>NC_091343.1:23306190-23546190 GCF_038502225.1 Cherax quadricarinatus | reverse complement strand
ATTCTACCCAAGAAAATTTAAAAATTATTTGTCCAGTGTATTATTAAATTCTTCCCAAATTCTATTAATTATAAATGGATCTAATTTATATAAACCAAAGGAAATATTCATATTATTGTCAAAACTGCTTTTTATGAAACAAGATTCAATTATATTCCTGTCGACCATGGACTTGCTTGATACTACTTTCTCAACTTTTTGAAAATCAATTGGATGGTTAAAATCTCTTACATGAATAAATAGAGCATTGGAATCTTGTCCAGTTCTAATGCTATATTTATGTTGTTTTAATCTTAGTTCGAGATTTTTACCAGTTTGACCGTAATAAACTTTATCGCAAATTTTACAAGGAATCTTAGACACATCCATCAGCATTTTGGGGGGAATTCTTTATCAAAAGTTTTTTTACTGTATCAAGATTTTTGAATACAACTTTAATATTAAAAGTCTTAAGAAGAGAAGGCATATCAACCAAGTTTTCATGGTAAGGGAGAACCAACATATTTTTAGTTGAATAAGGCTGGTTGTCCCTTTTTGGATTGTAAAAAGTATTTCTAGCAACTTTAAAAGATTTATCAATTATATTTCTTGGGTATTTTAAATCATTACCTATTTCATAAATTTTGGATATTTCCTCATCTATGAACTCAGGACTACAAATTCGTAAAGCTCTCAAAAACATTGATGAGAAAACAGACAGTTTGACTCTATCTTAATGCGAGGAATAATAGTAGACATAGGAACAGTTATTTGTAGGTTTTCTGTAAATTTTAAATTTGAATTCATTATTACCCTTAATAATTAAAACATCTAGAAAAATTAAATAGCTTAGCCCATTCTATAAACTTTACTGTTGAGTTTGAAGAAAATAACTCATTGCCTTTTCTAGATGTTTTAATTATTAAGGGTAATAATGAATTCAAATTTAAAATTTACAGAAAACCTACAAATAACTGTTCCTATGTCCACTATTATTCCTCGCATCAAGATAGTCAAACTGTCTGTTTTCTCATCAATGTTTTTGAGAGCTTTACGAATTTGTAGTCCTGAGTTCATAGATGAGGAAATATCCAAAATTTATGAAATAGGTAATGATTTAAAATACCCAAGAAATATAATTGATAAATCTTTTAAAGTTGCTAGAAATACTTTTTGCAATCCAAAAAGGGACAACCAGCCTTATTCAACTAAAAATATGTTGGTTCTCCCTTACCATGAAAGCTTGGTTGATATGCCTTCTCTTCTTAAGACTTTTAATATTAAAGTTGTATTCAAAAATCTTGATACAGTAAAAAAAACTTTTGATAAAGAATTCCCCCCAAAATGCTGATGGATGTGTCTATAAGATTCCTTGTAAAATTTGCGATAAAGTTTATTACGGTCAAACTGGTAAAAATCTCGAACTAAGATTAAAACAACATAAATATAGCATTAGAACTGGACAAGATTCCAATGCTCTATTTATTCATGTAAGAGATTTTAACCATCCAATTGATTTTCAAAAAGTTCAGAAAGTAGTATCAAGCAAGTCCATGGTCGACAGGAATATAATTGAATCTTGTTTCATAAAAAGCAGTTTTGACAATAATATGAATATTTCCTTTGGTTTATATAAATTAGATCCATTTATTATTAATAGAATTTGGGAAGAATTTAATAATACACTGGACAAATAATTTTTAAATTTTCTTGGGTAGAATAGTTTGTGGGGTGAGTTGTGCAAAGGACCTATCCAAGTTGGGTCGGCGCGCGTCAGGTGTTTTAACCGTTGTGGGATCTGATAGTGAGGTGCTGGCCAGACCCCTTATATAGCTTCCTTGGATGCTTTACTTTCATAGTTCCTTGATAATGTGAGTAGTCACGAAAGCGCGTGCGCGCACACACACACACACACACACACACACACACACACACACACACACACACACACACACACACACACACACACACACACACACACACACACACACACACACACACACACACACACACACACACACACATACGTACGTGTGAACTACATGACGGAAGGGATAGACTCAGAAGTGTCCTTGTTTGCAGATGACGTGAAGTTTATGAGGAGAATTAAATCAGACGCGGACCAGACAGGTCTACAAAGTGACCTGGACAGGCTGGATGTGTGGTCCAGAAACTGGCTCCTAGAATTTAACCCCACCAAATGCAAAGTCATGAAGATCTGAGGAGGCAAAAAGGAGACTGCAGACAGAGTATAGGCTAGGAGGCCAAAGACTGCAAACCTCACCCAAGGAGAAAGACCTAGGAGTGAGTATAATACCGAGTACATCACCAGAAGCACACATTAACCAGATAACTGCTGCGGCATATGGGCGCTTGGCAAACCTGAGAATAGCGTTCTGGTACCTCAGTAAGGAATCGTTCAAGACTTTATACACTGTGTACGTCAGGCCCATACTGGAGTACGCAGCATCAGTTTGGAACCCATATCTGGTCAAACACGTCAAGAAATTAGAGAAAGTGCAAAGGTTTGCAACAAGGCTAGCTCCAGAACTAAGGGGAATGTCCTATGAAGAAAGGTTAAGGGAAATCGGTCTGACAACACTGGAGGACAGGAGGGTCAGGGGAGACATGATAACGACATACAAAATACTGCGTGGAATAGGCAAGGTGGACAGAGACAGGATGTTCCAGAGATGGGACACAGAAACAAGGGGTCACAATTGGAAGCTGAAGACTCAGATGAGTCAAAGGGATGTTAGGAAGTATTTCTTCAGTCATAGAGTAGTTAGGAAGTGGAATAGTCTGGCAAGCGATGTAGTGGAGGCAGGAACTATATATAGTTATAAGACGAGGTATGATAAAGCTCATGGAGCAGGGGGAGAGAGAGGACCTAGTAGCGGTCGGTGAAGAGGCGGGGCCAATTAGGTGAGTACACACACGCACGCTAGGGGCCGGATAACGTCTCTCCACGGGTCCTGAGAGGGTGCAGAGGCACTATGTGTACCCCTAACAACAATATTCAGCACATCTATCGAAACAGGGAAATTACCTGAGGTATGGAAGACAGCAAATCTGGTCCCAATTTTTAAAAAAGGAGACATACAAGAAGCACTAAACTATAGACCAGTGCCTCTGATGTGTATAGTATGTAAAGTCATGGGGAAGATTATCAGAAAAGTGTTGGAACACCTAAAAAAGAAATGAACTTATCAACAACAACTAACACGATTTCAGGGAGGGGAAATCCTGTGTCACAAACCTACTGGAGTTCTATGACAGGGTGACAGCAGTAAGGTAAGAGAGAGAGAGAGGGGTGGGTAGATTGCATTTTCTTGGACTGTAAGAAGGCGTTTGACACAGTTCCACACAAGAGATTAGTGCAAAAACTGGAGGATCAAGCAGGGATAACAGGGAAGGCACTACAATGGATCAGGGAATACCTGTTAGGAAGACAGCAGCGAGTCATGATACATGGTGAGGTGTCAGTGAGGGTGCATGTGACGAGTGGGATTCTACAGGGGTCAGTCCTAGGACCAGTTCTGTTTCTGGTATTTGTGAACGACATGATGGAAGGAATAGACTCGAAGTGTCCCTGTTTGCAGATGATGTGAAGTTGATGAGAAAGACTCAATCGGACAAGGACCAGGCAGAACTACATAGGGATCTGGACAGGCTGCAGGCCTGGTCCAGCAATTGGCTCCTGGAGTTCAACCCCACCAAGTGCAAAGCCATGAATATTGAGGAAGGGCAAAGAAGACCGCAGACGGAGTACAGTCTAGGGGGTCGAGACTACAAACCTCACTCAAGGAAAAAGATCTTGGGGTGAGTATAACACCAGGCACATCTCCTGAGGCACACATCAACCAAATAACTGCTGCAGCATATGGGCGCCTAGCAAACCTAAGAACAGCATTCCGCCATCTTAATAAGGAATCGTTCAGGACCCTGTACACTGCATATGTTAGTCCTATATTGGAGTATGCGGCACCAGTTTGGAACCCACATCTAGTCAAGCACGAAAAGAAACTAGAGAAAGTGCAAAGGTTTGCAACAAGACTAGTCCCAGAGCTAAGGGATATGTCCTATGAGGAGAGGTTAAGGGAAATCGACCTGACGACACTGGAGGACAGGAGAGATGGGGGACATGATAACGACATATAAAATACTGAGAGGAATTGACAAGGTAGACAGAGACAGAATGTTCCAGAGATGGGACACAGCAACAAGGGGACACAGTTGAAAGTTGAAGACACAGACGAGTCACAGGGATGTCAGGAAGTATTTCTTCAGTCACAGAGTAGTCAGGAAGTGGAATAGTTTGGGAAGTGATGTAGTGGAGGCAGGATCCATTCATAGCTTTAAGCAGAGGTATGATAAAGCTCATGGTTCAGGGAGAGTGACCCAGTAGCGACCAGTGAAGAGGCAGAGCCAGGAGCTATGAATTGACCCCTGCAACCACAACTAGGTGAGTTCACACACATATACACACACACATACACACACACATACACACACACATACACACACACATACACACACACACACACACATACACACACACACACATATACATATGCACACATATACACACGCACATATACACACACACACACACATATACACACACTCTCTCTCTCACTCTCGCTCTCTTGTTCTCACTCAACCTATTTTTAAGTTTTCTTTTTTCTGTTTTTTCAGTAATTCATTAAGAAAAAGGAGTTTCCAGCTCCTGGCTTTCAGTATCTTTGTCACCTACAACACATGGCTTATCGGAGAAAGGATTTTAATCTGCTTCTCAATGTAATTGGGTAGAAAAAACTATAGGGATAAGAACTCAATAAATATAGAGCATTGCAACTATTAAGTGAATACAGTATATACATTTACATGCAAGTATACATATGAATATACTTGATGTTTATACTGTACTACAGTAAATGCAAGTAGGAATTGTAAGATTTACCTGTCATCTTACAGTACAGTGCTAGTCATGGCATTATGCCACCCCTCCTCCACACACGTACCAAAACAGAAACACATACCATGAAAGATTATAATATATATATTTGCACACTTACTGAGGTTTTAATACTTGGTGCTGCGTCCTTTACGCTTAATCACATCCCTCAGCCATGTAGGAAGACTCACACAAATTCTTGAGAGTTTGGGGAGGTATATTATTCCACGCCTCATGTAGAGCAGCCTCCAACCATGGGATGGAACTGATATCCTTGCCCAGTAAACTTTGTTTCACTATTGACCAGAGGTTCTCAGTAGGGTTTAGGTCTGGGGAATTGCCTGGCCAGTCATCAAAGAACCTCACTTCACAGTCTTTAAGCCACTGGACTACAGATTTGGTGGTATGACACGGTATACTGTCCTGCATAAAAACTGTAGCCCCACACTTGTCAAATGCCTCAGGTAAATTATCACACAATAACTCCAGGCAATTATACTGGTTCATACACTAGTTTTGGGGAAACAATGAATTCCCCAATACTGTGAGCACTGAAACACCCCCAAACCATGAGCAAGTCTGGGTGTTTGGTGGTACCACAGGTGTAGTGTGGGTCTAGCAGGTCACTACCTCCGGGCAGGTACAAATGTCCCCCATGGTTACAGGTGATGGTGAAAGTTGCTTCATCACTCCAAAGTACTTCATACCACTGTTGAGGATTCCAATGAAGATATTTCTTTTCATAATCCAACCTACGTTTCTTCTGTGGCTTGGAGAGGATTGATTTCTTAACCTGGCGGAGACTACTGTAGCCCATTTCTGACACACGTCTGTTAATAGTTCTTACAGACACCTCTGAGAGAAGATGTGGGTTTTTTTCTTTCAATTCTCTAACAGTTATCTTAGGTGTACTCTCTGCTTCTTTAACACAGTTAAGGTACGAACAGATGTCTTCTTCGAGGGGCCAGGCTGAGGTTTGGCAGACTGTAACTCAACACTGCCACCAGCCTTGAAACGCTGCACCCAATTCCTCACTGAACGCTCACACATACCAACATTCTCCACTGTTTCTTTTGTCCGGTGCCCAATTTTGTGAAGCCCCATGATTTGAGCTATAGTTTCAGGTGTTAAAGGCTTCCTTTTGCCCATAATCAAACATGTATAGCCCCGAAGGCAAAGGGAACACCAGACAAAAGATGGGGCGGATGAGGGACAAAAGTGCAACACTTTCTCTAACCACGGCAGCCACGTGAGCACTGAAGAGTCACTGGAGTGTGGCAGCAGGCCATGACGTCATGCTAATGGCTGCTACCCTGTATGGTAGGCCTTCAATTTTCGTCACGGCATTATGCCGGGGCGCTCACCTGGCATAATGCCGTGACTAGCACTGTATGTGTTCATGAGACAAAGAGAAAAGACTAGTAGTCTGACCAGAGTACAAAACCTTTATCAGCTTTCACTTTCACAATTGTATGACAGGAGAGTATAAAGGAAGTAGGAGAGTATAAAGGAAGTATATCCTTGGGAGGTTGCTGTCTACCAACTATCTTCTACGTCCCCACATATCACTTATAATTCAAACAACTAAATCTTCTATGAAAGTGGAGACAGTTTTTTGTTAAAGCAACAGTTTAATACTTTTGCTTGTCTTATAATCAGTGTTTTTTTTTTCTTTGTTAACTTATAAATTATCAGATGTTCTTATATACACTGTATTTGTACTGAATGATCAGAATTCCAAACATTGCTTTGGATAAGTTTTGCAAGTTAGTGCCTGATCAGGTGGGCTGTAGTGTATACTTTGGACTGCCTCTCACTAGTGCCAACAGCATGATTGATCAGCCCATCAGCCTGAAGTCCTGGTGTGGGGGTTGGAGGACGGTGATCCCTGGAATCTTCTTTGGGTCCCAAGTATTTCTGATTACAGATGCTCTACTTTATTCCCTAAAATATGTTTAGAGTGGTCAAGCATGCAGCTTAATATTCTTGATTTATTTTGTCCTCAGTTCTATGTGCAGGCCTCCATACCATCTGGGATGCAACCTGCACCTCCAGCTATTGCCCCAGCACCAGGACCACAGACAAGTACAAGTACAGTATCAGCGCTCCACCAGCCCCTGCAGCACCATCTGGCTCCACAACCACTTACTCATCCTGGCGTTTCTCCATCTCCTATGCCACAGGTATTACTTTTATTTTGTGTGTTAAGTAGATACAATTTTTTTGCCCTTCATTCCTTTACACTGTCCACGTAAAACCAATAAAGCATTTAAACTTCTGGGAATTCCTCAAAGAACTGGATATGTGCTCATTGGAGAGGTGAGAGATCCCTTATAATATACACATGGAAAATACTGGTGGAGCAAGTGAGGAAGCTGGATCATTATATCCCTGGAGAGGCAGATCAATCAGGTTATGATGGATATGTAAGTCAGTGAGCTGCCAACAGCAACATCCTGGTTCATGGAGAATAGGGCATGATATATATTTAGGCATAAATGATAGGGGTTCAGATGAAAGTTCCAAGTGATGCCGTTTGTGTTGGACAAGCATCTGGGCTCTTGTGTGCCAAAGTTATATCTGAATAGTCAAAAAACAAAAATCCTGTCATTGATACCACAAAATAGAATGTTTATTAACATTCTGGCAGTATAGGTTGTAAACTGTATATTTGTCAGAAAAGTGCACCAGCTTATGGTATGGAGTTTAAATTTGAAATATTGTGTGCATTGTGCAAGTAATGAAGAAATATGTTAAAGCTAAAGAGACTCAAAAAAAAAAATTTTTTTGGAACATTGTAATTTTGTTTTGCATTAGGAAGTTTAGTGCTGAACACATTATTAAATTTGCCTTTGTTTTAGTTTTCTCCGCAGTTACAAGTTATTCAGAGTGGAATACCCGGTACCCCATATGTTCAACAACTGTACCAAAATGCTCAGGGTCAGCTGATCATGCCTAGCAATCTCACCCTTCAGACTGCTACAGGCATGAACACAACATCTATTCAACCAAGCACTCTGAATGGACTTAATCAGCCACTTCAGGTGAGATTGTGTCTAGTTGAAATTTTGTCGAGAGCTCAGTGGGAGGTTCTGTGAAGTTGTCTTTATCTTACAACATGAATAATGTTTCCCCTTCACTCATACTCAGTATAAATTTTATTTGTTTATTGTGAGAGCATGTATTTCATTTTTTTTGCAATTTATTTTTTCATCTTTGCTAAATAATGTTACATATCCCAATTTTGAGACAGCTTTGTTCTGAAGGGAAAATCTCATTGTCTTATCCCTGATATTTGACACTTTCCTTTACAAGTTTTATTATCCACTCTGTTATGTAGTGTCATCCCTCACCTCTTACTTGATGGACTGCAGCATTTAAAGTATTACTTTAAATGCTGCAGTCCATAATTCTGTTGTTAATTAAGCAGTCTTTCTTCTTAAGTATCCTGGAAGACATAATTATAAAAAATTTTGCTTTTTTACCATAAATATTTTAATTTTTGGATTTATATTTGGACATCATAATTCCAAACTGGAGTTATCTGGATAAAGATTCTTAAATTATGCAGTTAGTTAATAAAAAAAATGTTAAGAGATCATCCTTTATTCCGAATTTCTGAACACATTCTCTCTTATTCAGAAAAATTAAACAGTGATAAAATTCATATATGCCAAGTAGAATACAGTATTTGATTTATTATTTGTCCCTTGGGCAAGTTTGCTCTTCTAGTGGATATTTGGGCCAGCAGGCTGCTAACACGAACATCCTGGTTAAACTAGCAATCAGCATGGTAATCTGATCTCAGAAAGAGTTGTAAGGATAGAAGAACCCTTGAAACTGACCATAGGCATTTTTTTTTTTTCAACAAGTTGGCCGTCTCCCACCGAGGCAGGGTGACCCAAAAAGAAAATACTTTCATCATCATTCAACATTGTTACCTCACTCACACATAATCACTGTTTTCGCAGAGGTGCTCAGAACACAACAGTTTAGAAACATATACGTATAAAGATACACAACATATCCCTCCAAACTGCTAATATCCCGAACCCCTCCTTTAGAGTGCAGGCATTGTACTTCACATTTACAGGACTCAAGTCCGGCTATATAAAAATAACTGGTTTCCCTGAATCTCTTCACTAAATATTACCCTGCTCACACTCCAACAGATCGTCAGGTCCCAAATACCATTCGTCTCCATTCACTCCTATCGAACGCAACAGATCGTCAGGTCCCAAATACCATTCGTCTCCATTCACTCCTATCGAACGCGCTCATGCACGCCTGCTGGAAGTCCAAGCCCCTCGCCCACAAAACCTCCCTTACCCCTTCCTTCCAACCTTTTCGAGGACGACCCCTACCCCGCCTTCCTTCTTCTACAGATTTAAACGCTCTCCATGTCATTCTACTTTGATCCATTCTCTCTAAATGACCAAACCACCTCAACAACCCCTCTTCAGCCCTCTGACTAATACTTTTCTTAACTCCACACCTTCTCCTAATTTCCACACGCCGAATTTTCTGCATAATATTTACACCACAAATTGCTATTAGACAGGACATCTCCACTGCCTCCAACTGCCTCCTTGCTGCAGCATTTACAACCCAAGCTTCACACTCATATAAGAGTGTTGGTACTACTATACTTTCATACATTCCCTTCTTTGCCTCCATAGATAACATTTTTTGCCTCCACATATACCTCAATGAACCACTCGCCTTTTTTCCTTCATCAATTCTATGATTAACCTCATCCTTCATTTACCTGCATGAAAGTGAATGTGCACCTCTTGGTGCAGCTCAGGATGTGCTGGTGGTGCTGTGTGTGGATAAAAGGACACAGGTATATGACATTTTTATTGGATATATTTTGTTCCTGGGATCTTGGTGTCTCCAAAATGGAGGAAACCGAAACATATAAAGATGTGTTCTTTCATCCACAGTGTCGTTATTATTATATCTTGTGATTGTACATTTGTAGACTTTGCCCACTGCTTCAGTCTCATCAGATTGGCTGCGTAGTTCATAATGAACAGGATTTTAATCTATTTTTCCATACATTGCCTTTGGTCCTTACAGCCTCATTCTGAACCTAGTCATACTGTGACTTATTCCAAGGGTAAAATTCCAGTAAACGTCCATGTAATAAGTCAGTCAGTCTCTGACTTTTAATAATGTTTATGTAAAAATGATCAGATGACAAAGTAGTAGAAAATAAGTAATTGGAACATTGTGAATGTGTAAATACAGCAACACTTACAGATAAATTGTACATTACTATTAATATATTTTGTATTATATTTGTAAATTGGATTGTGAGTAAGCCAAAATATTTTACAGGTCATTGCTGCAGGGAAGCCATTCCAGGGGCAGATTGCTCCACACATGTTGACAACTACAACAGGGAAAGCTGGAGTGCTGCAAGCAGGAGGTCAAGGTAATTAGCTCCATTGGTTGTGCAGCAGGGTCAATAATTCATAGGTCATGTACTTCCCTAGCACATAATTGGGTCGTAGTATTTCTCGAGTGTCTTGTAGAGCTTGTCATCAAGCACACATGGTAATCTAGTTGGTAAATTTTGAAGATTTCTCAATGAACATTATAAATATTGTCCCAATAGGTTACTCTCCTGCGGCCATCCCAACCACAGGTAGTCAGACTTTGGTGATTGGTCAGCTGCCCATGGGAGTCATCAGCAGCCCGCAGCACAACATTCTTCCTGCCCATTCAACTACACACAAGCCCACAGACATGCAAAAGGTTAGTTTGCTTAGGAATATTTTTATTGCTTGATATTTATTGTAGTGAATGACAGTAGCTAACAAACTAGGAATGTAAAACACATGAGGCAGAACCAGAGATATAGCGAGCAAGTGAGCAGGGGTAGTGGTCACTCCTATGCACACTTGGCCACATTTAGTGCCTTTCGTTGCCTTTTTCAGATGCTATTGCCTGCTGTACTAGACCATAATGGATGAGCACTGTAGTAGGCCTACTGACCCATCCTAGACAGATCTTTCTCAAATCCAATCTTTCTCACTTATAAGAACCTAAGAATTAAGCATTGTAGTTGGCCTGTTGGTCCATGCAAGTAAGCACGTCCTCCTCAAATCCACCTCTTCTCACACTTGTATTGAACATACAGTAATAGAAAACCAGTTCAGTAGGTATATTGGTCCATGCTTGATGGATCTAGTAAATTAACATAACAGAGTAGTGCTGCAGTAAATTTGCTGGCCCTTGCTGGGCAGGTCCTGTAAAAGTAATCATAGTATGGGAACATGAACAAATTGTAGTATTAACTACAAAATGGTATAAAATACTGACAAGTTGAAGATTAAGACACGTGTAACAGTTGGGTATCTTTATTGATGAAATGTTTCACATACATGGTTTGCTTCTTCAGTCAAATACAAAGGGAGCAGTAGTAAGGAAATAAAGATGATGTAATCAGTCCATCAACCTTGGAGAAGAAGTATTTGAGGTGGTCAGTCCCTCAGCCTGGGATAATATGTCATCTAATAAAAAGGCTTGGTGTGCTACATGTGTTATATTTTCATAGTGAAAATTATTCTTCTGTGTAATAGTGAATTTAGTTTATTTTAGAAAACAATATATGTTAAGTATATATAAATACAGTATTTAACAAGGGTTTTGTAAGATTATTAATTATTATAAATAAAGAAAATTTAGTCTAAGATATAATTCAAAATGAATTTAGTTTTGTAAACAAATGGAATTGCTGTACTGCTTTTTTAAAAATTATGTACACCAGTGAAGACTCATTTTGATAAATTAGACACATGTGCAACTCTTGGGTATCTTTATTGAGGAAACGTTTTGCCACACAGTGGCTTCATCAGTCCATACAAAGGAGAATCTTGAAGAACAGGAGGAGAATGAGGTAATCGGTCCCTCAACCTTGAGCCAATGTGGTCAGTCCATCAATCTTGAATAGAATACAGCATATGTGCGGAGAAGGAGCTTATAAACCGTAGGCAGGAGAGGTGCAGCAGTCGTAGGTGGTGTTACATTTGTTCAATGTGGAAGTAGGTCGTGCCCAAGGGTTAGGTAAGTGAAGAATTCCCAAGTATTAAGATCCCAAGAAGTTGCAGTGTCTGACAGGATTGTAGATGAATGATTTAGAGAACCGACACGTTGATAAATCAGACACATGTTGCACATGTATCTAATTTATCAACATGTCGGTTCTCTAAACCATTCATCTACAAGACTCATTTTAACGAGATTTTATACATTTCTCTGCAGCAAGGCATTACGTGGGCCACCCCTGGGACCCTCCACTCTCCTGCTCTTCTTGCTGCACAGAATCAACCAATATTCATCCGAAATGCTCAGCCTGGACAAGAGAATGTTTTTATTTCAAACCCTCAGCCACAAACCATGCATGCTCCAAATTGTGAGTTCACTACCTTTTGTATGTTAACTAGAAACAGGATGACAGTTATTGTATTATGTGGATGGACATCCTATTTTTCAGGAATGTTCTTTATTTTTTTTTTTTTTTTTTTTATTATTTTTATTCACTTTTCCTGTTTACTGTTTTTCCTTTTCCACATTTCACTCCTCTTTTGGTTCTCCTTTTCTTTTATTTTTCTTTCTCTCTTCCCTTGTCACTTCTTCACATTACCTCTCATGTACCTACTTTCTCTTCTTTCCATCTGTTTGTGGCATCTAAAACTGTAATTTTTAATTCTTGTACAAATGTGTCTTTTCTACTGAGGGGAAAACCCTTTGTAGCCTATATTTTATAACTGTTTTCTCTATACCTTATTGAGCATTTCTTAAATTTCTAATAATAATTAACTTTTGCATAGGTGTATGTAAGTGATGTTTTGTAATTACTATTGTGCAGCATCAAAGTTTGCATACATTTTTTTTTAACACATTGGCTGTTTCCCACCGTTTCTCATCATTTTATGTTTGCAGCAGTGAGTCATGTGATTACTTTTTTCTTTACCTTATTTGTAGTTAAATGGACAGAGGCATGCTTGTGTTCCATAGTTAACACTGTTTAATTCAACACTTATTTGTGTTGTTTCCTCCTTGATCTCAGTTCAGTATTCTTCCACTGTAGTTGTGATGGAAAACTTTCTAGTATCCTTCCTGTACTCCTTTTTTTTCTCAGTTAACCTTCCTTTATTGCCCTAATGTTAAAATTATTATTAAATAACGTTTGCAAAGGCATATACATTTTTTTTATTAACACATTGGCTGTCTCTCACCAAGGTAGGGTGGCCCAGAAAAGAAAAACTTTCATCATCATTCACTCCATCATTGTCTTGGCAGAGGTGCGATAAAACTGCAACATTAACACCCCTCTTCATAGTGCAGTCAGTGTACTTCCTATCTCCAGGACTCAAGTCCGGCCTGCCGGTTTCCCTGAATACCTTCATAAATATTACCATGTTCACACTCCAACAGCATGTCAAGTCATAAAATCCATTTGTCTCTATTTGCTCCTATCTAACACACTCATGCATGGAAATCCAGCCCCTCCCTCAACCTTTCTTAGTCTGACCCCTGCCCCGCCTTCCCTCCGCTACAGATTTATGCAATCTTGAAGTCATTCGAGAGTCTTTACAAAGTTTTTATTTAATGCCTTTGTGCTCCTTATTTATGGATGATAACCTGGGAATACTTATAATTATTTCAACCTTATTGATCTAATGTAATGCACATTACTTTTGCTAAGCAGTGTGACTGTAGTGGCGACTTAAGAAAGAAATTGTTTTCAGACATGAGGTGTGGGGAGTGCAAGAGAGGTTATCTTCAACTCTGGATAATGTTCATTAATAAGTGAATGTTTAGTCTCTAACTTGATACACATGATTCCTTTCCAGGTGATTTTTTTTTTTTTTAACCTGACCGACTGTCTCCCACCAAGGTAGGATTAACCCTTCCTCCTCCTCAAACAAAAAAAAATAAAAAGGAAACCTTTGCTATCATTCATTCAATAACTGTCTTGCCATATGTGCAGACATTACAATTCAAATGACTCGCTGAACTGTATTATCTTCACTCTTCCTTCAGAATTCAGGCATTGTACTTCCTACCTCTGTGACCTAACACTCTTCACACACACTGCTGGTGGATGCTCAAGCCCCTACCATGTAAAACATCCTTCAAACCTTCTGGGATGAACCCCAACCATTTCCTTCTTCTGTCTTAGGTTTACACACCCAAGGCAGGTGAAATTGCTGACCTAGAAAATGTACAGAGAACCTCCACGGGATATATAACTGCGATAAAACACCTCAGTTATTGGGAACGCTTGAAGTTCCTCAACCTGTACTCCCTAGAATACAGGCAGGAGAGATACATGATTATATACACTTGGAAAATCCTAGAGGGATTAGTACCAAACTTGCACACGAAAATCACCCCGTATGAAAGCAAGAGACTCGGCAGATGATGCAACATTCCCCCAGTGAAAAGCAGGGGCACCACTAGCACGATAAGAGACAACACAGTAAGTGTGAGGGTCCCAGGACTGTTCAACTGCTTCCTATCATACATAAGGGGGATTACCAATAGACCCCTAGTTGTCTTCAAGAAGGCACTGGACAAGCACCTAAAGTCAGTACCTGACCAGCCGGGCTGTCACAGCCTGGTTGATCAGGCCCTGATCCACCATGAGGCCTAGTCACAGACTGGGCCACAAGGGCGTTGATTCCCAAAACCCTCTCCATGTATACCCTCTTGGTTATTCAAATCTGCTTTATCCTCTCTTAACTCCCAAATCACCTTAAGTAAAATTTCTCACTTGGGTCAATTTCTGCAATTTTTAGTTGTTGTCCTTCCAACTGGATGTCTCAAAAATAATTAAAGAGGATTCATCTCTTAGTCTTTTTTCTTTTTTTAACACATTGGCCATCTCCAACTGAGGCAGGGTGACCCAAAAAAGAAAGAAACACTCTCATCATAATTCACACACAATCATTGTCTTTACAAAGGCCTCCAGATACGACAGTTCAGATTTACGGTGTTCATATTAGGAAGCCAAAATAAAGTATCTTTTACAGTCATTTACAGTGTTCCTACTAGGATGCTAAAATAAAATATGTTTTACAGTAGTTTACAGTGTTCTACTGGGATGGCAAAGCAAAGTAACAAACTTCTACTTGTGTTCAAGAACTCCCCAGTGACAGTAAAGTTTACATACTCTGGATTGCTGCTCATGCTAATTATTTCACTTGGCAGTATTGTTCTTTGCATATACTATCTATTCCTTTGTTTTTTAACTCCTGTTTACTCTTGTATATAATTGTTGAAAGACACTTCATTCCTTGCATACATCATCACTTCTTAATGCAGCAAAAAATTAAAAATTATTAATATTTTATTTTTTAATTTTTTCAGGTTTGTCAATACTGTATGTAATGAAAAGTGTATTCTTCATTTTTCAAGATGTGCATAATTACAGTACTAAATGACCTTATATTGTTTAAGCTATGATGCCACCCTTGGGATCCATGCAGCATGGCACGCAAACCCCCAAGCAACGAGCTGGAATGGAAATGCCTGCCAACATCCAGCCCAAGGCACCCAATATGCGTCCGCCTATCCTGCCCTCGAATCCTGCACAAATTCGTCCAGGTTCTTCAGTTTCTACTCAAACAGCTGGACAGCAGCTTGCCCCTGGACCTATGACAGCACCCAGAGCACAGGTAAAACAAGTGTATCTTGTAAATTTTTTTACATTTTAAAGTAGTTGTATTGAATCAGCTTTGAAGAGTTCATAAATAATTCAGTCACTTCATTAAATAACTGAACTTGGAAGAAAGGTCATTGTGGTCTATGGAATGTAAATGAACGAGCAGAAAATAAAAAGCATATGTTTCAGTGAATGAAGAGTGCCTGGCTGATCTTTAAAAATATTTGTAATGAATTTTTTGTTTAGAGTGATTTGTTTTGATGAAAGGAGGAGGGATAATGGGATATATTTTGTATTTAACATGTGTATTTGTAAAGTTATTTTCTTGGAATTACTTTTTTTTATATTTTCTCTTTGTTAAAAGTAGATTGATAGAAAATATGTAGAGTATGAACGATTAAAATATAACCTTGTCTTCAGAATAAAGTACGTGGCAAGAGTGGCACCAACCGATCATCTCCAGCTATGAGCAATGCTGCCCAGATGACCAATACTCAAGTGTCTCACACTACTGTGGTTAATGCTAATACCATGGCTACTACAGTTGTTGCTGCTAATGCCAGCACTCAAGTTATGCAGCAGACGGCAGTCTCGCCAGCACCCATGTCATCTTCACCTGCTGTTACTGTTTCTGCTGCTAATAAAGTTATTTCTCAGGCTGCCCCTATGCAAGCTATTACTAGTATGGCTCAAGCTAAGTAAGTATTTAAAATTTGACTAGGAACAAGTTTTGTAGCTATTATTAATGCTTTAATTTGGGGGAATAAGAGTCAGAATACCATGGCTGCCAGACCTTGACCAGACATCTGACTTTCTTCCCTATTCTTTCCCCACTCACTTTTAAGTAATTATATTTATTTTGCCAAACAATAAGGAGGCTTTCAATTCAAGTTAGCCCCTAAATTTTTGTGATGAAGGAAGGGTGGGAATGTTGCAGTTGGATGGTAATCTGAATTGTTATGTCAGCACACTTCTGGCAAGACACTGATTGAGTGAATGATGGTGAATGCATATTTCCGGCAAGACACTGATTGAGTGAATGATGGTGAATGCATATTTCCGGCAAGACACTGATTGAGTGAATGATGGTGAATGCATATTTCCGGCAAGACACTGATTGAGTGAATGATGGTGAATGCATATTTCCTTGGGTCACCCTGCTTGGCAGGAGACAGCTCTTGAGGTAAAAAAAAAAAATTAAATAATAGAGCATATTATATTAACTTACGTAGGAAATTATTCTGTAGCAGTAATAAATTTGATTAGAGGGCATAATCCTGATGAGTAATAAAGTGACACTTATACCAGAGCAAACTCAAGCTTCAAACTCACCTTTGAAAGAAAGATTGTCTAATAAAAGCTTACCCTGCTATACGAGTCTTTGTATTACAGTAATAAACTTTGTTAACGAAATCAGATTGTTCAGTTTTACAATACAGTATTGTACTTACAGAACTGGAGTACCAATGACCCCCCCAACAGCACCTTTACCTCCAGCTGGGCAGCCACCTCCTGGTTTACCACAGCTGGTTAGAGCGCCAACACCCAAAACCCAGCAGTCCAGTGTTACCATTCCTCAGGTGTCAGCGGCTCCCTCCCCACCTACGCTAATATCTAGTGTTTCTTTGCAAGCGCCAACTCATGTACAAACTATGACCACCCAGTCTTCTGTAAATACACCTGCCCCAGTCCTTGCTCCTGCCACTTCCACCATGACTTCACAACAGCAACACCATCAACAGCAACTTCAGCAGCATCAACAGCAGCAGCAACAGCAACAACTACAACACCATCAGCAACAACAACAGCAGCAACAGCAGCAACAGCAGCAGCAGCAGCAGCAGCAGCAGCAGCAGCAGCAGCAGCAGCAGCAGCAGCAGCAGCAGCAGCAGCAACAACAACAGCAACAAGTTGCATGTCCAGTATCTCAAGTTGCACCATCTTTGCAGCCTCCAACTCTGGCACCAGCAGTGGCACCAATTTCCTCAACACCTCCAATACTCCAAGCCAAGACAGAGGTCAAAATGGAAAACCCCACTCAAAAAAAACTAAATCCCATAACACCTCTGACTACTGAAAACAATTCAGGCAAAAAAGTTAATCCTGTTACGTCAATGCAGTCTTCAGGGACCACGACACACATGACACAGGCTGCAATACACCAGTTGCCAACACCAACAATAAATGGTGCACCATCTAGTGAGAGTGGAGAGGGTAGGTTGAAAAATATATGTCAGATTTGGTTTATATATATGTTTGCAGAAGAACAGAGTAGATTGAGATAAGGGGAAAGGATGGGTGAGTGCAAATGAATTTAGAAAAAGTGTACGTCAATCCCCCGAGATATGAGATTAATGTCCTACAAGTTGGCTCGTAGTGTGAAAACTCATATCACAGAAATGTATTTAACTCTTTTGGGGTGGGTTCTGTCATACTATAACTTTGAAGCCCAGGTCTGTCCTGTTATTCTATGTGATATGCTCAACTTACTCAGATAAGCTGTGAGCAGTACATTTGGGCCAAGATATGAGAGAATGGGTCAATGCAGTAAGTGTACACCATATAAAAAAAAATCTTGTGGCAAGCAATGTGTATTGGGAAAAAAAACGAACCGTAATTTGGGTTTAAAACAATGACTTGCAGTATTTTCATATGGTTTTTAGGATTCTATTCTTGGTTTCTTGGTCTCATTTGATAGAATAGAAGATATATTACAGAAATAGAGATGATTTTGATTGGTTTCAGGACAAAGTAACTTGAAATCGAGCTCAAGGTATTGGTAATGTTAGATTTTTACTGATATTCCAGAATAGTACACAAATTATGTCACTCATCCAATACAGGTCCAACTGATCAGTCTAGTACATGTTCACAAATGCGCTGAAATTATTTATACAGTTGTTACAATAATGCAGTAGTCTGCATCAATAAAAATTAAAAATGGAGTGCAGGCATAATGTAAGAGAGGCCTGGGGATATAATAAATAAACAGAAGAAATGTTTTTTTTAGTTCCAGGAATATCTACATTATTTATTCTGGACCCTATTTTTAAATTTACAATTTTTTTATTTTGTGTGAAATTGGCCAAATTACCGATTTGTGATCACTTTATTGGGTAGTTGAAATAGGTAAATGGGTGGTTTCTTGTACTTGGTTGTTAGAATAGAAGAAATACTAATGAAATAGCTATGAGTTTGGTCAACTGGAGAAGTGGAATTGGCAAAAAATAGGGCCAATTCCATTGTATGAGCGAAATCACTGATGCGTAATTATCGCCGAGACCGTTAACTTTGCGAGAGTGTAGTTCTGTAAGTTTTCCATCAAATTTTGTACTTTTGGTTTTATTATCATCATATAAAGCTTCTCTATCATTTCCAGAGAAATAATTTTTTTTTTATTCTCCAGCCCTGAGAGCAAGTTTAAGATCAGGGGTTCTGACCCCTGACCCTTATCAACCAAATGTCTATTTTTCATTACAACTTATCATTTGGAAGCAAGAAAACATAAATAAAACACAAATACAATATATCAGCTGATGTGCAGCATACTTAATTTAAACACTTGTGTTTGCACAAATATGTTTGTATGTGATTCTCATGTTGGCAAAAAAAAAGAAGGCACTGATATGTTGATGTTAGGTACTAAAGAAAGATGCTGGTATTGGAAAGATATCATATCGAGAGTTCTTGTAACTTGAGGGATTGCTGTGTGATGGTGGTAAGTGCTATAAATGTATTAAACAGTAGTAAGTTATTTTAAGTTTTGACCCTTTTTTTATGAGGTGAGTGAGGCACATTACTGTATACAGGAAAAAATGGAAATAATTTTAGTAAGGTAAGTCTTAGACACGTGTGTGATATCGCATTGGGTGTTTCATTTGTTTACAGACTGATTTGTAAGAGAAGTGAATGCTAGAGTGCTAAGAGAGAAATAAAGTGCTAAAAGATAATTAATTTATATAAAATGGAATCATTTGATATGATATATAAAAAGGAATCATTTGATATGAGTAGTGTGGTATGGAAAGATATATAAATAAAAAATATTTGAAAGTTAATACAGAAAATAATGGGACGATTAGTAGAATTTTTTTTGTTTTGACACGTTGACCGTTTCTCACCGAGGCAGGGTGACCCAAAAAGAAAGAAACCCCCCCCCCCTCCCCTAAATAAGAAAAAAAACTGAACCAAACTGAATGAGAATGTGAAGACATGGTAGTTAAGATACTTTGGACTGAATGTATCTGTAGTTGTATCAACTTTCTTTGAACCACTATATGGAATTGCTCCTACTGTTTCATTAAGTTTATTCCACTTTATCATTCATTATGTTCAATATTTTTTAATAACCAGTTGATTTGGGTTTTCAATTTTTCTCTTGTTATTGTTGCATCCCTGGTAAAGAACCTGTCTTTGTCTAGCCTCTCCACACCCATAGAGTACAATATTTTGTACGTAGTAATTATACCCTTTTTTTTTTTCTCCGTAGCTCATTCTCTTAGTGTGGCACCAGCCTTGATGCACAGCTTTTTACTGTTTCAAATTTCTCTCTTGTATTTTATTAAAACAAAATTCCACACCAGCACTGCATACTCAAGAATGCTTCCCATATATAAGGTACGGTGTGTTTTCGACACATTTTTTCTAGGTTTTTGAACCTACTTTAATATTTGCAAGTATTGCCTGTGCTATTCCAGTCATTTTCTTTTAAGTCTTCTTTTAGTTTTCTGTTATTCTCTTGTGTTCATATTATTATTTTGGCAACATCCATGAACACAAATTTATAGATGTTGGTGCCTATTGTCAGTTTTTTACTTTCAGCTAACCACTTCTGTATCTCTCTTAGATGTCATTATTCTTTAGTTGGAGCCTGGTGCTAACCAGGAGTCTCATCTTCCCCAGGCATCCCAGCAGAGGGATGACCTCCCCACCATCATGCACTGTCTCCTCCTCCAGGCTGTCTGTTGGCGTGTCCTCTTTTTGAAGCTTTGTTTTATCCTGTTGAAAGGTATGACTGGTGCTTAAATTTATGGAGAGAGTTCTCCAGGCTATAGGCTTGTACAGGAATATTGATGCCAGGTTCTTGGTGAGGTTCTCTTTTTCATATGTGTTCGAGTCAGTGTTGCCATGAATGTAAACATGTGTGACCTAAGATATCTCAACACCTAGAGTGGCACAGGTCTTCACTCAAAGTATAGCTACTCTAAGAGACTTAAATATTAGCCTTACATGTACTATATTATACTTAACCATCCTAATGGTTTATATGACATTAAGATTTTAAAACTCCCAGCTATTGGATGCCACTGACATACAAACAACCAAATTAACAAATAATAATAATGGTAGAATTGCTGACAATGTTAGGTAAATGGACACAGATGCAACTATTGTGACATTTATTATGGCAACTTTCCACTCCCCAGGAGCTTTGTCAAGCCGTTGTAGCTTGAGAAAGCTCCATTTAACTAACAAAATAACAAATCACTTAAAGGATGTAGGTCAGTAAAGGAAAATAAATTACATTAATGATAAACATAACATTAAAAACTGATTGTGGCAACTGTGACTGATCTTGAGGCCTGGCATCTTCTTTACATCATAACCACAAAAATACACATTCATTTACAGGCCTCTTGAATATAAGCTTCGAAGGGGATGTAAACTGTGGAATTTTTTCCACCTTCATGTGAATTTTTTTTTTTTATTTACAGAAGTAGTATTATGTTTATAGGCAAGCAGCAGGTTTCATCATTACACAGTGTGCACCTGAATGAATATTGTAAAGTATACTGTAGAATGAGAGTTTGAGGGCCACTCACAATAGTAGAAGCTGTGTATTGTACCAATGCAACAAAAGCACCTTACACATAATATTATACAGCATAGGAAGGCAGATAAACCTATATTTATTATGCAACCATTATATATCTAAAATACTATGTATGTGCAGTATTTTAACATAATCACCATGGTATATACACCACCTTCCTTAGGCCTGGTTTTTTTGATAACCAAAGATATCTACAAAATAAAAACTTTAGTAAGCATCTCGAAAAATTTATTCAACCCTGTAGCTGAATCAATGACATTTCCAGTACTACAGTAGCAGGGTGCTTCTTCCAGTATACATGTTTGAAGGTAATCTACCTATGCAACTGGGCTGGGGGACACATTACACTTAGGTCAGATTTATCTCCAAAGCCCTGCCATTGGTGAGCCATTCAAGTGTGTACGTACCTATTTGTGGTTCAGGGGTCGAATCATAGCTCTTGGCCCTGTCTCTTCACTGTGTGTGTTTGTATGTGTGTGTGTGTGTGTGTGTGTGTGTGTATGGTCTTTGTGATTACTTATTTTAGCTTGGCTGTTGTTCCTAGTTCATGTGCTCATTGTGTATGCAATGACAGTTCTGGCCATGTAACCCATCATCGTTGCCACCTGTTGTTTAACAGTGTGAACTTTGCTTTGGACCAGGTACAGAGATCCCCTATCTAGCTTACTGGTTGACAGTTGTATCAGCTGTCTGATAATGCTTTACTTTTTTCCCTGTGACTGGGATGTAATTTATGCAGTTAGTCCCTTAAATTCCACCTCCAATCAATGGCTATGTTATCTATATCTTCAATGTTGGTGGGGCAATTTCAGCTGGTTCCCCTGGGGGCCCTCATTTTAATGTAAAGGGCCTCGGAGAGGGTATGGTTTTTCCTATAGTCTATTGCTGTGTTTTGGTTAGTAGCTGGAGATTTGAGTACATCCCAGGTCACAGATGGTGATGCTCATAAGGGATTATTACTGAGTGATCTGAGGTGAAAGAGGCATAATACAGAGAGCAAAGCATAAGTTGGATAAAGGTTGATAATAGTGAATATTGGTGTGAGTATGATACATTTCAGGTGGGCACCCCAGGTCCATTACACAGAAATTACTTTTTCATGATTAGTAATGTTATAGAAAGTCATAAAAGAAGTAAATATTAGTGTTAAAAGAGGTGCAGGCATAATTTTTTAATGACGTAAAAGTGGAAAATGTCACAGCAGGCTTAACAATAATGAAACTGAAAAAAAATGGATAATGTAACAGCTGCTCTTCACTGATGACAGTAGTTTTGCAAGATTCAGAAGAGGCTGTGGAGGTTAATGGAGGGGTAGTTTGGGATACTGAAGGTAATATAGAAAAAGAGGTAATGAGAGTAATAAATTGTTCAGGCAATGAGAGATAGAATATCAGATTGAAGGGAAGGAGTTTGGAGGAAGTTAATATAATTAAATATTGAAGATTGGATTCATCATCAGATGAGTATGAAAAACAAGGTGACCCATAAAATAGCCAAGGGAAAGAAGGCGATTAAAGTGTTGAGTCTGTGGAAAGAAAAAGGTTTATCAGGAGGTGCCAAAAATAGGAATATATCAGAGAATAGTGATTTCAACTCTTGCATGGGTGTGGTATCATCTTTAAATGTAGCAGTGAGGAGAAGGTGGCAGGAGGAGGTAGTTGAGATGTTATGTCAAATATATAGTGTGAATATTTTGTAGATAGTGAAGAAATTAAATACAGAATGAAAAGTCTAACTCAGGGAGTTCATTTAGATTGTTCAGTCCTTAGACAAGTTGGAGTGAGATAGGGTGACCAAGAAGGTATATAATTATTCTTGGAGTGAATGAATGGTGGGGTAGAGGCTGCCTCAGTACAGATTGAAAGGAGGGTGTGGAAGAGGGCTTGAGAGGTAGGGACTTGAGCATCCAGCATGCATGCGAGTGTATTTCAGAGGGAAGACAAGTGGTTTTGGGGATTTAATGTGCTGTTGGACTGTGGTCAGGGTAAATCTATGAAGAGATACAGAAAAACTGGTAAACTGGACTTGTTCTGGAGGAATGGGAAGGGATGTTCAGGTTTGGTGAATCATTTGAATTGTGATGTTTGTGCACTTCTGAAAATACAGTTAAAGAATTAGCATTGGTGAATTTTTTTCTTCTCTGGGTCACCATGTCTTGGTGGGAATTGCCTGATATATTAAAAATACTTATGCTCATCATTTAAATTTGTGTGTTATATACTGTAAATTTGACTTCCTAATCCAGTTTATTAATTATACAAAAATATATTCATGTATATACACATATATATATGTTTACATATATATACACATGTTCTTTATTAAAAAGTCTTGCATTTTATGATTCCAAATTAATTTTTATGGCAAACAATTGCAACTATTGGCTTGGTAACACACTTTCCCATTCTCACTTCAGTAGCCTTGAAGCTTTCATACAGAGGAGGTATGTGTAGTGTCGTGTGCTTTGTTTATGGCATCACATCTGTATTTCTATTTCCCTTTGAAATGTTTTATTTACCTTCCAGTAAAAAGCAACAATGCAAGGATGATTCTAAACTCTCATTTTTAAGGAAGGTAGCAACTGCATTGTTGTGTAATTATAATAAATGGCAGCATGTGGCAACTTTGGTGCCCTTCCATGCATTTTCTGATTTCTCGGTTAAGTTTAGGTATATCAACTACATGAGGCTTATTATTTAAGGTGAGAACTCATATACATGCTAGTAACAAGGATACCTTAATCTTTAAAATAGGGAATGAAATGAACTGTTTGTATAAAATTTAATAGAATATAGATTTATATTTGAATAGAAATTTGAATGTGGTCATTCCTGGTATATGTTGCAGCCTTAGCTCACACCACATATCTATTGTGTTTTTGGCATTTCCCATGATTTTTTTTCCTTTATAATGACCTCTAGAAATGATTGAAGCATTGTGATTTGGTAATGAGAGAGCACTTATATGTGCAGCTATTTTACAGAAAGTGGAAGATATGTGAATATGTTAGATAAAGCCTAGTCAGAATAGAAACTTGTGACTATATTTTGATGTTGATATATTTACATATCTCTTACATGTGGAGTTGCTTTATGTAAATTCACTGTTATGTGACGTCCAAGTGATCTGCCCTTTTCAGACTATTTTCCAGTTTGTCACGGAGCATTCAGGATTGATGGCAGTGTCATTAGTTGAGGTTAGAAAACACAAAGCTATTGTTGATCAAACCTCAGTTTAGTTCATGGTCGACCTCTTTGTAATTATTTTGGTGTATGGGATGTGGTTCATATATGACTGTATCAGTCACACAAGTCACAGTGGAGGGATGTACAGCCCTTATCTGTGAAACCTCTTAGATCTTGTTGATGAACTAACATTTTTAATTAATTTATTCAAAAGTATGGAAAATTCATTTCCATTCCTCTTTTCAGTGCCTGTTAAGCCTCATTTTACCTGCTTTTCATATGGAAAGTCCTACCTTCAATGCAGACTTTCACTTACCTGTTTCTCCAACTTTCTTTCTTAGCTCTTAAGTTCACCATTCAAATTACTTCCCTTTGCTAATAACTTCCTTCAGTCTTGTGTGCTTTATGATGTATATAGGTTTGGCACATTTTTGTGAATATTATCTTACTAGTAATCATATAAAAATTTACTGGAGTGAAAGATAAGTGAGAAAGTGGAGAATAACCAAGTGAAGAGCAAGGGAGCGATGGGTACACTTATAGAACAATGTTGATATCTGTGGTCCAAGACTACCATACCTGTGACCAGTTTCACGAGTCTGTTCCTGCAACCCAGCCTGGAGCCAAGCTTTTTTGTTGCCTGGATATTACCAGCACATATCAAATATTGCTGGAATGAAGATAAAAGTTTTCAGGAAGAAACTGGACAACTTTCTGCTACAAATGCTAGATCAATGAGATTGTGATGGTTATATGGGCCCATGGGCCACTAGTACAGACAGACTGGCTAAATGTGGAATGGCAGATGCTTGGATTGTATTTAACCCTTTCAGGGTCGCCAGGCCCTCTCCGAGACTTGTTCTCAGGGTCGCCAAATTTAAAAAAAAAAAAAAAAATTTTATGAAAAGATGGAGAATCTTTTCTTGATCATAATGACACCAAAAGTATGAAATTTGATGGGAAACTTACGGAATTATCCTCTCGCGAAGTTAGTGGTCTCAACGATGTTTACGCATCGGCAATTTTACCCACTTTGAGCCCTATTTTCGGCCAATTCCAGTGTACTAGTCGACAAAAATCATAGCTATTTTGCTAGAACTCCATTTTTTCTATCAAATGAGTACAAGAAACCACCCATTTACCGATTTCAACTATCCAGTAAAGTGGTCAGAATTTAGCAATTTTGCCATTTTCACACAAATTTCAAAAGATGCCAATTTTCGAATAGGGTCCAGAATAAACAAGAAAGACATTCCTGGCACTAAAATAACATTTCCTCTGTTCAGTAGTCACGTCCCCACGCCCCTCTTACATTCTTTGCTTTCCACTTTGAATTTTTATTCTCAAAAAATAGAAGATTTACTGTTATGCAGACTGCTGCATTAGTGTAGAAATGGTATAAATAATATCAGTGTACTTGTGAAAGAATATTAGACTCACCAGTTGACGTGTATTGGACGCGTAGCATGATTTGTTTACTTTTGAACTTTGGTAAAAATCGAACATTTCTGCTACTTTGAGCTCAATTTCAAGGTAGTTTTCTTTATAAAACCAGTCAAAATCATCTCAATTTCTGTAATATGTCTTCCATTCTATAAAATGAGACCAGGAAAACTAGAATACAACAATAAATACCATACGAAAATACAGTGCAAAGTCGCTGTTTTAATCCAAAAACACAAAGTTTTTTTTTTCCTCATTACGCACTGTGTGCTGCAGGATTTTTTTTATACTGCACACACTGACCACATAGACCCATTCTTTCATATGTAGGCCTACCAGCTTTCTCACTAGATTCGAGGGCGCTAGAATTTAGGCGTACTAGTACGTCAAAAACCCTGGTGCGTAAACCGTCCTAGTACGTCTGAAATCCTGAAAGGGTTAATTAATGATTTGATTGATAATTTGACTTATTGGTTGTCAGTCACAGTAGAATACCTCTGTTCAAGACACAAGTAGTGCTTCTTGACCAGGTGGTCAACAGGGCAGCCAGCCTCAGGCCAGGGTAGACTAAATATTCCACATCCTCATAGGAATGTATGTAAGACTGTCAGGATATTGTAATGAGCATTTCTCTATTTCATATGTTTTGTGGCAAATTTTCTTATGACATTTATAGTACAGTACTGTGTTTGAATGTTAATTTTTTGTTCGTTTACAGTTCATGACAGAGTTCCACAAGCAACAGTCAATGGAACGGCACACCCTGTTGCTCCGCTGCCACCCACCACTGGCCCACCAAAGGCCATGGTTAAGCCACAGGTGCTCACACATGTCATTGAAGGATTTGTTATTCATGAAGGTAATTAGTAACACTTATCTCAATGTGAGTCTCGTATCATTGTCATATACCAGTTACAAGGTATAATACTATACCTAGCAAGTTGCAGAGTATATATTTGTGATGCTGAACATGTTACAGATTCTTTGCTGCCTTATCATTATGTTTAATATGGCATAGAAAAAATCTGTTGAAAAAATTTATATTACTGTTATGAAAATTAATTTTAAATGTACGTTTAATATGGAATAGAAAAAAGTATTGGAAAGGAATCGGCCTTTATATTTCTGTTATAAAAATTAATTTTAAATATCATATAATATACTGCTGTATATTACTAGGCTTATTTTTAATGGATTGTTGGGTATTTTTAGGTAATATTGTTATTAGATGCTTTATGGTTTTGATCCCCCTCCCCCCCTCTCTCTCTCTCTCTCCCCCTTACATAAATTAACAAGCATGTACATTTGCTAGGGTTGAGAATTTTAACCTTGTTTTAAGGCCAGAATCATGAGCTGTAAGTTTTCTTTAAAAATGTTATTAAGAGTTTGAATAATAGGTTATTTCTGTGTACAGTACGTACAGTGGTACCTTGACTTGCGAGTTTAATTCGCTCCACGACTGAACTCGTAACTCAGTTTGCTCATATATCAAATCAGTTTTCCTCACTGACATTAATTGAAATGCCATTAATCCGTTCCTGTGGAATTCCTGGCTCTCGGGAGGCAGGAGAAAATACTTCAATATAACACTAATATCAGCTCTATGGCATCTTTATCTATCGCAGTTGATCTAATATGACATAATGAACAATATAAATAACATAGAAACATGATATATACTCTAGAATGAATATAATATGTCATTATGTGACGAATGGTGGCGGCCACTTCCGAGGTATAAAATAATTATCACTCTGACCATATCTTCCCATTCTTGCCCTTCTGAGGTCTTATTATAAGAGAAAATGGAGTGTTTGTGAGACTAACTGCACTAGATCACTAATTTCATAAGGAAAACACTGAAACAAAAGCAATTTTCTCACGTTTTTCTATGATTTCATGCTTCAATTCAGTGGACATCATCTTCTCAGCACTGTCCTTTGCACTTACTTTCTTAGCACCCATGGTTAGAAAAAAGAAATTTGTCAAAATAACTGCACGAAAAGCACAAAACGCTGGGATGCTAGGCGGATGTTGTGGTGTTAGCTGTGCCTCCTAGTGGTGGCATATCTGAAGCCCGCTCATAACTCAGATTTTGGCTTGGAACTCAAAGTAAAAAATCGACCGAGTGACAGCTCGTAACTCAGAAAACTCTGAAGTTGGGGCACTCGTAAGCCAAGGTACCACTGTATATAGTGTTTATACAGTGTATGTTCAAACCTTTTACAACAAGACTTCTTGTTACAGAATTTGGTTTCAGTTTGATTCAAAACGTGCAGCCAAAAATATTCATTGCATGGGAAAATTGTAATAATACATAGCAATAAATAGCAAATTAAATAAAACAAGAAATTTAGGTAGAACATTCCATTGATTTTTTTCAGTCTGCTAGCTGATGGCCAGGTTCACAAGCAAGTCATGTCCATTACACAGAGTGCTTCCCTACCTAACTAATGTTTTTCAAAATTTATATTCCAGTAAATGGATTTACTGGACCCTGATTTAACAAGCAAAATCTGTGGTTGGACACCATTTGGAAGCAACGGAAAGAAAAAGTCTTAAATTGTTAGCTATTCTTACAATCCACTGGGTAAATTAATTTCAGATTTAACAGACTTCATTTGTTAAATCAGAATCAGATACAGTGGTACCTCGAATTTTGAACAGCTCCCAACTCAAACAGTTATGTAAGTGTATTTTTGTAAGTTCTTTTGTAAGTGTATTTTTGGGGGTCTGAAACGGATTAATCTAATTTATATTATTCCTTACGGAAACAAATTCATTTGGTATTGGCACTCAAACAGCCTTCTGGAACGAATTAAGTTCGTAACTCGAGGTACCACTGTAATTCCAGATTTAATGGACAATGATTATTTAGAAGGCCATAAGTGCATTTGAGAGTTTAATACAAAAGAAAGGTGAGGGTGGAGATTATTAGTTTTGGCACTATTTATAAATAGTTTTATAGATTTAAGAGGCATGGAAACCTTCATTACATATCATTGAGTGGCAAGGCTACAAGTGCAAGTTATTATTTTACTGTATTTATGTGCATCACTAAGCCCATGTGGACCACTCAGGCTGAATCTTTTGTCTGCTGACCATCAGACACATGCGCCGCTCTTGGAGTCAGCTAGTCTAGAACACTGATATTGATACCACATTATGATATGTTGATCAAGGATAGTGGCAACACATTTCTGCAAGTTTTCATTGGATCGTATTGGAAGAGGATGCCATCAAGAACTTTACATCAAGAAAGGAAAAGTGGGTTCTTGGATTCAGAGCAAACAAGGATTTACTAATCCTCCTCCTTGAAGCCAGTGCAGCAATGGTGATTGTCTTTGAGCAGTGGTGATTGTTCTTGAACTAAACTGTTATTTTTACTTGCATTATGGATACTTTGGTAACATTCAAGCCATTTTTTTTTCTGATTTGAAAAACACACTCAAGAATCATGGAGTGTATTGTGCAGTTATTACCTTTGGGTAGTCTCCTTGCTGAATGTTTTTTACTTATGTGTACTGATGATTTAGAGGCGGCTTCAAAAATACAGAATTTTTTAATTACTCTAGCATTATATTTATCTAGTGAAAATATAATTAATATTCAAGGTTACATTTGCTATAGGTCATATTTTTTGTGCTCAAGTAAGGAGGGGTAATAGTCACGTAGCAAAGGCAGTGCTCATGTAGTGAAGGCAGCATTATTATTTTAATATAAAGTGGTAAACATATGGATTATTCAATGCAGGAATTTGTGGAGGCTCAATCCTGTCTTCTGATTGTGAGATTGAAACGCTACTCTTGCATCCAAACTTTCACATCTGAAGACAATGTTTATGTAGTGATGCAATAGTGAAAAAATAGTGTTCAAGTAATGTAAATGAGGTCTTTCTTTTATTTATTTTCCCATTTATTTAGGTGTCAGTCCAAAGATAGTTGTGAATAAGGGAAAGGCAGATAGAAATGCTTCTGCTGTTGCCCTGAGCAATCAACTAATACTGTATCTAGTTTATATTTTGGTTCTCACATTCTTGCTCCTTAGTGAATGTAATTGATTATTGCTAGACCTGGTTTGCTATGATAGCTAAAACAAATTGCATAATATAAAATGAATTTTTTTTTTGAGCATTACTTTTAGATATGTGAGACAAGGTATGAAGTTGGTTGGTTGCCCTTATGTGTATTTAGGGAAGATTCTGTACCTGTTGCAATGACTTAAATATAGGAAAGAGTATCGTGAAATAAAAAAATTAAGATATTTCATATGCTGTACTTGTAATGTTCATTCATCTTTTTATTGTCTATTGGGCTATATTATCTTCAGGTGCTTTCTCTATAAGCATTGGGAAGAATCAAGTGTCATGTAGCACCTTACCCTTTCATGTAGCAGTCTTAGTATTATTGTCAAGGAGTCTGTTTCTTATATACATATAACACAGAATTTTTTGAAACTGTTCTACTTCACTATTAATGTACATTCTTTTATTCTGGCCTCACTATGTAGTTAATATCATCACTTACCATTCACATGACTAGTTTCTACTTCTTTCTTGTTGCTTTTAACAATTATGTTACATCTATTTAAAAGCTGAATGATAATCTACCTCGCTACCTTCTTTCAGACAAATACCCTTGGTAAGAATTCAGTTCATACTTTTTTTTTTTTCACCAATACTTCCAGTGACTTTTGCCTTCCCCACATTAGTGAAAGTGGCCATTCTCTAATAATACATTACTATCATTCTCTGGTTATTGAACTACCTTCTTATTGTCACACTATTACTCTCAATAGCAATATGGTTCACACTTTTCCTTTCACCAGTACTTTTGTGTCTGCTCTGTTTCCTGGTCCTCCCATACATTAGTGAAATTGGCTGCTTTCTTTTAAATACAGCCTTTCCTCACTTAATGATGTACTTGTTTACCGATGCCTCGAACTTATGATGGGCTCTGACCAGTACAGTGGACCTTCATTTTTCATAATTAATCCGTTCCAGAGAGGGTGACTATTATCAAAATTGACGATTTGCGAATCCATTTTCCCCATAAGAAACAATATAAATCCAATTAATTTGTTCCAGACACTCAGAAGTATCAACAAAAAATTTTTTTTTACCTTGAAGATAGATTTACATGCACAAAAGAATGAACATTCAACATGACAGTTACCTTTACTGAAGGCTGTTGTTGATGAATGGAAGACAGGGAGGAGAGAGGGAAGAGAGGTTATTGTTTGGAAGGGGTATCCTTCTCCATAAGGACTCTAGGTCACTTCTGGGGTCACTTCCCTAGCTTAAATATATATTTACATGCAGGATATCAGATTGGAGGGAGAGAGTATGGAGGAGGTGAATTTATTCAGATATTTGGGAGTGGACGTGTCAGCGGATGGGTCTATGAAAGATGAGGTGAATCATAGAATTGATGAGGGGAAAAGGGTGAGTGGTGCACTTAGGAGTCTGTGGAGACAAAGAACTTTGTCCTTGGAGGCAAAGAGGGGAATGTATGAGAGTATAGTTTTACCAATGCTCTTATATGGGTGTGAAGCATGGGTGATGAATGTTGCAGCGAGGAGAAGGCTGGAGGCAGTGGAGATGTCATGTCTGAGGGCAATGTGTGGTGTGAATATAATGCAGAGAATTCGTAGTTTGGAAGTTAGGAGGAGGTGTGGGATTACCAAAACTTGTCCAGAGGGCTGAGGAAGGGTTGTTGAGGTGGTTCGGACATGTAGAGAGAATGGAGCGAAACAGAATGACTTCAAGAGTGTATCAGTCTGTAGTGGAAGGAAGGCGGGGTAGGGGTCGGCCTAGGAAAGGTTGGAGGGAGGGGGTAAAGGACGCTTTGTGTGCGAGGGGCTTGGACTTCCAGTAGGCATGTGTGAGCGTGTTTGATAGGAGTGAATGGAGACAAATGGTTTTTAATACTTGACGTGCTGTTGGAGTGTGAGCAAAGTAACATTTATGAAGGGGTTCAGGGAAACCAGTAGGCCAGACTTGAGTCCTGGAGATGGGAAGTACAGTGCCTGCACTCTGAAGGAGGGGTGTTAATGTTGCAGTTTAAAAACTGTAGTGTAAAGCACCCTTCTGGCAATAAAGACAGTGATGGAGTGAATGATGGTGAAAGTTTTTCTTTTTCGGGCCACCCTGCCTTGGTGGGAATTAGCCAGTGTGATAATAAAAAGTAAATAAAAATGCAGGAAAGAATGCCAGATAAATGTAAAGCACTAATAAAATGTATAAATGAACATTTAACATCACACTTACCTTTATTGAAGACACTTGGTGTATGGCAGACGGGGCAGAGAGAGGGGAGGTGAGTTTGTTGTTGGAGAATGTGACACTAATAACTCTATGGCTTATTTATCTATCACAATTCAACTAATATGACATAATAAACAATATTAATAACATAGAAACATGGAATATATAGTGGACCCTCGACCAATGTTGGCATCGTCTAACGTTAAATCCGACTAGCGATACATTTTAACGCAAAAATTTTGCCTCGAATAGCGCTAAAAAACCCAACCAACGCTATTCGTTCCGTTCGAGATGCGTCCACTTGTGGCCTGAGCGCGCCCCACTTGTCCCGTGGGTGCCAGTGTTTACAAGCCAGCCAGCCACCGCGGTCCCATCCAAACATACAATCGGAACATTTCATATTATCACAGCGTTTGTAGTGATTGCACCTGCAAAATAAGGCACCATGGGCCCCAAGAAAGCTTCTAGTGCCAACCCTACAGCAAAAAGGGTGAGAATTACTATGGATATGAAGAAAGAGATCATTGCTAAGTATGAAAGTGGAGTGCGTGTCTCCGAGCTGGCCAGGTTGTACACAAAACCCCAATCAACCATTGCTACTATTGTGGGCAAGAAAATGGCAATCAAGGAAGCTGTTCTTGCCAAAGGTGCAACTATGTTTTCGAAACTGAGATCGCAAGTGATAGAAGATGTTGAGAGACTGTTATAGGTGTAGATAAATGAAAAACAGATAGCAGGAGATGCATCTCTCAAGCGATCATATGTGAAAAGGCTAGGAAGTTGCATGATGATTTAATTAAAAAAATGCCAGCAACTAGTGATGTGAGTGAATTTAAGGCCAGCAAAGGTTGGTTTGAGAGATTTAAGAATCGTAGTGGCATACATAGTGTAATAAGGCATGGTGAGGCTGCCAGTTCGGACCACAAAGCGGCTGAAAAATATGTGCAGGAATTCAAGGAGTACATAGACAGTGAAGGACTGAAACCTGAACAAGTGTTTAATTGTGACGAAACAGGCCTGTTTTGGAAGAAAATGCCAAGCAGGACCTACATTACTCAGGAGGAAAAGGCACTCCCAGGACATAAGCCTATGAAAAACAGGCTTACTCTGTTGATGTGTGCCAATGCTAGTGGTGATTGCAAAGAGAAGCCTTTATTGGTGTACCACTCTGAAACTCCCAGAGTAGACAATGCTCCTGGTAATCCTTCAGACTTGGCAGAGCGACTTTCTGCGGAAATGAGCTTCATTAAGGTGAAGTTTTTGCCTCCTAATACCACTCCTCTCCTGCAGCCCATGGACCAGCAGGTCATTGCAAACTTCAAGAAACTGTACACAAAAGCTATGTTTGAAAGGTGCTTTGTAGTGACCTCAGAAACTCAACTGACTCTAAGAGACTTTTGGAGAGATCACTTTAGCATCCTCAATTGTGTAAACATTATAGGTAAGACTTGGGAGGAAGTGACTAAGAGGACCTTGAACTCTGCTTGGAAAAAACTGTGGCCAGAATGTGTAGACAAAAGGGATTTTGAAGGGTTTGAGGCTAACCCTGGGAATCCTATGCCAGTTGAGGACTCCATTGTGGCATTGGGGAAGTCCTTGGGGTTGGAGGTTAGTGGGGAGGATGTGGAAGAGTTGGTGGAGGAGGACAATGAAGAACTAACCACTGATGAGCTGCTAGATCATCTTCAACAGCAAGAGGCCACACCTGAGGAAACTGCTTCGGAGGAGGGGATAGAGAAATTGAAGAAGTTGCCTACTTCAAAGATTAAGGAAATGTGTGCAATGTGGCTTAAAGTGCAAACCTTTTTTGATGAAAATCACCCTCACACAGCTACTGCAAGCCGTGTTGGCAAACTGTACACTGACAATGTTGTGAAACACTTTAGGAATGTCATAAAGGAACGGGAGGTACAGGCCTCTATGGACAGATATGTTGTGCGACAGAGGTCCAGTGACTCTCAAGCTGGTCCTAGTGGCATTAAAAGAAGGGAAGTAACCCCGGAAAAGGACTTGCCACCTCAAGTCCTAATGGAAGGGGATTCCCCTTCTAAACACTAACACCATCAACACTCTCCCCTCCTCCCATCCCATCAATCATCACCAGATCTTCAATAAAGGTAAGTGTCATGTAACTGTGCATATCTTCTTCAGTTTGTGTGTATTAAAATTAATATTTCATGTGGTAAAAATTTTTTTTTTCATTACTTTGGGGTGTCAGGAACGGATTAATTTGATTTCCATTATTTCTTATGGGGAAAATTAACTCGACTAACGATAATTTCGATTAACGATGAGCTCTCAGGAATGGATTAATATCGTTGGTCGAGGGTCCACTGTACTCTAGAATGAATAAAATAAGTCATTATGAATGTCACAAGAGGTGTTCTGCTAGTGTTGTTGGTTGTATAAGGGCCACTGAGAGCATAAGCCGTCCATAATGGTGAAGCAGCAGCTGAGGCAGAGGTGTTTTCTGTAGCCCTATATAACTCCAACAACATTGGAGGAGTTAGTAGAATCGTTGAATCACTGAAGAAGGCACCCTCTACCACCATCACAACCACTACCACTCTCTACCACTATCACAACTGCTACCACCATCACTACCACCTTCTACCACCATCACTACCACCCTCTACCCCTATCACAACCACTACCACTATCATAACTGATACCACCCTCTACCACTATCACAACTGCTACCACTCTACCACTACCACTTTCGTATTTTTCTACAAACTTTTTCTTAAATCATATGTGTTTCTCACATTCTTTACCAAAGGGCTGGCACTAGAAGCTTTCTTTGGAGCCATGGTGACTTATTTAGCAGTTGCAAGCACTAAAACGAATGGAATATTATGAAATGTATTGTATGAACTCGTGAGATCATCCTCACTCACTGATAAACAGTGGCACACTGGCTGGGAATGGAGTGTGAGGCGGCTTGGGGCCATGTGTATGCGTCCCAGATGAACAACTATCTGCGAGTCAATGTTTTGATGAAAAAAAGTTACGATTTCCGAAAATTACAACTTTCGAGCCTTACGAAATGCGAGGGTCCACTGTATTTATACCCAAATAATGTATATTAGAGCTGATTTCCTCTATTCTTTGTTTCAGTATACAGTACACCACTGTATAAACATTTAAAAATACTCCAGGAATGTTATAAATGGTGCAAAGGTGGCACTAAAACAATATCAAAAATGGTTGACACAAACCCACTACCATTATAGTATGCTCCTCATTTAGTGATGAATTCATTTAAGTGAGGATAGGCTGTATTTAAAAAACATAAGAGAAATGTTCACTTTTCTGTCACTAATAGTGCTCTTTTCTATCATGTTAAAGACCATAGCCATCTCATAAGCTGGTTCTTTACTGAAACTTTCCTTCTTCTAGTCTTCACAGACATTGACGTGTTGAGTTGCCCATTGTACACAACATTCCTAATATGAATTCTTATTCCTGATGTTTATGTTGATGCTTGTCTTTCTCAGTACATTGTCTTCAGAACACACATGATTTGACCTGTCCTTGACTGTCCCTCCCCTTATATCTTATTCTCCCCATCTCCCCGACTGTTTTGTATCACTTCAGCTTACCTGTCTTTTGGCTTTCTTAAGTTTTCTCTTATTTGTGACTTGATAATGGTCCATGATGAATCGAAACATAAAAAATTTCCTCTTCTCAACTGTAAGTTAGTGTCAGTGTAAATAATATAACTTAATAGGAATAAAAACGGCCGTGTTAAAAAAAAAAAAAAATAGGAAATTGCTTCCCCTCATTATCATATTTTTCATTTATCAACTATCTTGTATGAAAAAAATAGCTGTTAAAAGAAAGTCAAATCTTTTAACAGCTTCTGAGCCATTCCCTGTGAGTCGATCATCTTTGCTAACTGAGATCTCGAAGCCTCGTCCTCCCAACTCCACCAACACTTCTATCCCAGTTGCTGCCGTCACTTCTTGCTCTGCGCAGGCACCCATAGGAGGACAAGCTGAGAAAGAGAACCTACCTGATGATGAGGCTGCCAGTAAGAATGTTTATTGGCTTTTTTTTCACAGCTTCATGGAATAGAATTGACCTAAATGTAGTCAAATATTTGTTTTTGTTTTGATTCTTTCTTTCCATTTGTGATACTGCTTAGTTATACAGTGCTTGTTATTAAGGTGCATTGCCCTCTCCTTCCCCTCTAAAATCATGACCACAAAATTGGTGATCCTTGTGCTGTAGGACATCTTTCAACCATCTAGGAAATGATAACACATTCTTCAGGGTTTCATGGGGGTAAATTTCCCCAAGACTCCCAGATGGCTTCGGAGTTGGCTGATATCCATCCCCTAGTAGATCTCTCTCTCTCTCAACCCAGAGGTTTGTAGTGGGGTTCAAGTGTGTTGAGTTTCCTGGCCAGTCATCAAGGAAAGGTACCTCAATCATGAAGCCAATAAACAAATTTTGTGATGTGGCAAGGACCATTGTTTTGCATAAACCTTGCACCACCTCAATCATGAAGTCAATAAACAAATTTTGTGATGTGGCAAGGAACATTGTTTTGTATAAACCTTGCACCACACCTCACTCGGGCAAATGAAAACAGACTAATTCTAGGTATGTTATTACAATTGGTGCAACCAGGTCCTCACAGGACACACACACATTGCTGGCTTCTACTATTTCCTGTTTGATGGCCTGCCTTATGTACTGTATAATCCAATGATTTCTGCAATTGTCTCTAGTGTGAGCTACTTACTCAGGCCCATATTAATTAGTAAGTAGCCAAAAATGTCTGACAAATTCAACCCTCAAGACTACATGGTGCAGGGGACCTTAGACACAAAGCTCTTCACTACACAAGCCCAGAAGGCACTTAAGATGCAGCCAGTAGCCATAGGAAATCCTGAGATGTCTCAGATCAGGTGGACAAGCCAGTATAACTTTTTGTCTTATTGACAAATGTGCCTGAGTTGAGTATTACTTTGGACACTAAATTACATCAGGAGTCTTCACCCAGCGTACTTTAATGACTAGCACTGTAGATGAAGGCCATTACATCTGGTTTTCTTCCTTTACATATCTGTCTTTGTTGTGATTTTTTTTTTATTCTGGGATTAAGGTATACAGAATCTGCCTTTTAATGTTTTGGTTACCAACCATCTCCACACCATTAATGTTCAAATCAGCAGCTGTTGTTCAGAATTCGTAAAAGAATGTTACCAAATTATTGAGGTAGTCAACACTTGAGTTGCATGAACCAAGAGGTAAGAATGTTGAAAAGGCATAATGGCTAATCTGTTAGAAGAGAGTAGCTCCAGTTCTTTGGATTAAGAGCCCTTCACCGGCATCAAGATATCCTCATGGAAGGGTAATCTGTCAATAAAAACTTGTGAAGGAGCAATGAAATGGGAGGGGGAACTCTGAATGAACTTTAGAGTTTTCATGGTCCTCGTAATAAAATAGATGCAGTGTTATTTGCATTTAATGGAATGGTATATCAAGGATTATTATTCAGTGGAAAGCATTAAACCTGTCCAGGTTGTGCAATGCATGGGGAATGGAGGTAATCAGTTTTGATCTGAGGAAGGGAAGAGTAAGCATGGAGGCATTTTGTCCCTCTTGAAGGGGAGGTATACCAAGGAAAGGGATTCAGAGTTTGGAAGTCATTGCTTGTGGAGCAGAAATGTTAATGCTAATCCCACTATAATTTGTTTTGATTTTAAACAAAGTTTCCTAGATTTAAAGAAGAATTTGGTTTTAATGTGTTTGTGGCCAAGTTTGTCTGACACCATATTAGATGACCACATGGAGAATATTGCCATAATATTTAAACCACAGATTAATAATTTAATGGTATTTTACTTGTAAAAAATCTTATCAATTTTATTTTGTATTGGTATTAAAAAATATAAATATAATATTTAATCTATTCACAGGAAAGAAGGCTGGTGAGCAGACCTCAACTTCACCAAAGGGAGACACTGCTAAATGTGAATTTTGTGGCAAGATTGACTTGCGTTCCAAATTTAAAAGATCTAAAAGGTTTTGTAGTACAGCGTGTGCAAAAAGGTAAAGCACAAAAATTTTTGCATAGCATTATGCAGTGATTGATTGTGCAGTAATTAGTTTTCAGTTAGTTTCGAAATAGTCCGTGTGTCAGTCTCAAGATTAGTTGATTTGAGGATGAAACCTCCAGAGCTCCTTTTACTGAAATGGCCATGTGGGTTTAGCACTTCATATAAATAATAGCAAAGTAATTATGACAAATGAATTGCTATTAAGTACTTGTTAGTATATTATAATACAGTAAGTAGACAGATTATTATTATTCTATTTAGAGGGAGTGCTAAACCAGTAAGGTCATATAGTGCCTTGAGAATGAATGCATTGAAATTTAATCCAAGGAAGGAGAGGACAACTTGAATTCCTTGGGTGAAGAGTCTTTCACCAGCATAAGGGAACCTTCCTTAAGGGAAGGCAGTTCAATAAAGGATACAAAAATAAATTTCAAATTTTTATAAGATATATAGTTAGTAAAATATATTGCTTTTGTATCTTTCTGTATAATGAACTTGCATACACTTGTCATAGTCTCAACACACTTATGACTAGACCATTTTCTCTTCAAAAAATGGTTTCTTAACACAGGCAGTAATGTTCCTTTAGTTCTAAAGAAATTTACTTTGTTAAAAAAAATAATTAAGCTCTATTAATGTACATGTAGAGACAATTAAAAATGGCCACTCACACAGATACAATGTTGGGTGTTCAAAAAGAATTGGTCTCTTCAAAAACCCTGAAGAATCTCCAAATAAACGAGCACGTGAGGATAGTGGAATGGAAGAGGCTGATGCTGCCCCCCAGTTAATGGCAGTTGAACCTCAGGCAGCAGAGACAACAGAAATGGAAGTGGATGAGACAGTAGCAGAGGGTGATGGAACTACTACTGTAGAGTCTCCTTCTAAATCTCAGACGGTCAACATCCTCAAGTGGACAGTAAGACAACTTTAGATTTATATTTACTGTTTTCATTTATTTAATAAGAAAAAATTTGCATTGAAAAATTAAGAACTTCAGTGCCGTGTATGACTATAGAGAAATGAAAGTAATAATTATTCTTATTTTAACAAGAAAGCTCTAAACCTAAATGGGTCATACTATAGTAGACAGTAAGAGATAAATTCATAATATTAGATTTGCATTAACAGCACCCTATTTCATTACCTATTTTGAGTTTGTAAAGACTGAGCTCTAGCTCCTGGTCCCACCTCTTAACATTTAATCAACTGACAGGTAATAACCAAAATTAAAAAAATGTAGAACATTGGTATAAGTATTGTATGGTGGGTAATAACATGATGCTAAACTTGTTTGTAATTAATGCATAAAAAAATGCTTTAAATTTTTAACACCAGCAGTCTCCCACCAAGGCAGGGTGACCTACAAAAAGGAAACAGTCATCATAAATTAATAGCTGTCTTTAACTGTGCATCACATTTCAAATGGCCCTTTGAACTGCAGCATCCTCACCCCAATTCAGAGTTTAGGCACTGTACTTTCCACTTTTTGGACTCAGTCCTGGTTAATCAGTTTCCTGAATCCCTTGCTCACATTTCAAATAGTACATCAAGCCATAAAAACTGTTACCACTCACCCTGATCAAGCTTGGGGCTCAAGCATCCAGCTGGATGCTTGAGCCCCAAGCAATTAAAAACCACCTTTTCCCTATCCCTCCAATGCATCCTGGGATGACCCCCTACTGTTCCTTCTACACCTTCTTGATCATCCTCTTCTGATCCATCCCTTCTAAATGGCCAAAACTACCTCTAACTCCTCCTCCTCCTCAGCTCTCTGAGGTATACCTGTGGTAACCCCACTCGATCTTCTAATTTCTCTGCTCTGAATTCTATGAATACTGGTCTACCATACAGTAGGGCCCCACTTATATGGCAGGTTAGGTTCCAGGCTACTACCATGGAAATCAACGTAAAGTGGAACACCCTTTTTTTTCCACTTATCTAGTATTTCTATGCATTTATAACAAGTTTACACTAACATATATTAAATTAGCAATAGAACTAGGTATTAAAAAAACAATAAAAAAGTAAAATACACACATAGTATACTCATTACTTAAGTACCTTAAAATATTTGTAGTCTTAATCTAGGGTGAGACGAGTAGTATTTATTGTAAGAAATCAAGTGCGGTATGTATGGTAGCCAGCCAGGCTACCATACCAGGCCACCAAACTCACACATTATATTCTATGACATTTAAGCATCCCAGAGCGATAAAATGCATATATGTACAGTTCACTCATTACTTACCTTAAAATATTTGTAGTCATTGTAGGGTCAGAGGTGAGTAAATGAGATAAAACGAATAAATGAGAGAGAATGAGTATGAGAGAGGACACTCGCAGAGTTGTGTAAACAAACCAGTCGAACACGTCTGGTTTGTGTACAAGTTATATTATGTACAAGTTGTATCTACGTTGATACGGTAGAATAAATTAAGAGGAACGCTCCCATTCTCATGCAACACCATTTTTAGAAGAAATGACGCTCCGAGTGAAGCCGCCATACAAAAGAAATAATTTTCTACAGTTACCTCCAGTAACACATTTTCTCTTATGTTGGACTAGAGAAAACGTTTTTCTTGCTGTCACTCATACAAGTCGTCTGGCTACAACTTTTCATATTTGTTTATTTATTCTACTGTGGGGTGTAGGTATCATCTTTATATGTTATGTATTGTGTTTATTATATAATTTTGAAAAAATATCATAGATGGATTAATGAAAATGTGTATATTAACGTAATATACGACATTTAATGAGACTCATTGATTATTAGATTATTATTGTATATTATTATCATTAATATGGTGTCTTGAGACATAAGACACTCTTAATGATTTTACTGCGTACCTGCACTCCAGCACGGTGTGTAAGTTTATTTAGGTACAGGTATACATAAGTATAATTATCAGAGTATATATAAAAGTAGAAAGTTGAAAGTGAACATAGAAAAGAGTAAAATGATGAGGGTATCAAATTATTTAGATAAAGAAAAATTGGATATCAAATTGGAGAGGAGTAGTATGGAAGAAGTGAATGTTTTCAGATACTTGGGAGTCGACGTGTCGGCAGATGGATTTATGAAGGATGAGGTTAATCATAGAATTGATGAGGGAAAAAAGGTGAGTGGTGCGTTGAGGTATATGTGGAGTCAAAAAACGTTATCCATGGAGGCAAAGAAGGGAATGTATGAAAGTATAGTAGTACCAACACTCTTATATGGATGTGAAGCTTGGGTGGTAAATGCAGCAGCAAGGAGACGGTTGGAGGCAGTGGAGATGTCCTGTCTAAGGGCAATGTGTGGTGTAAATATTATGCAGAAAATTCGGAGTGTGGAAATTGGGAGAAGGTGTGGAGTTAATAAAAGCATTAGTCAGAGGGCAGAAGAGGGGTTGTTGAGGTGGTTTGGTCATTTAGAGAGAATGGATCAAAGTAGAATGACATGGAAAGCATATAAATCTATAGGGGAAGGAAGGAGGGGTAGGGGTCATCCTCGAAAGGGTTGGAAAGAGGGGGTAAAGGAGGTTTTGTGGGCTAGGGGCTTGGATTTCCAGCAGGCGTGCATGAGCGTGTTAGATAGGAGTGAATGGAGGCGAATGATACTTGGGCCCTGACGATCTGTTGGAGTGTGAGCAGGGTAATATTTAGTGAAGGGATTCAGGGAAACCGGTTATGTTCATATAGTCAGACTCGAGTCCTGGAAATGGGAAGTACAATGCCTGCACTTTAAAGGAGGGGTTTGGGATATTGGCAGTTTGGAGGGATATGTTGTGTATCTTTATACGGATATGCTTCTAAGCTGTTGTATTCTGAGCACCTCTGCAAAAGCAGTGATAATGTGTGAGTGTGGTGAAAGTGTTGAATGATGATGAAAGTATTTTCTTTTTGGGGATTTTCTTTCTTTTTTGGGTCACCCTGCCTCGGTGGGAGACGGCCGACTTGTTGAAAAAAAAAAAAAAAATAATAATATAAATAAATAAATAAATAAATAAATAAATATATATATATATATATATAAATATGGGGAAGTGGAAAAGAATCTTTCCTCCGTAAGCCATGCGTGTCGTATGAGGCGACTAAAATGCCGGGAGCAATGGGCTAGTAACCCCTTCTCCTGTATACAATTACTAAAAAAGAGAAGAAGAAAAACTTTATAAAACTGGGTTGCTTAAATGTGCGTGGATGTAGTGCGGATGACAAGAAACAGATGATTGCTGATGTTATGAATGAAAAGAAGTTGGATGTCCTGGCCCTAAGCGAAACAAAGCTGAAGGGGGTAGGAGAGTTTCAGTGGGGGGAAATAAATGGGATTAAATCTGGAGTATCTGAGAGAGTTAGAGCAAAGGAAGGGGTAGCAGTAATGTTAAATGATCAGTTATGGAAGGAGAAAAGAGAATATGAATGTGTAAATTCAAGAATTATGTGGATTAAAGTAAAGGTTGGATGCGAGAAGTGGGTCATAATAAGCGTGTATGCACCTGGAGAAGAGAGGAATGCAGAGGAGAGAGAGAGATTTTGGGAGATGTTAAGTGAATGTATAGGAGCCTTTGAACCAAGTGAGAGAGTAATTGTGGTAGGGGACTTGAATGCTAAAGTAGGAGAAACTTTTAGAGAGGGTGTGGTAGGTAAGTTTGGGGTGCCGGGTGTAAATGATAATGGGAGCCCTTTGATTGAACTTTGTATAGAAAGGGGTTTAGTTATAGGTAATACATATTTTAAGAAAAAGAGGATAAATAAGTATACACGATATGATGTAGGGCGAAATGACAGTAGTTTGTTGGATTATGTATTGGTAGATAAAAGACTGTTGAGTAGACTTCAGGATGTACATGTTTATAGAGGGGCCACAGATATATCAGATCACTTTCTAGTTGTAGCTACACTGAGAGTAAAAGGTAGATAGGATACAAGGAGAATAGAAGCATCAGGGAAGAGAGAGGTGAAGGTTTATAAACTAAAAGAGGAGGCAGTTAGGGTAAGATATAAACAGCTATTGGAGGATAGATGGGCTAATGAGAGCATAGGCAATGGGGTCGAAGAGGTATGGGGTAGGTTTAAAAATGTAGTGTTAGAGTGTTCAGCAGAAGTTTGTGGTTACAGGAAAGTGGGTGCAGGAGGGAAGAGGAGCGATTGGTGGAATGATGATGTAAAGAGAGTAGTAAGGGAGAAAAAGTTAGCATATGAGAAGTTTTTACAAAGTAGAAGTGATGCAAGGAGGGAAGAGTATATGGAGAAAAAGAGAGAGGTTAAGAGAGTGGTGAAGCAATGTAAAAAGAGAGCAAATGAGAGAGTGGGTGAGATGTTATCAACAAATTTTGTTGAAAATAAGAAAAAGTTTTGGAGTGAGATTAACAAGTTAAGAAAGCCTAGAGAACAAATTGATTTGTCAGTTAAAAATAGGAGAGGAGAGTTATTAAATGGAGAGTTAGAGGTATTGGGAAGATGGAAGGAATATTTTGAGGAATTGTTAAATGTTGATGAAGATAGGGAAGCTGTGATTTCGTGTATAGGGCAAGGAGGAATAACATCTTGTAGGAGTGAGGAAGAGCCAGTTGTGAGTGTGGGGGAAGTTCGTGAGGCAGTAGGTAAAATGAAAGGGGGTAAGGCAGCCGGGATTGATGGGATAAAGATAGAAATGTTAAAAGCAGGTGGGGATATAGTTTTGGAGTGGTTGGTGCAATTATTTAATAAATGTATGGAAGAGGGTAAGGTACCTAGGGATTGGCAGAGAGCATGCATAGTTCCTTTGTATAAAGGCAAAGGGGATAAAAGAGAGTGCAAAAATTATAGGGGGATAAGTCTGTTGAGTGTACCTGGTAAAGTGTATGGTAGAGTTATAATTGAAAGAATTAAGAGTAAGACGGAGAATAGGATAGCAGATGAACAAGGAGGCTTTAGGAAAGGTAGGGGGTGTGTGGACCAGGTGTTTACAGTGAAACATATAAGTGAACAGTATTTAGATAAGGCTAAAGAGGTCTTTGTGGCATTTATGGATTTGGAAAAGGCGTATGACAGGGTGGATAGGGGGGCAATGTGGCAGATGTTGCAAGTGTATGGTGTAGGAGGTAGGTTACTGAAAGCAGTGAAGAGTTTTTACGAGGATAGTGAGGCTCAAGTTAGAGTATGTAGGAAAGAGGGAAATTTTTTCCCAGTAAAAGTAGGCCTTAGACAAGGATGTGTGATGTCACCGTGGTTGTTTAATATATTTATAGATGGGGTTGTAAGAGAAGTAAATGCGAGGGTCTTGGCAAGAGGCGTGGAGTTAAAAGATAAAGAATCACACACAAAGTGGGAGTTGTCACAGCTGCTCTTTGCTGATGACACTGTGCTCTTGGGAGATTCTGAAGAGAAGTTGCAGAGATTGGTGGATGAATTTGGTAGGGTGTGCAAAAGAAAATTAAAGGTGAATACAGGAAAGAGTAAGGTTATGAGGATAACAAAAAGATTAGGTGATGAAAGATTGAATATCAGATTGGAGGGAGAGAGTATGGAGGAGGTGAACGTATTCAGATATTTGGGAGTGGACGTGTCAGCGGATGGGTCTATGAAAGATGAGGTGAATCATAGAATTGATGAGGGAAAAAGAGTGAGTGGTGCACTTAGGAGTCTGTGGAGACAAAGAACTTTGTCCTTGGAGGCAAAGAGGGGAATGTATGAGAGTATAGTTTTACCAACGCTCTTATATGGGTGTGAAGCGTGGGTGATGAATGTTGCAGCGAGGAGAAGGCTGGAGGCAGTGGAGATGTCATGTCTGAGGGCAATGTGTGGTGTGAATATAATGCAGAGAATTAGTAGTTTGGAAGTTAGGAGGAGGTGCGGGATTACCAAAACTGTTGTCCAGAGGGCTGAGGAAGGGTTGTTGAGGTGGTTCGGACATGTAGAGAGAATGGAGCGAAACAGAATGACTTCAAGAGTGTATCAGTCTGTAGTGGAAGGAAGGCGGGGTAGGGGTCGGCCTAGGAAGGGTTGGAGGGAGGGGGTAAAGGAGGTTTTGTGTGCGAGGGGCTTGGACTTCCAGCAGGCATGCGTGAGCGTGTTTGATAGGAGTGAATGGAGACAAATGGTTTTTAATACTTGACGTGCTGTTGGAGTGTGAGCAAAGTAACATTTATGAAGGGATTCAGGGAAACCGGCAGGCCGGACTTGAGTTCTGGAGATGGGAAGTACAGTGCCTGCACTCTGAAGGAGGGGTGTTAATGTTGCAGTTTAAAAACTGTAGTGTAAAGCACCCTTCTGGCAAGACAGTGATGGAGTGAATGATGGTGAAAGTTTTTCTTTTTCGGGCCACCCTGCCTTGGTAGGAATCGGCCGGTGTGATAATAATAAAAAAAAAAAATAATATATATATATATATATATATGAAATAACGTTTAAAAACACTTGAAATTTTGGAGTTTCCAGACATAATGGAGAGAAATGGTGCTTACGGAGCTCACAGAGAATGCAAACAAACTGGGTAGGGCACGGTGACCGTATTAGAAAATCAGGTGGGGGGAAGCCGTGTAGCGAGTTTGATCATGTGTGAGTGATGTGAAAGTGTTTAATGATGATGATGAAAGTATTTTCTTTTTGGGGATTTTCTTTCTTTTTGGGTCACCCTGCCCTGGTGGGAGACGGCCAACTTGTTGGGGGGGGGGGGGAAACTTTAACAATATTACATATATCTATCTAAGGTGCATACCCTTACCTGAGCTTTGCATTGGCATAAAAATTCTTTGGCTGCTTCTTGTAACCTACTACTTATTCCATACATTTTCATTATCTGCCACATTGCTCCCCACATTGCCTTATCTAAATCCTTACTTTTATCCAAGTATTGTTCATACATGTGCTTCAATGTAAACATTTGGTCTGTGTATCCCCTGGCATTCCTAAATCCTCCTTGTTCCTCATTAGTCCTACACTCTGTTACCCCAAACTCTTTCAATAATTCTATCATATGCTTTACATGGCATATTCAATAGGCTCATTACTATGTAAAGCATGCTTTCTTATGCATTTACTGTTTCATTAGAATTTGTCTTAAAAATATTGCAATAATTTTAGCTGATAAAACTATATTATTACTATATTCATTGAAGATTTCTTAACATATAGGGGTTATATAGCACTTACGGGAATGAAAGGCATTAAGGTTTGATACAAGGAAAGGGAACACAGGTCCACTTCCTTAGATCAAGGAACCTCCCTCGAGGGGATAACCACAATGCTAACTAGTATTTAACACAACATACATGGCAGTGCAACTTTTTCACATAAACTCCCACTTTTCTCATTAATTTCCTAGCTACCACTGGCCCTCCTCTTTGCTTATCAGCCACCAACACTAACCATGCACAAATAACCTGCATATAGGAGAAGCTTATGACAATGTTTCAGTCCAACTTGGACCATTTACAAGTCACACTGACACAGTGAGAGAGCCAGTATATATAGGCGAGGGGGACAGGGACAGAACAGAGAGAGGAAGGAAGCAGATAAGTAGTGGCAGAGGTAATGGTGGTAGTATAAAGTAGGGGGAGTAGTTTTAGTGGCACAAGAAACAGAAAGGGAAGGGAAGTGAAGAGAGGCAATAGTAGTAATGGAGTGATAGTTATAGAAGTGGAATAAGTCTAAAGACAAGAAAAAGGAGCACTGCAGGAGAGCTAATGGCCCACAAGGGGTAGGACCAAAAATACAGGGAAAGGGTGGGTGGGGGGGGGGGAACACCTAGGCAGAAGAAAGGATCAGATCAAGTCATGAGTGTTCTGAAGTTTGAAGTATTTGACAGTGTAATTAGAAAGGAAGGCATCTACAAAGCAAGGACTAAGATTCATATTAGGAAAGTTGTGTATGAGGGATGATTCAACAAAATGGCATATTTGAAGGATAAACAGTTATTAGTAGGATGACTGTGATCTCTTAACATGACTAAAAACAGCATTATTGGTGTTGGCCACCCATATTCCAGTTTTATTCGTTTTTTTTTTTTAAGGTACAACTATTACTGTACAGTAAATGAGTTTCTTGTTATTGAAATCCTGGATGTGCAAAGTTTTAGCATCTGAAAATTAGGTATACTACTCTTGAGTAATTTGTTTTTCTTCTTCACCAGGTTAAGGATGTTGTAGACTTCATACAAAACCTTCCAGGCTGTAAAGAGTATGCAGAAGACTTTGCTCTTCAAGAGATAGATGGCCAGGCATTAATGCTGTTGAAAGCTGACCACTTAATGTCAGCTATGTCCATGAAACTTGGACCAGCTTTGAAGATCTGTGCTAAGATTGAGTCAATGAGAGGTGACAGAAAAGAAACCTAATGAGTACAAAACTTAAGGAATGGATCAAGATGCTTTTAGAAGAGCAATATGTATGTGATGTCTTAAATTATATTATCATATTATATTTGTTTTATATGTATTACATAAATGCTTTGCTCTTGTATCAGAATTATTTCCATTCACTGTCTTTTTCAATTAAGTCAAAAAGTAGTATCTATTGTAAATAAAAGCTAGTACTTAAGGAGAGAGTACAGACAAATATTTTATTTTACAGTAATATCCTGACTGTGACATTTCTGCACTGCCGTATGTAGGGTTAAGGTATTTTTCACCATTTTCAATGTATTAGATTTTGAATGAATGTAGTCTTTTGTAAGAGTGACCACAGTTGTATGGAATGACCTTGTTATGTCAATGCCTTTGTATAAAGGCTCTTGGTTAATGTACTTTATCATATGAGGGAGGACCTACTTTCACCCACATCAAAGAAGCATCTTTGTCAAGCTAGGATAGAATTACCAGAGGAATGGTGCTTATGTATTTGTAAACAGATCTCATTAACCATCTAAATTAATTTTAAAAAAACTTGTGCAATCATGACAAAGAATGTTAATCCTATTTTTTTCTGTAAGAAAGGCTTATTTTATTTGTTGTCCAATAATAGTAATGACTTCAGTGTGTCAGTAAAGATATGAATGGTATGATTATGAAGAGCAAATGGAATGTGTAGAATGAATGATAGTGTTTGGGTTTAACCATTACAGTATTTATAAAACACTTGGTTGTTCCTAAATACACTGAATCAGCTTTAGTATTCTGAATTTGTTTGAGGGGTGTTTCAGCAGTTTACAAACTTTTCAGAAATAATGTATAATAATTATTTTGTTGTGTACATTACAGTTTTATCACATAGTCATCACAGTTTTATTAAGCTTGAATACGAGTGCCGTTGCGTGCGTGAAATAATGTGTTGCACAGTGCAGGAGGGTTCCAGGGTTGATTTATTTATTCTCAAACATTTTGGGATAAGTTGTTCTTCCAATATGAGTGAAAAGAACATAATCCAACAAATATTAGTTCATGGAGTTTATTCCTTCATGTTTGGGATTTAAGTGTTTGTACAGAAGAATGTTTTGTAAATTGATAGTCTTAGATATTTATGGTTGTTGCACTGCCTGTAACTCCATTTTGTCATATCTTGTATGCATAAACAAACTAAAAAAAGTTTTACACATTTAACCCCACCACTTAAAATGTGGATAACTGCACTAAATTTTTGGCTAGAATAAAATTTAGAAAAGGAAAGAAAGTGGATATCCAAGACAGTAAACAAACTAATACTTTCCATTCATATGGGGTCTCGATCCCTTATTCTCCTTGCTATAAATGACCTGCCTTCCGTTCTTCCATCACATATTTGGTCGTCACTTTATGTGGATGATTTTACTATAGCTTACTCAGGTGTTGACTGTCGCCTGGTAGCAACCTTCCTTTAGGATGCGATTGACCGAGTTTCCCATAGGGCCACTTCTCACGCTTTTAAATTTTTTAGTACAAAAACCCATTTCATTACCTTCACTAGATGTCCTCTTATCCCAGATATTCCATTGTATTTACATGGCTGATGTATTCCAGAATGTGATGTGGTCAAGTTTCTTGGCCTTCTCTTCAATCGTCAGTTGACATGGAAACCTCATATTTCCTCTTTGAAGGCAGCTTGCCATGGTCAGCTGAATCTCCTCAAACTTCTTGCTCATCGTTCATGGGGAGCAGATCGCCAAACTCTCCTCCATTTGCATTCCACCTTAGTCTTGTCCAAGCTAGATTATGACAACTAAATCTATTCTGCAGCTTCTCCTACAACTCTTTCCAAGTAGAACCCCATCATCATCTGGGTCCATGTTTATGCCTTGGTGCCTTTCGTTCATCCTCTGTTGAAAGCCTCTATGTAGAGGCGAATATTCCTTCCTTACCTGAGTGTTGTGATGCTCATTGTCTTTGTTGCTTTGTTCGTGCTCATGACCTTCGTGTTTCTTCTATGTATAGGTTGGTCTCAGACTTTAGTAGAAGCCCATTGTTTGTTTGGCTCCCCTACCTACTCCAACCGTTTTCTCTTTGTCTTCTCTCCAGTTGCCTCCCTTGTATGTTCATTTAGCGTCTGCCTTTTCCCTTCCCCCTTGGAAAGTTCCGATGGTTCATGTCTGTTCTCCCCTACTACTGTGTGCTAACGCTCTCCTGCCAACGACTGCTTCACTCTTTTTTTCGATCACTTCCGGTCACATGCTCGTGTAGTCGCTGTTTATACAGATGGTTCTGAATCTTCTGACAGTGTTGGGCTCGCAGCAGTGTTCCGTGATGATGTTGTCCGAGGTCATTTATTACACTCGGCTAGTATTTTTACTGCCGAGTTGTATGCCATTCTTATATTATTATTATTATAATAAAAAAAGAAGCGCTTGCCATTCTTATAGCGTTTCTTCGTATTACATCTATCTCTCCTTCGACGTTTGTGATCATTTCAGATTCCCTCAGTGCTTTATAAGCCATTAAACAACTTGATTCCCCTCATCCATTAGTCCTTCGTATTTAACTATGGTTGCGCCATGTGGCTATCAAAAACAAAGGTGTTGTTTTCTGTTGGGTCCCTGGACACATTTGCAGGGCAGTGAACAGTGGATACTGCTGCGTGGTCAGCGGTACATGATCTTCCAGTTTCCTATAGAGGTATTCCATTCAGAGATTATTTTCCAGTCATCTCGGCTAGTCTTCGAAGCCGTTGGCAACAATGGTGGTGGGGCATGCACAATCACAAATTGCACTCTATTAAACCCCTTTTAGGTTTGTGACCATCTTCTCACCGCCATTGCCATACTCGGGAGACTGCACTTTCCCGGCTTCTCATTGGCCATACTTGCCTTACCCATGGGCATCTCGTGGAACGACACCCCTATTCCTCTCTGAGGTTTCTCGGGTCCCTATTTCGGTTCTTCACTTTCTTGTAGATTGCCCGGTTTACCAGCGAGCTCACATGATTTACCTCCAATGATGCCACTGTCCTACCACTCTAACCTTGTCTTCCCTTCTCGAAGATGGCCCTGCCTTTGACTTTTTGTCAGCAACTGCTTTACTGTACAAACTTTGACACATGGCCCTTAGCATCCCTTCCATCCCTTCTCTCCCCTCACCTCTGATCCCCTCTCCACCTAGCTGTTTAATGCCGCAGTGCTGTATGACCCTTGTTGGTTTAGCACTTTCTTTGATTATAATAATTGACGAAGGGGATAGTAGCTCCAATTCCTTTAATCAAGAGCTCTTCACTAGCTTCAGGTCCTCGTAAGAAAGAACCTCACCTAAGAGTGGATAAAATGGACAGGCATGGCTTTTATGGTGCTAAGTGAATAGAAGACAGAAGGGTAAGCTCATATTTTAACCTGTCTTCCAAATAACTGTCACACACGCATAGGGTTTACACTTTCTAAGTTACAATGGAAAAAACTTTATACAGTGGTACCTCGGGATATGAACAGCTCAAAACTCGAACAATTATGTAAGTGTATTTATGTAAGTGCTTTTGTAAGTATTTTTGGAGGTCTGAAATGGATTAATCTAATTTACATTATTCCTTGTGGGAACAAATTCATTCAGTATCGGCACTAACAGCCTTCTGGAACGAATTAAGTTCTTATCCCGAGGTACCACTGTATATGATTAAAAGCAATAAAAGAGTGCTGTGCATTCAATAAGGGGCAACCACTGCACTTATCTCGTGTAAAACAGTCATATTTCGACTATTCCAGGTCTTGTCAGCAGCTACCCATTTGTATGTGGTTAAAATTATGGGCTACATATATGGTGCATCTAGTCAGTTTCAGTTAAAAAGTTTGTGCATTAAAAGTGGGACTCAAGAAGGCAGTCAGAGTAAGGGAACTGATGGAGAGGTATTAACTGAAATCTGCTTCTGGTCTGTGCAAATTTAAGCCAATTCCAGTGTTCCATTAGACCAAGTTCCTAGTTATTTCATGAATGTGTTTTCGGCCTTGTTGACTGAGAACAATTATTATTATTATAATAAAAAATGACAGAACAAGAAACTGCCCATTTATCCATCAGAATTACCCTATGAAGTGCACAGAAGTCAGTAATTTGGCCAATTTTACACACACAAAATCCAGTTTAAGAATAAACACTAGACTTTCCAAACACTAAAACACTTCATGTGTTCATTGATCACATCCCCAGGGCACTCCTAAATATATTATACAGTGGTACCCCGAGTTTTGTACAGCTCCCAACTCGAACAATTATGCAAGTGTATTATTGTAAGTACTTTTGTAAGTGTATTTTGCGGGGTCTGCAATGGACTAATCTAATTTACATTATTCCTTATGGGAACAAATTCGTTTGGTAACGGCACTTGAACAGCCTTCTGGAATGAATTATGGCTGAAACCCTGGGTACCATTGTACTTCTCTTCCATTTTGAATTCAGCATTGTAAAAAATTGGAGGTTTACTACATTTCTTGGATAACAACAACCAAGGATGAAAATAAATGGTATAAAATACCGACACAATGGAAACAACCAAGGATGGTTGGTCATGGTTTATGGCATCCCAGTAATTGAATTAGACCTATTAAAACCTCATGAAACAGGGGGAGGGGGATAGGGAAGGAAGCCTTACTCATCCTCGGGAAAATCAGCAAATATCGAACACTTCTGCTAATTTGAGCTCGATTTAAAGCTAATTCTGGTCCTGAAACTATTCAAAATCATATCTTCCATTCTATCAAATAATACCAAGAAACAGTCAATAAAACCATAAAAATTCTTCCTAGAAAATGCTGCAAAAAAACTGCTATTTTAAACCAAAGCAAAGATCCAAGTTGACGGACCCTCCTTTAATCCAGACTCTCTCATTGCCTTTTTGGCAGCAACTGATTTACTACACAAACTCTGATGATGATGTCTCTGGCACTCTTCTCAGCCCTTTTCACCTTAATCTCTAGCTACCCTTTACCCCTGCACTATCCACTGCCCTGCAACACTTCATAACCTAATAATCATCTCTTTCCTTCTTCCTACCCATTACCCCTACATCCTTCCCTGCCTTGCTGCACTGTATAAGCCTTGTATTTTAGCTCTTTCTGATTATAATAATAAAGATCCAAGTTTTGCTGTACCCATCATGCACGCATGAGGCAGGATTCTTTTTTGTACTGTGCACGTTCAACCACATGCCCATTCATATTTAGACCAAAATTTACTACTCGCAGCTTATCTGAGGGAGTTGTGTTCAAAACGTAGATCTATGTGAGAGACCTTGGCATCAATAACAAATCTACATAATGGCCACTGAAGGGGTTAAAAACCTATACTGTTGTCAAGACCCATTTCTAATACATTTTGAGGAAACATAATACAGAAGGGCCCTGCTGATACGGTGGGTTAGGTATAACATTTGCTCCAGGCTAGTGCCGTAAACTGAATTACCCAATAAATACATACCTGATAACTTGTTTACACTATTATATACAGCTTCCCCTCACTTAGCGACGTGTACCTGTTTACCGACAACTCAGACTTATGATGGGCTCTCTGACCAGTACCCCTCAAGGAGGGTTCCTTCATGTTGATGAGGGGATTTTTTGATCTAAGGAATTGGATCTGTGCTCCAGTTCCCTGAATTAAGCCTGTACCGTCCACAATCCCCCCCCCCCCCCAGGTGCATAATCCTACAGGTTTAGTGCTCCCTTGATTATAATAATCTCTGACCAGTATGCATACCTAAATAATGTATATTTGAGCTATTTCCTCTATTCTGTTTATTACAATTTACAGTACATTACTGTATAAACATTTAAAAATATACTAAAAATGTTATAAATGGTGCAAGGGTGACATTAATACAATATCAAAGATGGTTGAAACAAACCCATTACCATTATAGTATGCTCCTTGCTTAGCGATAAATTCGTTTATCGACGTGTTCTTAGGAATGGAACTCCGTCATTAAGTGAGGAGAGGCTGTATTTTGTTCGCATGATATGTATTATATTTCTTGTATAATTTTGAAAAAAAAAAAAAAAGTCATAGATGGATTAACAAAAATGTCTGTAATAATGTGATATATGACATTTAAAGTGCCTCAGAGTGATTATTATTATTATTATTATTATGCATTCTGCCATCAACATACCTCGTTCACTGAGTTTAATCATTTCTAACTTGGCATTTAACCTTGTAACTGCCGCAACTCCTAATCCTGAAGTATCTCCTGGTGTTGCAAAATTTTTTGGAAAAAAAAAAAAAAAATTCTTATGAAATGATAAGAGAATTTTTTCCAGATGGTAATGACACCAAAAGTATGAAATTTGATCGAAAACTTGGGGAATTACACTCCTGTGAAATTAGCAATCTTGGCGATATATATGCATTGGCAATTTCACTGACTTTGAGCCCTATTTTCGGCCAATTCCATAGTTCCAGTCGACCAAACTCATAGCCATTTCTTTAGAACTCCACTTTTTCTATCAATTGAGTACAAGAAACTGCCCATTTACCAATTTCAACTACCCAATGAAGTGGTCAGAAATTGGCAATTTGGCCAATTTCATGTAAATTAAAAAAGATGCCAATTTCAAATAGGATCTAGAATAAACAATGCAGACATTCTTGGCACTAAAATAACATATCCTCTGTTCATTAGTCATGTCTCCAGGCCCCTCTTATATTACTCTTGCTTTCTATTTTGATTTTTTCTCACAAAAAATAGATTTACTGTTATGCAGACTACTGCATTATTGTAAAAATGGTATAAATAATATCAGTGCACTAGTGAAAGAATATTAGACTCCCCAGTTGACGTGTAGTGTGATTTGCTTACTCTTGAACATTGGTAAAACTCGAACACTTCCACTACTTTGAGCTCAATTTCAAGGTCGTTTTCATCATGAAACTAATCAAAATCATCTCTATTTCTGTAATATGTTTTCAATTCTATAAAATGAGACCAAGACACGAGAATACAACTATAAATACTATACGAAAATACACCTCAAAATTGGTGTTTTAATCCAAAAACACGGTCGGAGTTTTTTTTTCTCATTATGCACTGCGTGCTGCAGGATTTCTTTTATACAGTGCACACTGACCACACAGACCCATTCTCTCACATGTAGGCCTACCAGCTTTCTCCTGCTTGATTTGAAGCCGCTAGAATTATTGAGTATATATACGTCTGAAACACTGGCTCGTAAGACGTATATATACGGCCGAAACAGTCAAAGGGTTAAAGAGGCTTATGATTCCTCTTTTTATCACAAGTACCCTTAGATGCCATCATAAATCAAAAAGAATTAGTGAATGAGAGATGTGGAGAATATAAACAGAGTGAACAGGTGGTGGGTAGTGAACAGGTGGTGGGTGGTCAGACAAACTCTTATTAATACCTGCGAATGACGCTGTGAGTGAAGGTATACGAAATTCATCATATGTAGATTAATGGAAATGTCAATAATAATGTAATGTATAACATATAAAGTGCCCCAGAGCGATTATTATTATTGGGTCTTCAATACTAGTCAGACACTCCTAGAGATTTTAATATGTACCTGCATGCCAGCATAGTTTATTTAGCTACGGGAACGCAAGTACAGTAATCAGAGTATATACAAAATATGCAATAACTCTGAAACACTTGAAATTTTGGAAAGTTTCCCGACATAATCAAGAGATGCAGAGTTCATGAATGATGTAAACAGAGTGATATGCAGATGCTGTAATAGTGAATCAATGAGCCATATAAAAAAATTTTTGGTTATAATTTGAAATGTCCGTATTAGTGAATCAGCATAAAGCAGGCCCTCCTGTATTGGTACTCACCAACAACCGTACACAACTAAAGGTAGTGGAGGATGGTGATGAAGACCTAGTTCATGTGAACAGATAATGGTACAAGGTGAGCTTGGTCAAACCTCATGTCACTGGTAGGCAAGATGACATCCCAAGATGGAGGCACAGGAAAGAAGCTGTCATCAGATATACCCATTGGAGGCATAGAGGTGGGACATTTGAAGTACGACTGAGGGTGGGTGAAGGAGACTTCAAGAACTGCAACATGGAGGAGTGCATAGCAGTTCACTGCTTCAGGGCATACACTTCTCTGTAGGCATTAAAGCTATTGTTTATATACGTAGAGCCATCCACCAAGAATTCCACTCCCAAATATCTGAACACTTCTTCCATACTCCCTCCAATATTTTAACAGTTACTGAAGTTAGTGCACTTAAGGGAGAAGAAAATTCTGTATTGATAATACCAAAAGTAACGTCAAAAAATAAAGAGTATAACCAGATGATTATTTTATCGGGTTACTGGATAGGTCCCCTCAGATATGTAATATGTATAATGTTGGAATCAATTTTAGCTGCATATACATAACACTAAGTTATACAAAACAAAAACACTACTCTTGAAGTGGAAGTAACAAGCATGTTACTTCAGTTTTCTAAATACTCTACATATACTGTACTATTCTACAAGTGTGAACTAAAAATATAATTATTATTATTATAATCAAAAAGAAGCGCTAAGCCACAAGGACTATACAGCGCTGCAGGGCAGGAAGGAAGCGAGGGCATCAGGTGGCAAAAGGGAGATGGATGAGCAACAGGTTACGGATAACAGCGGGGCAGTGGATGGTGAAAGGGTAAAGGGCAGCAAGAGACTGAACCAGAAAGGGCTGAGGGGAGTGTGAAAAGTATCATCAGAGTTTGTGGAGTAAATCAGTCGTTGTCAAGAAGTCAATGAGAGAGTCAGGATTAAAGGAGGGTCCATCAGCAAGAAGGGAAGGTAAAGAGAGAGTAGGAGAACGAAGACGACGTTGGAGGTAAATTCTGCGTGCTCGTTGATAGAGAGGGCAGTCTAACAGAATGTGGCTAATCGATACTGGAACTTGACACTGCTCACAGAGAGGAACAGGGTGCCTCTCCATGAGATACCCATGAGTAAGACGAGTGTGGCCAATGCGAAGGCGGGAGAGAGTGGTCTCCCAACCTCGGCACTGATGACAAGAAGACGGCCAGTAACCTATGCTCGGTTTAATAGAATGAAGTTTGTTACCGAGCAGAGTTGACCAACGTTGTTGCCAACGGGTGCGAAGGTGGGTAGCTATTGCAGCAAAATAGTCTAGAAATGGAACACCTCGATAGGAAATTGGTAGGTCATATACTGCTGACCGCGCAGCAGTGTCTGCCTGTTCATTGCCCTGTACGTCGACATGACCAGGGACCCAACAAAAAACAATATCTTTATGTTTGGTAGAGATACGGCGTAGCCAAAGTTGGATACGGAGAACTAGGGGATGAGATGTATCAAATTTTCGTATAGCCTGTAGAGCACTAAGGGAGTCTGAGACTACTACAAATGATGACACAGGCATAGATGCGATACGAATAAGTGCTGCAAGAATGGCATACAGTTCAGCAGTAAAAATGCTAGCTGAAGATAGTAAATGCCCTCGTACGACGCTGCCCGGAAACACTGCTGCGAATCCGACGCCGTCGGAAGACTTAGAGCCATCTGTGTACACAGCGGTGGCATGAGAATAAAAATATAATGCTTAATGAGTCTTACTCAACTATGGTTTAGTTGTAGCACTCTTATATAATATTAATGTAGCTCAATAATACATGAGTTAGTGACAGATATTACTATCTAAGATTTTGGACTTCAAATAAAACCATAATATTAAACAATTTTCATTACTATATTATACAGGTCCCATTTCATTATGATTGTTAATCACTTTTTTTTTAATACAACTATTTTTAAACTAAAACCAACTTAATGAGTCACCCCACTGAATTTATTCAATTTTTTTTTTCAAAACATTTTGCACCAAACATTAACTTTCAATAATACAACTAACTACAAATAAATTCTCACATGGAAACATGACATTCAAAGAACTTTATATACACGTATTTCAAATCATCTTCAACAGAAATCAAAACTTTTTCTCATGGGTTTTCTTATTTTCACGTGAGAATATATAAAGTTGCAATTCACATTTCTGCAAAACTACAGAGAAATGCAATGTGAAATAAACTGCAGTCCAAACATTTTATGCAAAACATAAAGAAATACCCAAGCTTACTTAATTTTAAGCTTTAAATAAAAATTTGTGGTTGAAAGTACCATAAGGAAGAAAAAGCTTCATTGCAAAATAATCAATGTTCATTTGGGCAGAGTGGACACAAGTTCTACTTACATTGAATTTGGATTAATTCTTGCCCTTGTCCAGTATGATACAACTTTCTTAATGGAAAGTAGTGTATTAGGGTGTCTGTATAGTTGTTAGTATTAATTTCAATTCCAGAAATGCTAAATTTTTTGGAATTATGTCACTTATTAAACTGATTCATACTAAGTAAAAAATAAAGCAATATTTTTGCCACTCTATACAGACAAAACATATATCAACAATCTTACCAATCCATGCATACAAATTTGAATGCTGTCTAAAGATTTACATCAAATTTCTGGGTTATAAATTTTAAATCTAAACTGTAGTTCAATATGAGATTACCTAACACACACACATCACATAGGCAATACATTAGTAACAGGAACTAAACCAACTGAAGAAATTTAAATACACTGAAGGAATACATTATCATCAGATGAAGATACAGAAAGCTTACTCAGCTATAGGTACAGAAAGTTTACTCAGCTGAAGGTACAGAAAGCTTACTCAGCTAAAGGTACAGAAAATTTACTCAGCTGAAGGTACAGAAAGCTTACTCAGCTGAAATTACAGAAAGTTTACTCATTCTAGATTCACTCTTCATATACAGTACTCTCCCTGTATCCACATGTGATACGTTCCGAGCCCTACTGCCGATACCTGAAACTGCGGATGGTAGCGAACCCTATATAGTAAGTCGCTTTTCATTTACATACATACTTATGACAAAGTTTAATTGATAAATAATGCTCACTAAGACATTACCAACATTTAGTAGTGATAAAATACATTACACATTATTATACCCCATGAATGAAAGATTCACTCTTGCCGTACATCTTAGTGACAGCACGTGATTTTTTCTTATATTAAGTCGAGAATTAGCATTTCACAGCTTCTCTTAGGCTTTGAAGAACTATCGTCATCACTACTCTTGCACTCTGGGGTCATTATTAAGCAAAATTAATGGTTATTTTTGGGCTATGGTAAACAGCGGATAACTGAAACTGCAGAAACCGAATCCAAGGATATGGGGGTTCTACTATATATATGATGCAATAATCACAAACAAGTGATACACGATGCAAAATTACCACAGGAGGAGTTGAACAATAGTTCTTGACCTTTTGTGTTGCAATCAACACATCAGGAACTTTCAGTGTTGCAGAAATAGAGTAGAAAATCCAGGCAAATTAGCTCAGGGAAAACTTCAGAATGAGTTGTTTCCCTGAATGAATCTGCCTGGATTTCCTACTCTATCTCTGTAACATTGCAAGCTCCTGATGTGTTTGATTGCAACACAAAAGATCTAGAGCTATCATTCAGCCCCTCTGGTGATTTTGTGTATGTATGTATGTAATATATATATATATATATATATATATATATATATATATATAATATATATATATATATATATATATATATATATGTATGTATGTATGTATGTATGTATATATATATATATATATATATATATATATATATATATATATATATATATATATATATATATATATATAATATATATGTATGTATGTATGTATGTATATATGTGTATGTGTATATGTATATGTGTATATGTATATGTGTATATGCATATGTGTATATGTATGTGTATATGTATATGTGTATAAGTATGTATGTTAACAGGAATAACAATACATGAAAAAGCTAAGCAAGGAAGCAAATATAATAATCAAACTATGATATATTTGACAGACACTATAAACTTATAATGTAATACAAAAATACATTCTCTAACATTTAAATTTGAAATAATAATATAGACTGTATTATATACAGTACTGTAATAGCATCAGTATAACAGTATACCTAAGGCATTCTCTCACAGATTGATTGAAATAGGGCATTTTAAAAATAACCCTCTTCAAAGATGCTGGAATTAAACTTCCTTATACTGTATTGCACTGTACACTGTACATTCCAGATCTATATATTCTTAAAACTACATTGCAAGGCATCAACTCTTTAAGTAAAGAAATTAGTGTTTAAAAATCACAAATTTAGTTGTTGAATTATAGAAAACTAGTTCAGATGATTATATTATACCATTACTACATTTTCCGATAAACATTAACAAAATGACTACTAGTTATTGACTGTAAAAGGAATTCAAGTCATCAAACCAAAAGCTATTAAGAACAATGAATTTTCTTCAAGTTATGTAAACGTTGCCATCATTGGATCATCTATGAGCTTGCAGTGCACTGTCCATAAGTCCTGAAAATGTGAACAAATAAACATTATACAGAAACTAGGAAATATTAAAACTTTAGCAAAAGTACTTTAATATTGGTCTCTTTGGAATTCAAAATTAGATTTTAAAAAATCATTAGCCTAGGACATATACTATAATAAATTTAAGATGGTGTAGAAAGGTTTAACAAGATAGTGTATAAATAATTCAATCATCATCTGGCAAGACATTGACTAATAAATGACAGTGAAAGGTGTTTTCTTTTTTGTTGGGTCACCCTACCTCAACGGGAAATGGCCAGTGTTCAAAAGGAAAAAATACGACAACTTGAGTGTTAGACTGAAGTGAGTGAAGGTAAATATTTTGGGAGATGACATGCTAGTCTGTGAGCATGGTAATGCTGTACATATATTTATGAAGGCACTCAGGGATAACCAGTTTCCTGGATTCAAACTTTTGAAAGTGGAAATGTGGGTATGTGGTTCAGCAAAATTATGACATATATTCAATTCTTTCTTTCAATGCACAGGCCATATCCCACAGAGGCAGGGTGGCCCAAAAAGAAAAATGCAAGTTTCCCTTTATAAATTTATTAATGTATACAGGAGAAGGGACTACTAGCCCCTCCCCATGGAGAATATATTCAGTTATGGAGAAAAAAACTTTCCTTACTGCAACATGAAGCCTTTTCCTCACACTCACATAAAACAATTGGCACCACTATACCAACATAATAAATAGTAGGACTTCATTTAATATGGCCATGTTACTGTTGCTTTGCAAGTTGTATTTAACTATTTTAGCTAAGTATTTATTGAACATTTGAGCATAGCCTTGTCAGCAAATGGGTCTATGAAAGATGAAGTGAGAGAGAGAGAGAATGAGGAGGGGAAGGTGGGTGGTGAATTGGGGCATCTTTATCCATTGAGGCAAAAAAGAGGGGAATGTACAGGAAGACAATGATACCAACACTATTATATAGGTGTGAAGCATGGGTTTCAAATGTTGCAGTGAGGAGAAGGCTGCAGGTAGTGCAGGTGATATGTGGTGTGATTATCATGGAGATTAAAGGAAGATGAGGGAGTTACCAAGTGTAAAATTCGAAGGGCTGAGGAGGGATTATTGAGGCAATTTGGACATTTAGAGGATGAACCAAACAGGATGACTAAAACAGCTGTAAGAATCTGAGGTGATAGGAAGGACACATAGTGGTCATCATAGGAATGGTAAATGGGAAATAGGTAAGGGAAGTTATGAGTGCACGGGGCATAGGCATCCAACAGGCTTGTAGAAGTGTGTTAGATAGGACCAAGTGGAGGTTAGTGGTTTTTGTGATTTGACATGCTGTAGGAGTTAGCTAGACTTGAGTCCTGGAGGTGAAAAGTACATTGCCTTTGTTACAGCTCAGAGGCTCATGAGTTGTGATGTCAGCATGCTTCTGGTAAGAAAGAGATTGAATGAATGATGGTGAAAGCATTTCTTCTTTTATTTTTTGGTCACCATACCTCTGTGGGAGACGGATGACATGTTTAAAAATATGTTAACCTTACCTAAATAGCACATGCAGAGAAATTGGCTTAAGCATATATAAAAAAAAATGTATTAGGAGACACACTGACAGTAGTGTGTATGTAAATTCTTGTAGAGTATGACTTCATTGACAATCCTGGATTATCATGATTTTTAATTAAATAAAAAGAACAATAATCATAAGAGGTCCCTGTGTTTCAGTAATCATCAATCCCAAACTAAACACCAATATTAAAAAAGTCTGAGAGCTAAGAGTGGAACAAATTAATGATACAAGGGATATGAACCATGAAGCTACTGCAATAAAAAGCTGAAACCCCAATAAGTGCCCAGAGACTTGGATAAGCAAACTGTTTTACTAGGAAATGCCAATGTTTCTAAAGTAATGCATCAAGCAACTGATAAGGGAAAAATTTCTCTAACCAAATTTTGTACTACAATGAATCAGAGAGAAAAGTGAATAGAGAGAGCCCCTGAAAGCAAGCATTTGCTATGGTCATATTCAACCACATTTTTCAAAACCATCATTAGATACACAACACTGTCGAGATAGGTGTTACCCAACACTAATCCTTCCAGTAGGAATGAAGTTATTCACACTGAGCCATGTTGCTGCTCATTTGCATAGCTATTTTTCCTAGGATGCATCACACATGAGTTGACTAATATCTACTTATAGTACATAGGGGTATTATAACTAGAGGGAGGGAAATCCATAAAACTGAAAAATTAAACCTTTAACTGTTACTTCATTGATCAACGCATCCTTGCCAATGCTCCAAATATTTAATAACTGTGGTCATGAAGTATGGTTATGACGTATGGGAAGATATTCTGAACCGGCAAAAGGAGACAAAGAGATTAAAATTTTGTCATAAAAACAAGGGGCAGCAATTACAATAAGAAATATTACTTTACACAGAGTGGGAAATAGCTGTAATGATCTCCAAGAGGAGGTTGAACACATCATAACCACTAAAAATATTAAAAATATGATAAATTAGATGCAGATGATAAGACACTATTCCAATTACTGTTACTGTACAAATGTATAATTTCATCCTTTCCCTACACATACTTGCCCACCCAAACATGTACTTTTGTTTTCATAGGATAAGTAATCTGTAAAGATTACTAAAAAGAATAAGAAGAAGAAAATTGTCAAAGTGGGAAGTCTGAATGTGCGTGGATGTTGTGCAGATGATAAGAAAGAGATGATTGTGGATGTTATGAATGAGAAGAAGCTGGATGTCCTGGCTTTAAGTGAAACAAAGCTGAAGGGGGTGGGAGAGTTTCAGTGGAGAGGAATAAATGGGATTAGGTCAGGGGTTTCAAATAGAGTTAGAGCTAAAGAAGGAGTAGCAATAATGTTGAAGGATAAGGTATGGCAGGAAAAGAGGGACTATAAATGTATTAATTCAAGGATTATGTGGAGTAAAATAAAGATTGGATGTGAAAAGTGGGTTATAATAAGCGTGTATGCACCTGGTGAAGAGAGAAGTGTAGAGGAGAGAGAGAGATTTTGGGAAATGTTGAGTGAATGCGTGGGGAGTTTTGAATCAAGTGTGGTTGGGGATTTCAATGCTAAAGTGGGTAAAAATGTTATGGAGGGAGTAGTAGGTAAATTTGGGGTGCCAGGGGTAAATGTAAATGGGGAGCCTTTAATTGAGCTATGTGTAGAAAGAGATTTGGTAATAAGTAATACATATTTTATGAAAAAGAGGATAAATAAATATACAAGGTATGATGTAGCATGTAATGAAAGTAGTTTATTAGATTATGTATTGGTGGATAAAAGGTTGATGGGTAGGCTCCAGGATGTACATGTTTATAGAGGGGCAACTGATATATCGGATCATTATTTAGTTGTAGTTACAGTTAGAGTAAGAGGTAGATGGGAAAAGAGGAAGGTGGCAACAACAAGTAAGAGGGAGGTGAAAGTGTATAAACTAAGGGAGGAGGAAGTTCGGGTGAGATATAAGCGACTATTGGCAGAAAGGTGGGCTAGTGCAAAGATGAGTAGTGGGGGGGTTGAAGAGGGTTGGAACAGTTTTAAAAATGCAGTATTAGAATGTGGGGCAGAAGTTTGTGGTTATAGGAGGGTGGGGGGCAGGAGGAAAGAGGAGTGATTGGTGGAATGATGAAGTAAAGGGTGTGATAAAAGAGAAAAAGGTAGCTTATGAGAGGATTTTACAAAGCAGAAGTGTTATAAGAAGAGCAGAGTATATGGAGAGTAAAAGAAAGGTAAAGAGAGTGGTGAGAGAGTGCAAAAGGAGAGCAGATGATAGAGTGGGAGAGGCACTGTCAAGAAATTTTAATGAAAATAAGAAAAAATTTTGGAGTGAGTTAAACAAGTTAAGAAAGCCTAGGGAAAGTATGGATTTGTCAGTTAAAAACAGAGTAGGGGAGTTAGTAGATGGGGAGATGGAGGTATTAGGTAGATGGCGAGAATATTTTGAGGAACTTTTAAATGTTAAGGAAGAAACAGAGGCAGTAATTTCATGCACTGGTCAGGGAGGTATACCATCTTTTAGGAGTGAAGAAGAGCAGAATGTAAGTGTGGGGGAGGTACGTGAGGCATTACGTAAAATGAAAGGGGGTAAAGCAGCTGGAACTGATGGGATCATGACAGAAATGTTAAAAGCAGGGGGGGACATAGTGTTGGAGTGGTTGGTACTTTTGTTTAATAAATGTATGAAAGAGGGGAAGGTACCTAGGGATTGGCAGAGAGCATGTATAGTCCCTTTATATAGAGGGAAAGGGGACAAAAGAGACTGTAAAAATTATAGAGGAATAAGTTTACTGAGTATACCAGGAAAAGTGTACGGTAGGGTTATAATTGAAAGAATTAGAGGTAAGACAGAATGTAGGATTGCGGATGAGCAAGGAGGTTTCAGAGTGGGTAGGGGATGTGTAGATCAAGTGTTTACATTGAAGCATATATGTGAACAGTATTTAGATAAAGGTAGGGAAGTTTTTATTGCATTTATGGATTTAGAAAAGGCATATGATAGAGTGGATAGAGGAGCAATGTGGCAGATGTTGCAAGTATATGGAATAGGTGGTAAGTTATTAAATGCTGTAAAGAGTTTTTATGAGGATAGTGAGGCTCAGGGTAGGGTGTGTAGAAGAGAGGGAGACTACTTCCCGGTAAAAGTAGGTCTTAGACAGGGATGTGTAATGTCACCATGGTTGTTTAATATATTTATAGATGGGGTTGTAAAAAAAGTAAATGCTAGGGTGTTCGGGAGAGGGGTGGGATTAAATTATGGGGAATCAAATACAAAATGGGAATTGACACAGCTACTTTTTGCTGATGATACTGTGCTTATGGGAAATTCTAAAGAAAAATTGCAAAGGTTAGTGGATGAGTTTGGGAATGTGTGTAAAGGTAGAAAGTTGAAAGTGAACATAGAAAAGAGTAAGGTGATGAGGGTGTCAAATGATTTAGATAAAGAAAAATTGGATATCAAATTGGGAAGGAGGAGTATGGAAGAAGTGAATGTTTTCAGATACTTGGGAGTTGACTTGTCGGCGGATGGATTTATGAAGGATGAGGTTAATCATAGAATTGATGAGGGAAAAAAGGTGAGTGGTGCGTTGAGGTATATGTGGAGTCAAAAAACGTTATCTATGGAGGCAAAGAAGGTAATGTATGAAAGTATAGTAGTACCAACACTCTTATATGGGTGTGAAGCTTGGGTGGTAAATGCAGCAGCGAGGAGACGGTTGGAGGCAGTGGAGATGTCCTGTTTAAGGGCAATGTGTGGTGTAAATATTATGCAGAAAATTCGGAGTGTGGAAATTAGGAAAAGGTGTGGAGTTAATAAAAGTATTAGTCAGAGGGCAGAAGAGGGGTTGTTGAGGTGGTTTGGTCATTTAGAGAGAATGGATCAAAGTAGAATGACATGGAAAGCATATAAATCTATAGGGGAAAGAAGGAGGGGTAGGGGTCGTCCTCGAAAGGGTTGGAGAGAGGGGGTAAAGGAGGTTTTGTGGGCAAGGGGCTTGGACTTCCAGCAAGCGTGTGTGAGCGTGTTAGATAGGAGTGAATGGAGACGAATGGTACTTGGGACCTGACGATCTGTTGGAGTGTGAGCAGGGTAATATTTAGTGAAAGGATTCAGGGAAACCAGTTATTTTCATATAGTTGGACTTGAGTCCTGGAAATGGGAAGTACAATGCCTGCACTTTAAAAGAGGAGTTTGGGATATTGGCAGTTTGGAGGGATATGTTGTGTATCTTTATACGTATATGCTTCTAAACTGTTGTATTCTGAGCGCCTCTGCAAAAACAGTGATAATGTGCGAGTGTGGTGAAAGTGTTGAATGATGATGAAAGTATTTTCTTTTTGGGGATTTTCTTTCTTTTTTGGGTCACCCTGCCTCGGTGGGAGACGGCCGACTTGTTGAAAAAAAAAAAAAAAAAAAAAGTATAAAATGCATGCAGACTTAGCTAACAGATTTATAGCAAATAAACAAAGCAAATGCAGTACATTAAAAAATATAATAATTATAAATAAATCCTTCTGCTATATTATGATTTGCCTAAACACTAAAATGTCCATTAAGAAATATTTTCAGGTGTGAAAACTGAACCCAAGAAATTTCATATCCAATTCATTAAAATGATAAACTAATACATCAAGCAATAAATTTAATTCCTTTTCAGTCCACAGGCTCTACATAGGGGTTCCCAAACTTGGGTATGCATACTCCAGGGGTATGAGAAGAGATTTTCGGCTGGTACAAAAGTGAATTTTCTGTAATATATGCACAAATAAGCAAAGCTTTTGTTATACAAGTTTATTTTTTTCTATGAGAGCTATATTGTTATACAATGAAGTTAACACACTCCTAAAATTTAGGAGTTCTGTACATCTTTCTATCTGAAAGCCCTTATCTAGAGCAATATTTGTGCAGAGTAATTTTTGACATCTGTACAAAGGAGTATGCAGCTGATAATGCAAGGCGTCAAGAGGTACAAGATCGACAGGAGTTTGGGAACCACTGTTCTATGTGATACAATAATTACAACCTTACATACAAGCAACAAAGCATAATGTTAAAAAGTCAAACATTGTACCTAATAAGTCAGGGGAATTATACAAAGGATTGATGCAGATACTTACTGACTCATCTCAGCAATTCTTTTTACGTTGTGCTGAAGTTTAAAAGGGGTGCTAAAAATAAAAATCCAGGGAAGGGGTTGAGGAGAGTTGCAAACAATACACACGCAGCAAGATATCCTGCCACAATGAAGCACTGTACTAAGTTGACACTTCTTGCCTGACAAGAAGCAAACTTCACAGGGAAATGGGAGAGGGTGGTGGGAAAGGAATGTGGAAGACGAATAAAAAAAAAATAATGGTTAGCTAAAAAAAAAAATTTCAGTGCTGTTATGTGAACACTTCAGCTTTGATAGCACTGCTGAAGAGAGCAGCACATCTAACAAACTACTCTGAGTATCAAGCAAACATCCAAGCAACCATCACCTTATCAAAGTTCCTTCTCCATCAGGCAAGAATGAATATCATGAAGATTCTGTAAAAGTCATGGGGGTTATTTGCTGGACATGATCACAGCACAGAAATTATAAATCTTCTAAAGAACTTTATATGTTAGTATCAAGCTGTTCAATTGAAAAAATTATTAGGCATTGCCATATGAAAAATATGTTGAGAACTGTCTTTACACACAGTTGACAGAATGGACTGAATTGCAATGCAAGCTCTTTTTTTTTTACAAAACATGCACAAGTGGATACTGAAAAACAGAGCACTGGAAACTATTCCATATCAATACACCATAATAATTTATGAGAGTTTATCTTTTACCAGTGAGAACGACAATGCCCTATGTTCTATGTACAAAGCTATTACAGCTACAAATGCAAATCAAAGAATCATGATTAGACAAAATCACAAATATATACAGGAAACCTTCAATTAATACTCAGGTTACATTCCTGAAAATTGGCACTGTACTTAAAATAGCACTACATGATGTAAAGAACATGTGAGAAAAATAGCGTACATTCCAAGAACCTCCAAATTAGTTGCACAGTGCTTCTTTAAAAATTCTATTTACAAAATAACATGATTTATCTTACTTTGCATTCTGTCATTGCTTGATGACATGAAGTGCGTGAAGTGGGTTGATGTGGCCAGACTGGACTAAGGTGGATGGCTGTAGGTTTTGTGTTGATGTGGATGCAGTGATTAGTACAGTAGTTGATAGATGTATTGAAACGCTCAAGCATTTGTAATGCATCTCTGGTTTATCCCACCATGTGGTACTCCATACAAATGATAATAAATCATCATCAGGGGCTCCAAATTTTCCTTCAGAGAACTGCTTCAAGATACATCAATGTCTTTTTCATTGAAAAAGTCTGTAGCCTTGCCAATAATGTAGAGTTACCATATTTCGTGGCTTATTAGACGCATTTTTTTCCCATAAAATGTCTCCAAAAACCACCCTGCATCCTATAAACTGAAGGTCAGTGATGGGTGCTATAAGTTTGGGGTGTGGGGTGGGCTGTACATAGCTCTGCCAGTTACGTCCGATGCCGAGCCATTGAAACTAAAACAAGTCTTATAAGACGCATGTTATAAGCCACGAAATACAGTACTTATGTGACTGTTGTAGCATTCACTGCTCATCTACAAGTTCCTCTTCCTAATCCTCTTCCTTTATCTTCTCTCTATTTCCCAGGAATTAATCTCGAGCATTTCTTCTACAGTTCATCATCTTTCTCTTCTAATAGCTTATTTACACCTTCATGAATATTTTCAAAGCGTTCTCATCTCAGTCCTTGCCAGAGCCACAGTTTCCTGGACTCAACATCTTACTGAAGAGGAAACCAGATATATTATTCATCACAGAAGGCCAAAAATTACTTAAGCTGGCATTTATGGTTAACTGGGGAAACTTCATCCCATGGTATCCTTACATGCACAGCAGCATCTCTGGCACGTTAATCTCAGAGATGTCATGAGCAGCTGTGATGAGTTTTTCCATGGCCTTCCATGTGTAGTGGCACTTAAATGTCTTGACTCCTCAATCCAGTGGTTAAATCAAGGGTGTTGTACTGGGTAATATGAACATAACCCTCACATATAGGTCCATAGACTGCAAGATGTGGGAATTAGCAAGAGGAAAACCTTGAATTCAAGGTTCTTTCTGGCCAGGTACATACATCTTGAGTGCAGGAATAAAAATACTGCTCGAACCATTCAACAAACATTCCTCCATCACTAATGCTGCATTGTTATTGCTAAAAAAAAACAGTAAAACAGGATACAAATCTTGTGCAGACTGTCTCTGCACAATAAGTTCACAAACTTACACTTGAAATCACCTATTGCATTTGTGCAGAGAAACAAGCTGAAGCCTTCCTTAACTTGTTTTGCTTGATAATGCAATTGCTTGACAGCATAGCCTTGTCTCATCAATAATTTACAGCTGACACACACACTCACTTTTTCAAGCTTTCAAACCATCCAGCACTAAATACATAATGCTGTGAAAGCTCTCCTTCCTTCTCACATATAGTTTTAGAGTAGGATATAGAGCCTCACTAAGAGGGGCACCCGTCTATGTTTTCTCCTCAATCAACACATTTAGTAACTTTTCAGTCTAATTTAGCAGTGGTACCTCTGTCATTCATTTCATCTCACAATCTGTAATGGTTATTGCACAAAAGAGTGCGCAGTCTCCATCAAGCGAACAACATCTCAAAGCACTGGACAGTGGTACCTTGACTTACGAGTGTCCCAACTTACAAGTTTTCAGAGTTACGAGCCATCGCTCGGTCGATTTTTTGCTTTGAGTTGCGAGCCAGAATCTGAGTTATGAGCGAGCTTCAGATACGCCACCACTAGTTGGTTCAGCTAATGCCACCACATCCGCCAAGCATCCCAGCATTTTGTGCAGTTATTTTGCCAATTTTTTTTTTTTAACCATAGGTCCTAAGAAAGTAAGTGCAAGGGACAGTACTGAGAAGAGGAGGAGGATGATGTCCATTGAATTAAAGCATGAAATCATATAAAAACACGAGAATATCGCTTTTGTTTCAGTGTTTTCCTTATGAAACTAGTGATCTAGTGCGGTTAGCCTCACAAACACTCCATTTTCTCGGAAGGGCAAGAATGGGAAGATATGGTCAGAGCGATAATTATTTTTACCTAGGGAGTGGCCACCACCACTCGTCACATAATGACATATTTTATTCACTCCAGAGTCTATATCATGTTTCTATGTTATTTATATTGTTTATGTCATATTAGATCAATTTTGATAGATATACAGTGGACCCTCGCCTAACGAATGCATCGCATAACGTTAAATCCGCCTAGCGATACATTTTAACGCAAAAATTTTGCCTCGGCTAGTGCTAAAAAACTCGCTCAATGCGATTCGTTCAAGACGCGTCCACGTGTGGCCTGAGCCTGCCTCACTTGTTCCGTGGGTGCCAGTGTTTACAAGCCAGCCACCGTGGTCGCTTCCAAGCATACAATTGGAACATTTAAGAACATAAGAACATAAGAAAGGAGGAACACTGCAGGAGGCCTGCTGGCCCATACTAGGCAGGTCCTTTACAATTCATCCCACTAACAAAACATTTGCCCAACCCAATTTTCAATGCCACCCAAGAAATAAGCTCTGATGTGAAAGTCCCACTCAAATCCAACCCCTCCCACTCATATACTTATCCAACCTAGATTTGAAACTACCCAAAGTCCCAGCCTCAATAACCCAACTAGGTAGACTGTTCCACTCATCAACTACCCTATTTCCAAACCAATACTTTCCTATGTCCTTTCTAAATCTAAACTTATCTAATTTAAATCCATTACTGCGGGTTCTCTCTTGGAGAGACATCCTCAAGACCTTATTAATATCCCCTTTATTAATATCTATCTTCCACTTATACACTTCGATCAGGTCTCCCCTTATTCTTCGTCTAACAAGTGAATGTAACTTAAGAGTCTTCAATCTTTCTTCATAAGGAAGATTTCTAATGCTATGTATTAATTTAGTCATCCTACGCTGAATGTTTTCTAACGAATCTATGTCCATTTTGTAATACGGAGACCAGAACTGAGCTGCATAATCTAGGTGAGGCCTTACTAATGATGTATAAAGCTGCAGTATGACCTCTGGACTTCTGTTGCTTACACTTCTTGATATAAATCCCAGTAATCTATTTGCCTTATTACGTATGCTTAGGCATTGCTGTCTTGGTTTAAGGTTGCTGCTCACCATAACCCCCAAGTCCTTTTCGCAATCTGTATGGCTAAGTTCTACATCATTTAACTTATAAGTACTAGGGTTATGGGCACTCCCAAGCTTCAGAACCTTGCATTTATCTACATTGAACTGCATCTGCCACTTTTCTGACCAAGAATAGAGTTTGTTTAAATCCTCCTGAAGTTCCATAACATCTACGTTTGAATCAATTATCCTACCTATCTTTGTGTCATCGGCGAATTTGCTCATATCACTAGTAATTCCCTCATCAAGATCATTGATATATATTATAAACAACAATGGGCCCAAGACTGATCCCTGTGGAACGCCACTTGTTACAGATCCCCACTCGGATTTAACCCCATTTATGGACACTCTCTGCTTCCTGTCAGTGAGCCATGACTCGATCCACGAGAGCACTTTTCCCCCAATGCCATGAGCTGCCACTTTCTTTAACAGTCTATGGTGTGGAACTCTATCAAAAGCCTTACTAAAATCTAAGTAAATAATATCAAATTCTTTATTGTGGTCAACAGCCTCAAAAGCTTTACTGAAGAAAGTTAATAAATTAGTTAGACAAGACCGGCCTCTTGTGAATCCATGCTGAGTATCATTAATCAAGCTATGCTTATCGAGATGGCTTCTTATAATCTCAGCTATAATTGACTAGTAATTTGCCTACAATTGAGGCCAGGCTTATTGGGCGGTAATTTGACGGTAAGGACTTGTCCCCTGTTTTAAAAATAGGAGTTACATTAGCCATCTTCCACATATCAGACACTAAACCTGTTTGAAGAGATAAATTAAAAATATTAGTTAATGGTTCACAGAGTTCCATTTTGCATTCCTTAAGAACCCTTGAAAAAACCTCGTCAGGACCCGGTGACTTATTTTGCTCCAGTCTGTCTATCTGCTTCACAACCATCTCACTAGTGACTGTGATGTTACATAATTTATCTTCTTCTAGCCCACTGTAAAAATTAATCACTGGAATATTGTTAGTGTCTTCCTGTGTAAAAACTGAGAGAAAATAATTATTTAAAATCAAGCACATTTCATTCTCTTTGTCAGTAAGGTGCCCATAGTTATTTTTAAGGGGACCTATCTTATCTCTAACTTTTGTTCTATAGACCAGGAAAAAACTTTTTGGGTTAGTTTTAGAATCCCTAGCAACTTTAATTTCATAGTCCCTTTTAGCTTTTCTTATCCCCTTTTTAATGTCCCTCTTAATGTCAATATACTGATTCATAAGATGACCCTCACCTCTTTTGATACGCCTATAAATTCCTTTCTTATGCCCTAATAGATATTTGAGCCTATTATTCATCCATTTTGGGTCATTTCTATTTGATCTAATTTCTATATATCGGATAAACGCTCTTTGAGCAGCATGTATAGTGTTCAGAAAACTGTCATATTGATAGCTCTCTTCGTTACCCCAGTCAACAGATGATAAGTGTTCTCTAAGCCCATCGTAATCTGCTAAGCGAAAATCTGGGACTGTTACTGAGTTATCGCTACTATCGTACTTCCATTCAATGCTAAATGTAATTGATTTGTGGTCGCTAGCACCCAGTTCCTCTGAAATTTCTAAATTATTAACAAGGGATTCATTGTTTGCCATAACTAAGTCAAGCAGGTTATTTCCCCTTGTAGGTTCTGTCACAAACTGCTTCAAAAAACAATCCTGAAATACTTCTAAGAAGTCGTATGATTCTAAATTCCCAGTCAAGAAATTCCAATCAACATGACTAAAGTTAAAGTCTCCTAGAATTACTACATTATCGTGCCTTGTGGCCTTAACAATTTCCTCCCATAGTAGTTTCCCTTGGTCCCTATCTAAGTTTGGGGGACGGTATATCACTCCTAAAATCAGTTTTTCATGCCCCTCTGAAAATTCTATCCAAACAGACTCTGTATGTGTTACTTCAGACTTAATACCTGTTTTTATGCAACAGTTCAAGCGATCTCGGACATACAATGCCACGCCGCCCCCCCCTCCCAATACTTCTATCTTCTTGGAACAATTTAAAACCCTGAATATGACATTCCACAGGCATGTCCCGACTTTTTGAATTAAACCACGTCTCAGTTAAGGCAAATACATCAATGTTACCTACACTAGCAACTAATCTCAACTCGTCCATCTTATTCCTAGCACTACGGCAATTAGCATAATAAACATTGAAAGACTCTCCTTTCTCTTTACCCTTCCTGCTCATTTCTATTTTTCTACTAAACCTATTACTGTCCTTATCACCCAAGGTCCCTGGCTTTTCAGTATCTATCTCGTTCTTATTATTACTATTTCCCCTAGAACTCGTAATATTACTACACTGGGACTTCACTGTTTTCCTGCCAAAACCCATTTTTTTTTTTTTCAACAAGTCGGTCGTCTCCCACCGAGGCAGGGTGACCCAAAAAAAAGAAAGAAAATCCCCAAAAAGAAAATACTTTCATCATCATTCAACACTTTCACCACACTCACACATTATCACTGCTTTTGCAGAGGTGCTCAGAATATAACAGTTTAGAAGCATATATGTATAGAGATACACAACATATCCCTCCAAACTGCCAATATCCCAAACCCCTCCTTTAAAGTGCAGGCATTGTACTTCCCATTTCCAGGACTCAAGTCCGACTATATGAAAATAACCGGTTTCCCTGAATCCCTTCACTAAATATTACCGTGCTCACACTCCAACAGATCGTCAGGTCCCAAGTATCATTCGTCTCCATTCACTCCTATCTAACACGCTCATGCACGCTTGCTGGAAATCCAAGCCCCTAGCCCACAAAACCTCCTTTACCCCCTCTTTCCAACCCTTTCGAGGACGACCCCTACCCCTCTTTCCTTCCCCTATAGATTTATATGCTTTCCATGTCATTCTACTTTGATCCATTCTCTCTAAATGACCAAACCACCTCAACAAACCCATACCACTAACTATTCCTAGTTTAAAGTCCTAACTGCTCCCTCCACTGCAGTTGCCAGTGCTCCCACCCCACACCTAGATAAGTGAACCCCATCCCTAGCATACATGTCATTTCTGCCATAGAAGAGGTCCCAGTTGTCAATGAATGTTACCGCATTTTCCTTACAGTATTTGTTCAGCCAGCAATTGACACCAATTGCCCTGGACAACCATTCATTTCCAACTCCCCTCCTTGGCAAAATACCACATATGAGAGGGTTCCCACCCTTACTTCTAATTATTTCTATTGCTGACCTATACCTGCTAATCAGGTCCTCACTCCTACGTCTGCCAACATCGTTGCCTCCAGCACTGAGACAGATAATAGGATTGCTCCCATTACCTCTCATGATGTCATCCAGACGGCTAACAATATCCTCCATCCCAGCCCCAGGAAAGCAAACTCTCTGTCTCCTACTCCTGTCCTTCAAGCAGAACGCCCTATCCATATACCTAACTTGGCTATCCCCAACAACAACAATATTCGTACCTTCCTTAATGTCTTTCGTCGTGACGTTCCCAGTAGTCGACTCACATTCGTCGGGTAGCACTGAGAATGTATTGGATGTTTCCACAACAGTTTCCACGGCAGTCTCTTTCTTCTTCATCGTTTCTACCTTTCCATTCGTCTTCTTGATCGTCAACTTCTTTCCCTGCTGTCCAGCCACTGACCAGTTTCCCTTCTTGACCTGAGGACTCAAAACAGGAGGACTACTCCGAATCTTTTTGTTTTCCTCGGTCAGTCGCCGAATTTCCATATTCGCCAACCTCAATTCTTCCTTAAGCTGTTGGTAAAGTTGCTCGATGGAGGGCATCTTGCTTCAATTCTAGAGAGCGCGCAAACAGGTCTTCACAGAGCCAAGTACACGTCAACACTGCGCAAAAGCCAACTCAATCAGGAGCTACTGAGCAGCACGTCCGCACAGTCCAATAGCGATGCGAACACAGCGTTTTTAGTGATTGCACCTGCAAAATAAGTCACCATGGGCCCCAAGAAAGCTTCTAGTGCCAACCCTACAGCAAAAAGAGTGAGAATTACTATGGATATGAAGAAAGAGATCACTGCTAAGTATGAAAGTGGAGTGCGTGTCTCCGAGCTGGCAAGGTTGTACACAAAACCCCAATCAACCATCGCTACTATTGTGGCCAAGAAAACGGCAATCAAGGAAGCTGTTCTTGCCAAAGGTGCAACTTTGTTTTCGAAACAGAGATCGCAAGTGATAGAAGATGTTGAGAGACTGTTATTGGTGTAGGTTTTGTGTGCGAGGGGCTTGGACTTCCAGCAGGCATGCGTGAGCGTGTTTGATAGGAGTGAATGGAGACAAATGGTTTTTAATACTTGACGTGCTGTTGGAGTGTGAGCAAAGTAACATTTATGAAGGGATTCAGGGAAACCGGCAGGCCGGACTTGAGTCCTGGAGATGGGAAGTACAATGCCTGCACTCTGAAGGAGGGGTGTTAATGTTGCAGTTTAAAAACTGTAGTGTAAAGCACCCTTCTGGCAAGACAGTGATGGAGTGAATGATGGTGAAAGTTTTTCTTTTTCGGGTCACCCTGCCTTGGTGGGAATCGGCCAGTGTGATAATAATAAAATAAAAAATAAAAATAAAACGAAAAACAGATAGCAGGAGATAGCATCTCTCAAGCGATCTTATGTGAAAAGGCTAGGAAGTTGCCTGACAATTTAATTAGAAAAATCCCAGCAACTAGTGATGATTTGAGTGAATTTAAGGCCAGCAAAGGTTGGTTTGAGAGATTTAAGAATCATAGTGGCATACATAGTGTGATAAGGCATGGTGAGGCTGCCAGTTCGGACCACAAAGCGGCTGAAAAATATGTGCAGGAATTCAAGGAGTACATAGACAGTGAAGGACTGAAACCTGAACAAGTGTTTAATTGTGACGAAACAGGCCTGTTTTGGAAGAAAATGCCAAACAGGACGTACATTACTCAGGAGGAAAAGGCACTCCCAGGACATAAGCCTATGAAAGACAGGCTTACTCTGTTGATGTGTGCCAATGCTAGTGGTGATTGCAAAGTGAAGCCTTTATTGGAGTATCACTCTGAAACTCCCAGAGTGTTCAGGAAAAACAATGTCCTCAAGGCTAATTTGTGTGTGCTGTGGAGGGCAAACAGTAAGCATGGGTCACTAGGGACTTTTTCTATGACTGGTTACACCATGCATTTGCCCCCACTGTGAAAAATTACCTAATTGAAAGAAGTTAGACCTTAAGTGCCTCCTGGTATTAGACAATGCTCCTGGTCATCCTTCAGACGTGGCAGAGCGACTTTCTGCGGAAATGAGCTTCATTAAGGTGAAGTTTTTGCCTCCTAATACCACTCCTCTCCTGCAGCCCATGGACCAGCAGGTCATTTCCAACTTCAAGAAACTGTACACAAAAGCTATGTTTGAAAGGTGCTTTGTAGTGACCTCAGAAACTCAATTGGCTCTAAGAGAGAGTTTTGGAGAGAGCACTTTAGCATCCTCAATTGTGTAAACATTATAGGTAAGGCTTGGGAGGAAGTGACTAAGAGGACCTTGAACTCTGCTTAGAAGAAACTGTGGCCAGAATGTGTAGACAAAAGGGATTTTGAAGGGTTTGAGGCTAACCCTGGGAATCCTATGCCAGTTGAGGAATCCATTGTGGCATTGGGGAAGTCCTTGGGGTTGGAGGTTAGTGGGGACGATGTGGAAGAGTTGGTGGAGGAGGACAGTGAAGAACTAACCACTGATGAACTGCTAGATCATCTTCAACAGCAAGAGGCCACACCTGAGGAAGCTGCTTCGGAGGAGGGGATAGAGAAACTGAGGAAGTTGCCTACTTCAAAGATTAAGGAAATGTGTGCAATGTGGCTTAAAGTGCAAACCTTTTTTGATGAAAATCACCCTCACACAGCTATTGCAAGCCGTGTTGGCAACCTGTACACTGACAATGTTGTGAAACACTTTAGGAATGTCATAAAGGAACGGGAGGTACAGGCCTCTATGGACAGATATGTTGTGTGACAGAGGTCCAGTGACTCTCAAGCTGGTCCTAGTGGCATTAAAAGAAGAAGGGAAGTAACCCCGGAAAAGGACTTGCCACCTCAAGTCCTAATGGAAGGGGATTCCCCTTCTAAACACTAACACCATCAACACTCTCCCCTCCTCCCATCCCATCAATCATCACCAGATCTTCAATAAAGGTAAGTGTCATGTAACTGTGCATGTCTTCTTCAGTTTGTGTGTATTAAAATTAATATTTCATGTGGTAAAAAATTTTTTTTGTTCATACTTTGGGGTGTCAGGAACGGATTAATTTGATTTCCATTATTTCTTATGGGGAAAATTAATTCGCCTAACGATAATTTCGCCTAACGTTGAGCTCTCAGGAACGGATTAATAGCATTAGGCGAGGGTCCACTGTACATGTATAAGCCATAGAGTTGATATTAGCATTATACTGAAGTATTTTCTCCTCCCTCCCGAGAGCCAGGATATTCCACTGGAATGGATTAATGGCATCTCATTTAATTTTAACAAGGAAAGTTGATTTGATACACGAGCAAACTGAGTTTGCTACCACTGTACATCTAAAACTTTTCCCGTCTTTGATACTGTCAGAGCTTTATGTTCATTTTTCTTCTTAGCACTTCCAGCATCACTAGTATTCCTGAGGGGTGCCATAGTTAATATCCAGAGATGTGAAGGGGGGATCAAATGGTCCAAAATCACTGAACACAGAAAGAGTAATGTATGAGACGCTTCAAGAATACAACTTTAGGAGGGGTGGGTGGCAGTACTGAAGGACAAGAACTGTGCTTCTCCAGTTTCAACTTGGGTCAAAGGGAGGGGAAAAATTCCAGTGCCAATTATCACGAATTTAAGCTTAAATGAATGCTATACTGCTTCTTTCACACTTTACAGCTTGCAATATCAAACATTTTAGCATGCTATGACTTTTTTTTTTTTTTGGTGACACTCTTTCAACAGCATTAATACAAAATCATGTAACCTGAGTCCATGCTAATCAAAGGTTTACTGTATTTTTAATGCATACATTTCTACTGAAACAGCACTTGAGGAAGAAATAGTAGAGTACACAAAATCTTGACTTTACTAAAAATCTTTAATCAAAACTATGTCAAGAATAAGCTTCAAGAAGAAAGATTTAGGAAGAAGAGGCTCAGCTGGTTGGGTATATTCTTGGGCATATTCATAATGTGATCAGTGCCAATTTTAGTAATAAACTGGTAGCATCAAATCTAAAATCTGGCTTGTGCCAGTAACTCTTTACAGTGGAACTTCACCCCAGACCCTATAAGGTGATATTGATTTTATATACAACTGTCAGGGACTCAAAATGTAATACTAATAAAAGCAAAAAATGATGGTAAACTAATAAAAAACTATAAAATAACTAAGGGAGAAACTGTACTGTTATATGAATGCAAGGAATACTTCTCTATTTACAATTCAATTTTTACACTAAAGGGAGCAAGAAAGCTGCAGATAAATACAATTTCTGTGCACCAGCTAGGTAATTGCTGTCTTCTGGTTATAAATTTACTTGCTAATGAATACATATGCCCACAAGAAATAAATATCAACCTTCAAGAATTACATCTAACTTTGTTACACAGTGCACTACACACACACACATGTATGTATGTGAATCATATAAGGCAAAGTCATTAGATTACATAGAATACACTAGCTAGGCCCCTGATTCCACAAGCTTTAAATCAATGGCTAATTTAAATGCTATGCACCAATATATGTACATCTACAGTCATCAACAGCTATGATTCAGCTTAAAAATAAAATCCTTATACCTAAGAATATGTATACTATTTTAAGGACACAGTCCTGGGAATAAAATAGTCTGAATTTAAAGAATTTTTTTTAAGTACCTGTAACTACAGTACTATTTAAAATATAAACGAGATTACATACAAATAAGAGAAAGTTTATAATAAACTCCTTAATAATAAAAAGCTGAAATCACTTAAGATTTGACTATGTATGTGTAATGCACAATGCAATAACTGTCTGCTCACCTTGAAGTACTTGACAGTTTTGACCTTGAGCTCTAGTGTTGCATCTTCATCACATAACATAATCGTCCGTGGATGCTGCTGGAAGGCTGACACTGTCCACATGTGATTTACACCCTCCTCAATGGCCATGTGAAGGGCATATGCCTTATGTGATCCAGTGATCAACACCATCACCTGCAAGAAAATTATATAACTGTCTTCTAGCAACTGCAGAGCTGAGGACCACTTCAGAGACTTGTGTGAAACCTTCCAGAAAACATATCTTTATACATTAATGTGTCATCAAGGACTGTCTTATTTCCAATGGGGTCCATCAATCTTGTCCCCCAGGATGCAGCTCACATCAGTCAACTAACACTCTGGTACCTTATTTAAAACTAAGGTACAGTAACATTCTAGGTAGTAGGTTGGTAGACAGCAACCGCCCAGGGAGGTACTACCGTCCTGCCAAGTGAGTGTAAAACGAAAGCCTGTAATTGTTTTACATGATGGTAGGATTGCTGGTGTCTTTTTTTCTGTCTCATGAACATGCAAGATTTCAGGTACGTCTTGCTACTTCTACTTACATTTATTTCACACTACACATACATGTACAAGCATATATATACATACACCCCTCTGGGTTTTTTGCTATTTTTTTTCTAGTTCTTGTTCTTGTTTATTTCCTCTTATCTCCATGGGAAAAAGTGGAACAGAATTCTTCCTCCGTAAGCCATGAGTGTTGTGAGAGGCAACTAAAATGCCGGGAGCAAGGGGCTAGTAACCCCTTTTTGCGCCACCCCGCCTCAGTGGGATACAGCCGGTTTGTTGAAAGAAAAGAAAGAAGTACAGTAACATCTGAACACTTGCTGAAAAATTATGATGATTTAGAAGCTCAAATAGTAAAGTACCAACAACAAAAAAAGAAAGCTGGCTAAACAGAAGTGGAGAAAAAATAGAATGAAGAGCTATGCAGACAAGTGTTTTCAGGAAAATTTTGGTTTGGTAGAAAGACACTTGGTTTAGAGCAAACGTTCCTTGCAGATAAAGTGTCTCTCTGGGTAGAGCTTTATCAAGCTCTACTTTGAGTGAAATCTATGTAATAAAAATCTGCTCTACACTACGTGTCTTTCTACAATACTTGATGGAAATATTTGCTAACATGCACGTTTTGTTCTATCTAGTATATTTTAGATAATGAATATTGTTCAAACCTTATTTGAAGAATATCTGTTTTTGCAAGTGAAATGTACAAAGAAAACATTGCTTTTCATTGCTAATCTTTCAGCTTTATCACAAACGCCACCATTCTCAATAAAAAAATTTTAGCGAGGATTTTTATTATATTCCTGGAGAAGCGCTAAACCCACAAGGATCACACAGTCAGAGGGAATAGCCTGATAATCAGGCTTAATCCATGAGGATGGTAGCTCTAATTCTTTGGATAGAGAACACTTTCCTAGCCACAAGACACCTCCTTCAAAGTAAACTTAGTGGGATAACTATCCTTACAGCCCAGAAAAAGTGATCATCTACATGTAAAAAATTCTCCCATATAACATTTTTTTGTATTTTTTGGCATTCAAATTTGCAATTCATAACACATTTAGACACATATTTTTATATTTAGTTTTTAATCATAAACATGTTATACTGTATTTGAAAACTTATTTCTTAGTTAAATGAAGAGAGAAAGTCATTCGAACGAGTCTGAGTAAAATGACCCCAAACGGAATAATATATTTAATAATTAAAAAACAAATCAAGTCATGTTATGGCAGTAACAAAGGAAACTTCTTCAGTGCTATGAGAACCAGAAATAAGGTTACTTTATCCTCTGTCTTTAGTAATTTTACAAAACACGCACCTCCCTGGCATCCATAACAGTGCCAACACCCACAGTCAGTGCCTGCTTGGGTACTTGTAATATGTCATCACCAAAAAAACGTGCATTTGCTGTAATGGTTTCTTGGTTGAGTGTTTTGACACGTGTACGGGACACCAAACTGGAGCCAGGTTCGTTAAAGGCAATGTGACCATCAGGTCCAATTCCTGAAAGTAAATGTAGAAATTCAATACAGCATAGACTGATTAATCTGGTCTCTTCTCAACATAATGGAAGACTTTGCTAGCACGAACAGCTTTGGTGTTAGCCATTGTGCTTTTTAGTCTTCCTTCACATCTTGTACTCAAGATAGGTAGCTAGTTAGCTAGCTAGCCGTAGCTCTCGAGCTCGCTCACTCACTCACTCTCTCTAGCTCTCCAATTTAACATACTGAGACTTCCTACCACTGCAAGCTGACTCAAAGAAGGAAATAAATTAACACCTGCTTCCAGGTTGCACTGTACTAACAATCTCACTGCTTTCCTTATGCCCTATGTAAATATGCTCATTTTATTTAGCCTTCAACACAATTTCAAACCTGGGAAAAGTTTTTCGATTCAATCCACTCTCGCACATGCCTGTTGGATGTTCAATCCCCTACTTTTGAAAACCCTTCATATTCTCATTCATTCATTTATTCATTCATTCATTCACTCGCTCACTCACTCACTCTCACACACAAACACACACACACACAACACACCACACACACACACACACACACACACACACACACACACACACACACACACACACACACACACACACACACACACACACACAGTGTCTATCTGTCTCTCTCTCTCCTATTCATACTTCCAAATCATTTAATTTTCTCACTCCTTATTCTCGGTATATTCAGAACAATATACAGTGCTCATCACAGCATTATGATGCCCCTCCCCTACACACATACAAAAACACAAACACATACCATGAAAGATTATAAATACATTTACTGAGGTTTTAATACTTGGTGCGCTGCGTCCTTTACGTTTGATCATGTCCCTCAGCCGTGTAAGACACACAAATTCTTGAGGGTTTGGGGAGGTATATAATTCCATGCCTCGTGTAGAGCACCATCCAGCCGTGGAATGGAACTGATATTCTTGCCCAGTAAACTTCATTTCACTATTGACCAGAGGTTCTCAATAGGGTTTAGGTCTGGAGAACTGCATGGGCAGTCATTCAAGAACCTCACTTCACAGTCCTTAAGCCAATGAACTACAGATTTGGCAGTATGACATGGTGCACCATCCTGCATAAAAACTGTAGCCCCACACTTGTCAAATGCCTCAGGTAAATTGTTACACAACTCCAGGTAATCATACTGGTTCATATACTGGTTTTTGAGTTTACTAACACTGTGAGCACTGAAACACCCCCAAACCATGAGCAAGTCTGGGTGTTTGGTGGTCCCACAGGTGTAGCGTGGGTCTAGCGGGTCACTATCTCTGGGCCGGTACACATTCACCACGGTTACAGGTGATGGTGAAGGTTGCTTTATCACTCCAAAGTACTTCAGACCACTGTTGAGGATTCCAGTAAAGATATTTCTTTGCATAATCCAGCCTATGTTTCTTCTGTGGCTTGGAGAGGATTGGTTTCTTAACCTGGTGGTGACTACTGTAGCCCAGTTCTGAAACACATCTGCTAACAGTTCTTACAGACACCTCTGAGAGAAGATGTGTGTTCTTTTCTTTCAATTCTCTAGCAGTTATCTTTTTTAACACAGTTAAGGTACGAACAGATGTCTTCTTTGAGGGGCCAGGCCGAGGTTTGGCAGACAGTATCTCGACACTGCCACCAGTCTTGAAACACTGCACCCAGTTCCTCAATGAACGCTCGCACACATCAATATTCTCCACTATTTCTTTCATCTGGTGGCAAATTTTGTGAAGCCCTATGATTTGAGCTATAGTTTCAGGAAGACAATAACAATATTCCAGTAATTAATTTTTATAGCCGGCTAGTGAAATGGTTGTGAAGCAGATAGACAGACTGAAGCAAAATAAGTTGCAGGGTCCTGATGAGGTTTTTTCAAGGGTTCTTAAGGAATGCAGAATGGAACTCTGTGAACCATTAACTAATATTTTTAATTTATCTCTTCAAACAGGTGTAGTGTCTGATATGTGGAAGATGGCTAATGTAATTCCTATTTTTAAAACAGGGGACAAGTTGTTACCGTCAAATTACCGCCCAATAAGCCTGACCTCAATTGTAGGCAAATTACTAGAGTCAATTATAGCCGAGATTATAAGAAGCCATCTCGATAAGCATAGCTTGATTAATGATACTTATTATGGATTCACAAGAGGCCGGTCTTGTCTAACTAATTTATTAACTTTTTTCAGTAAAGCTTTTGAGGCTGTTGACCACAATAAAGAATTTGATATTATTTACTTAGATTTTAGTAAGGCTTTTGATAGAGTTCCACACCAAAGACTGTTAAAGAAAGTGGCAGCTCATGGCATTGGGGTAAAAGTGCTCTCGTGGATCGAGTCATGGCTCACAGACAGGAAGCAGAGTGTGTCCATAAATGGGGTTAAATCCGAGTGGGGATCTGTAACAAGTGGCGTTCCACAGGGATCAGTCCTGGGCCCGTTGTTGTTTATAATATATATCAATGATCTTGATGAGGGAATTACTAGCGATATGAGCAAATTCGCCGATGACACGAAGATAGGTAGGATAATTGATTCAAACGTAGATGTTATGGAACTTCAGGAGGATTTAACAAACTCTATTCTTGGTCAGAAAAGTGGCAGATGCAGTTTAATGTAGATAAATGCAAGGTTCTGAAGCTCGGGAGTGTCCATAACCCTAGCACTTATAAGTTAAATGATGTAGAACTTAGCCATACAGATTGCGAAAAGGACTTGGGGGTTATGGTGAGCAGCAACCTTAAACCAAGACAGCAATGCCTAAGCATACATAATAAGGCAAATAGATTACTGGGATTTATATCAAGAAGTGTAAGCAACAGAAGTCCAGAGGTCATACTGCAGCTTTATACATCATTAGTAAGGCCTCACCTAGATTATGCAGCTCAATTCTGGTCTCCATATTACAGAATGGACATAAATTTGTTAGAAAACATTCAGCGTAGGATGACTAAATTAATACATAGCATTAGAAATCTTCCTTATGAAGAAAGATTGAAGATTCTTAAGTTACATTCACTTGTTAGACGAAGAATGGGGGGAGACCTGATCGAAGTGTATAAGTGGAAGATGGGTATTAATAAAGGGGATATTAATAAGGTCTTGAGGATATCTCTCCAAGAGAGAACCCGCAGTAATGGATTTAAATTAGATAAGTTTAGATTTAGAAAGGTCATAGGAAAGTATTGGTTTGGAAATAGGGTAGTTGATGAGTGGAACAGTCTACCTAGTTGGGTTATTGAGGCTAGGACTTTGGGTAGTTTCAAATTTAGGTTGGATAAGTACATGAGTGGGAGGGGTTGGATTTGAGTGGGACTTGCACATCAGAGCTTATTTCTTGGGTAGCATTGAAAATCGGGTTGGGCAAATGTTTTGTTAGTGGGATGAATTGTAAAGGACCTGCCTAGTATGGGCCAACAGGCCTGCTGCAGTGATCCTCCTTTCTTATGTTCTTAAAGACTTCCTTTTGCCCATAATCAAACATGTACAGCCCCAAAACCAAAGGGAACACCGGACAAAAGATAGGATAGATGAGAGAATGAAGTGCAACACTTCCTCTCACCACGGCAGCCACGTGAGCACTGAGGAGTTACTGTGGAATGTGGTGGCAGGCCATGAAGCCATGCTAATGCCTGCTACCCGGCATAATGCGCTCATGATAAAAGACCCCCCTGTATGGTAGGCCTTCGATTTTCATCACGGCATTATGCAGTGGCACTCACTTGGCATAATGCCGTGACAAGCATTCTATCTGAGCACACATAAAATATTCTTTTTACAAATAATTTTACTAGTTTTTTCATTTATTAAAGAAACATCTTTGTTTATTTAAGAATTTGTTTGTAAATTTGCATACAGAGTGGGTACACAACCAAACAGTTTACTGGAATTGGGCAGGCATGAAGTGGCATCATGCAGTGGCGCTTACCTGGCATAATGCCGTGACGAGCACTGTACATCAGCACATATATAAAATATTTTTTTTACAAATAATTTTACTAGTTTTCTCATTTATTAAAGAAACGTCTTTGTTTCTTTAAAAATTTGTTTGTAAATTTGCATACAGAGTGGGTACACAACCAAACAGTTAACTGTAATTTGGCAGGCACGAAGTGGTTAAGTCTGATTTCACCTCTCTCTATTGTAGCTAACTTTTTTACCTGCAACAGGATGGCAGACATGAAAACAGTGTCTAAATGAGAAGAGTTAATAAGATTCACATTATTACAGGTAAATGTACATAAAAGTGAATATGTAGACAGTTGTTAGCACCAAGGAAAATAAAAGAAATAGAACTGCACTGTACAATATTACCTCCAATGAAGAGCTCAATTCCTCCTGCTTCTCTGATCTTCTGCTCATAATTCTGGCACTCTTGTTCTAAGTTTTCTGCATTGCCATTGAGGATGTGAGCATTGGCTGGGTCAATGTCAATGTGCTTGAAGAGATTCTCCCACATGAAAGTATGGTAGCTTTGACTGTGATTCCGGGGAATACCTGACATACAAAATTAAGAGTATAACAATATGAAAGTTTCCAGTTGGAGAGATCTAATTACTGTTGGTAAAGAATTATGCAGCATTCATGATAGAACAAGTACTGTTGGTGCCAACAAGCACATGAAAATAGTGAATGGGCAGTGTAGAGGCTATAAATTAGTTTTTTATGAATGCAAGACATGACTGAATGCATTGCTCTTCAAACAATATAAAACAATATGTACCAGAATATGCTTGTTTAATGATACATTGGGAAGAATAAATAAGAGCAATTAGAAGTAAAGCATCTAGCAAATAAAAAGGGAGAAAAGGGGAAAAATAATTTTAGTAATCATACATGGAACCCTAGTATAAAATAATGAACTTAAAAGGTTAGAAACAATTGGATAAAGAATTTTATAAAGCCAGTGTCATTTTACACTAGGGATAACGTGGAGAATCAGGGATAAAGTGAATGCTCAAATTTACACACAAACAATCCTTTTCAAGGAGTCGGTCACCATTAAGGATGTTAGTTAAATGTTACAGACTAACTTCACTGAAAAATTCCTAGGTGTATCAGTGCTTCTCGGTAGTTTTAAATTTTTTTTATTCAGACCAGAAAAATAGTTTTGAAATTGTTTTAAAGCACATTATCTACAAATCCTGCAATATTTTAGGTCTGCCTAACTTCAGACCAAGCTATGAGGATTAAAAATCTCTCAAAACTAGTTACAGGTTTGCATGAAACTAACATACTACTGTACTTAACAGAGAGGTCATGAATACTGCTATTGTACTGTGCAATACTTAAATGTGCCTACTTTACTTGAATTAGTAAACCCACGTGGGTTATTTAGCATAAGGACTGGTGTTGAGGCTAGCCTCCATCCACTAGCCAAAAAAGTCATATTACCAAACTACTCACCTACTTAGAAGCCAAATACAGTGGTACCCAGAGTTTCGTACAGCTCCCAACTGGAACAATTATGCAAGTGTATTATTGTAAGTGCTTTTGTAAGTGTATTTTTGGAGGTCTGAAACAGACTAATCTAATTTACATTATTCCTTATGGGAACAAATTCGTTCAGTAACGGCACTCGAACAGCGTTCTGGAACGAATTATGGCCGAAAATCAGGGTACCACTGTACAAGGAACACTCAATTTAATGGACTAAAGGGAGGGAACAGGTGGCTGGTAAAGGTGACTGTGGTGAGAAATATGAGGTAACCACATTCAATCCAAGAAAGTGAAGGGAAGATCTAATTATCCTGGATTAAGAGTGCATCATCAGCATCAATGGAGGTCAAGAAGCAAAGAACAAGTAGTAGTATGATCAGAAACACATGAAATACAGAGGCAGGTAAGACAAGGATGATACAAAAACAATGTGGCACAGGGCCACTTGGTAGCTTAATCTACCACTATCCTTTTTAAGAAAAACAGAGAATTAATAATATATCTCAAAGGCAAACCTTTTTAAGAACATACCAACATATTCATCCATATTGAAGGTCTTGACATATTTGAAAGAGATTTTGCCAGCTTTGTGATACTCCACAAGCTTCTTGTAGGTGCCCTGTGGGGTGCTACCTGCAAATAGTTATCTTGCTATAATAACATGCCGATAACTTTGAAAGACAACTCTGCAGTTTCTACACTTGTGTGCTACATGGGAAAAAAAATTGTAAGAATTACAAAGTCGTTTGAATTATTATGCCATTCAGTACTTCTGATGAAAGTTAATACGAAAATTATACTCACAAACTACATCTATTGTACAGAATAAATATTCATCCTCACATGCGAGAAAAAATATATAACACTTTAAGATGAGGCAGAGAGGTAATTTTGAGGTGTTCAGTATATAAGCCTCTGTTCTCATTTGCCATCACTGATCCTCTAGATGTCTGTCCAGACAAGCAAAGACATGTTTCTAATGAAACACTGATAGTATGCATAATTCTTGCTCATAAAAATTATGCATGTGTAAATTGCAGTATTCTCGTTCAAATTCATCTAAAATGTAAATGTATAAAGATTTTAATTACAGAGTGGGGGAGTTAGTTGATGGGGAACTGGAAGTATTGGGTAGATGGCGGGAGTATTTTGAGGAACTTTTAAATGTCGATGAAGAAAGGGAGGCGGTAATTTCATGCACTGGCCAGGGAGGTATAATATCTTTTAGGAGTGAAGAAGAGCAGGATGTGAGTGTGGGGGAGGTGCGTGAGGCATTACGTAGAATGAGAGGGGGTAAAGCAGCTGGAACTGATGGGATCATGACAGAAATATTAAAAGCAGGGGGAGATATAGTGTTGGAGTGGTTGGTATTTTTGTTAAATAAATGTATGAAAGAGGGGAAGGTACCTAGGGATTGGTAGAGACCATGTATAGTTCCTTCATATAAAGGGAAGGGGGACAAAAGAGATCGTAAAAATTATAGGGGAATAAGTTTACTGAGTATACCAGGTAAAGTGTACAGCAGGGTTATTATTGAAAGGACTAGAAGACAGAGTAGGATAGTAGATGAGCAGGGAGGCTTTAGAGTGGGTAGGGAATGTGTAGATCAAGTGTTTACATTGAAGTATATATGTGAACAGTATTTAGATAAAGGTAGGGAACTTTTCACTGCATTTATGGATTTAGAAAAGGCATATGAGTGGATAGGGGAGCAATGTGGCAGATGTTGCAAGTGTAAAGAATAGGTAGTAAGTTACTAAATCCTGTAGAATTTTTATGAGGATAGTGAGGCTCAGGTTAGGGTGTGTACGAGAGAGGGAGATTACTTCCCGTTAAAAGTAAGTCTTAGACAGGGATGTGTAATGTAACCATGGTTATTTAATATATTTATAGATGGAGTTGTAAAAGAAGTAAATGCTAGGGTGTTGGGGAGAGGGTTGTGATTAAATTATGGGAAATCAACTACAAATTGGGAGTTGACACAGTTTCTTTTTGCTGATGATACTGTACTTATGGGAGATTCTAAAGAAAAGCTGCAAAGGTTAGTGGACAAGTTTGGGAGGGTGTGTAAAGGTAGAAAGTTGAAAGTGAACATAGATAAGAGTACGGTGATGAGGGTATCAAACAATTTAGATAAAGAAAAACTGGATATCACATTGGAGAGAGGGAGTATGGAAGAAGTACATAAAGTTTTCAGATATTTGGGAGTTGACTTGTCAGTGGATGGGTTTATGAAGGATGAGGCTAACCATAGAACTGATGAAGGAAAAAAGGTGAGTGGTGCATTGAGATATCTGTGGAGACAAAAAAAACATTATCCATGGAGGCAAAGAAGGTAATGTATGAAAGTATAGTGGTACCAACACTCTTACATGGGTGTGAAGCTTGGGTTGTAAATGCTGCAGCCAAGAGGGAAGGCAGTGGAGATGTCTTGTCTAAGAGCAATGTGTGGTGTGAATATTATGCAGAGAATTCGGAGTGTGGAAATTAGGAGGAGGTGTGGAGTTACTAAAAGTATTAGTCAGAGGGCTGAAGAGGGGTTGTTGAGGTGGTTTGGTCATTTAGAGAGAATGGATCAAAGTAGAATGACTTGGAGAGCGTATAAATCTGTAGAGGAGAGGAAGGTGGGGTAGGGGTCATCCTCGAAGAGGTTGGAGGGAGAGGGTAAAGGAGGTTTTGTGGGCAAGGGGCTTGGACTTCCAGCAAGCATGTGTGAGCATGTTAGATAGGAGTGAATGGAGATGAATGGTTTTTGGGATCTTACGAGCTGTTGGAGTGTGAGCAGGGTAATATTTTGTGAAGGTATTCAGGGTAACCGGTAAGCTGGACTTGAGTCCTGGAAATGGAAAGTACAATGGCTGCACTTTAAAGGAGGGGTTTGGGATATTGGCAGCATGGAGGGACTTCTAAACTGTCGTATCTGAGTGCCTCTGCAAAGACAGAGATTATGTATGAATGAGGTGAAAGTGTTGAATGATGATGAAAGTATTTTCTTTTTGGGGGTTTTCTTTCTTTTTGGGTCACCCTGCCTCAGTGGAAGACGATCGACATGTTGAAAAAAAAAAAAAATGAACATTGTACCATATAGAATAGGCAGAATTGAGTCGTGATTTCAAGAAATTTATGATAAAAGAAAATAGAAAAATTTAAGCTAAAATGAAAATTATTTTTTATTTCTCATGGGTCATACAAAGATTACAATATGTATATACATAACTGGATACATAATTTGATACCAAATTAGGCACAACAGCTAGCTAAAAATTATACAACACATTTTGAGCAAACTACATAATTAAAAGATTTACAAAATATTGGACCAAATATGTACAGTTACAGGAGCTGCAAAACATGAAAAGTTAAAAAAAAGTAGAAACATAAAGATAATAAAATAAGACAAATGTGTAAAGGACACAAGAAAATTTGCAGACAGTGCTTGCAGTATTATAAGAGATAACTGACCTGTAGGCAAGCCTAGGACGAAGAACTTCTCTGGGCCAGGATTGAAATCATTGATCCTCTTGATAACATACCTCGCTGCCCATTCTGACACCCTTTCCTTGTCATCAAGAATCACTAGACGCATCTGTAGAGATGATTGCTGTGCTTGTATTTATCATACTGCTTTCTCTGTGAACTTTATGAACAAAAGTATAGAAAAAGAGGTGCTACTTTAGCGTGCGGTCTACCGCAGCATTCGTAGTTTGAGGTCTACCTCTTGTATAATTTTTTTTCCTGTGCCGGCCCTTTTAACCTAACGTAACCTAACCTAATCTAACCTGGTTATGTTAGGTTAGGCGAGTATGTGGAGCTGGTAGACAACACGCTAAAGTAGCACCGAAAAAAAATTTAAATTTGAAAAAGTGGAATTTTTAATTTTAGGATGAAATTTAGGCCCTGGACTAGACTTTATGGGTATACCATACTGGTAATTTTTCCTTTGAAAATCTCTATGGCCATATGCACAAACATATTGTACATACACACACACACATTTTATATTTTGCTGCATACCTTGGTTTTAGATTTCTGCTAATCAAGAGCCCTAAATCTTTTATACATTTATGTTGATTATGACCTACAGTATGTTATTTACATTACAAGAACTGTTTTCATTTTCTTTTTCTCATTAAACTTCATTTACCACTTTCCTTAACAGCATCAACCTGCCTATATAATCCTATAACTCTGGTGTCCTCAGAAATGATTTAATGACCCATTTTTGTCATCAACAAATTTACCTATGTGTTGCTATTTATATCATTCATTTAGACTGAAACACGGGACCCAGCACCAACCCCTGAGGAACACTTTCTTTAGGATTCCTCTTTCTGTATTGCTTTTAATACCCCCTATACCCAAGTTACTAATTTAATATATTTCTTACTGTTGCCATTATTAATGAGGTAAAGTACTGAATGAAATATGGCCCCAGAAACACACAATGAGCCCAAATCTTACAAGGGCAGAATTTGGGGTAGCCGCTAATTCTAGATTTGCAGGAACCATTAAGAACATAACCTGATAATTTGGACGTGGCACTGTGCATTGATTTACCAGAGGGAATCATGGCAAATACATAAAAATAGAGAAAAATCATACATGATCTAACCCATTTTATGGAATGGAGGAAATAAGACAGGCAAATTAATCTAATATCTCCCAGAAAAATAATCTGTTCAAGAAATAATTAATTATTCCATGGGGCAGATAGATTGTGATTATCATAAAATATAAATTTCATTTATATATGAAGTTAGATCTCGACCAGGTCAGACTAAGACAAATTTAATAAGTTTATTCAGGTATAGGTACACAAATAATTACATAAATTATCATACATGGTAGCATGTGTGTAGATTACTTAGGATAACCCAAAAAAGTCAAAGTGACTTATTTCCAAAGTGTCCTTGTAACAGTCAGACTGAGGAAAAACGCAAGACTGTGAAAAAAAGAGACCATTAGCTAGTTATATTTTGGCGATACCTAACATAAAAATTTTTTTATAATGGTTTTGAAGAACACAGGTGTAAGCAAGCAAGTTTCATTTAGGTACAGATACACATATACAGATATACATATACACATACCCAGGGAAGTACTACCGTCCTGCCAGATGACTGTGAAACAAAAACCTGTAACTGTTTTGCATGATGGTAGGATTGCTGGTTTTCTTTTTCTGTCTCATAAACACGCTAAGATAACAGGGATATCTTGCTACTCCTACTTACACTTTGGTCACACTTCACAGACACGCACATGCATATATATATATACATACATCTAGGTTTTTCTCCTTTTTCTAAATAGCTCTTGTTCTTTTTTATTTCTTCTATTGTCCATGGGGAAGTGGAAAAGAATCTTTCCTCCGTAAGCCATGCGTGTCGTATGAGGCGACTAAAATGCCGGGAGCAATGGGCTAGTAACCCCTTCTCCTGTATACAATTACTAAAAAAGAGAAGAAGAAAAACTTTATAAAACTGGGTTGCTTAAATGTGCGTGGATGTAGTGCGGATGACAAGAAACAGATGATTGCTGATGTTATGAATGAAAAGAAGTTGGATGTCCTGGCCCTAAGCGAAACAAAGCTGAAGGGGGTAGGAGAGTTTCAGTGGGGGGAAATAAATGGGATTAAATCTGGAGTATCTGAGAGAGTTAGAGCAAAGGAAGGGGTAGCAGTAATGTTAAATGATCAGTTATGGAAGGAGAAAAGAGAATATGAATGTGTAAATTCAAGAATTATGTGGATTAAAGTAAAGGTTGGATGCGAGAAGTGGGTCATAATAAGCGTGTATGCACCTGGAGAAGAGAGGAATGCAGAGGAGAGAGAGAGATTTTGGGAGATGTTAAGTGAATGTATAGGAGCCTTTGAACCAAGTGAGAGAGTAATTGTGGTAGGGGACTTGAATGCTAAAGTAGGAGAAACTTTTAGAGAGGGTGTGGTAGGTAAGTTTGGGGTGCCAGGTGTAAATGATAATGGGAGCCCTTTGATTGAACTTTGTATAGAAAGGGGTTTAGTTATAGGTAATACATATTTTAAGAAAAAGAGGATAAATAAGTATACACGATATGATGTAGGGCGAAATGACAGTAGTTTGTTGGATTATGTATTGGTAGATAAAAGACTGTTGAGTAGACTTCAGGATGTACATGTTTATAGAGGGGCCACAGATATATCAGATCACTTTCTAGTTGTAGCTACACTGAGAGTAAAAGGTAGATGGGATACAAGGAGAATAGAAGCATCAGGGAAGAGAGAGGTGAAGGTTTATAAACTAAAAGAGGAGGCAGTTAGGGTAAGATATAAACAGCTATTGGAGGATAGATGGGCTAATGAGAGCATAGGCAATGGGGTCGAAGAGGTATGGGGTAGGTTTAAAAATGTAGTGTTAGAGTGTTCAGCAGAAGTTTGTGGTTACAGGAAAGTGGGTGCAGGAGGGAAGAGGAGCGATTGGTGGAATGATGATGTAAAGAGAGTAGTAAGGGAGAAAAAGTTAGCATATGAGAAGTTTTTACAAAGTAGAAGTGATGCAAGGAGGGAAGAGTATATGGAGAAAAAGAGAGAAGTTAAGAGAGTGGTGAAGCAATGTAAAAAGAGAGCAAATGAGAGAGTGGGTGAGATGTTATCAACAAATTTTGTTGAAAATAAGAAAAAGTTTTGGAATGAGATTAACAAGTTAAGAAAGCCTAGAGAACAAATGGATTTGTCAGTTAAAAATAGGAGAGGAGAGTTATTAAATGGAGAGTTAGAGGTATTGGGAAGATGGAGGGAATATTTTGAGGAATTGTTAAATGTTGATGAAGATAGGGAAGCTGTGATTTCGTGTATAGGGCAAGGAGGAATAACATCTTGTAGGAGTGAGGAAGAGCCAGTTGTGAGTGTGGGGGAAGTTCGTGAGGCGGTAGGTAAAATGAAAGGGGGTAAGGCAGCCGGGATTGATGGGATAAAGATAGAAATGTTAAAAGCAGGTGGGGATATAGTTTTGGAGTGGTTGGTGCAATTATTTAATAAATGTATGGAAGAGGGTAAGGTACCTAGGGATTGGCAGAGAGCATGCATAGTTCCTTTGTATAAAGGCAAAGGGGACAAAAGAGAGTGCAAAAATTATAGGGGGATAAGTCTGTTGAGTGTACCTGGTAAAGTGTATGGTAGAGTTATAATTGAAAGAATTAAGAGTAAGACGGAGAATAGGATAGCAGATGAACAAGGAGGCTTTAGGAAAGGTAGGGGGTGTGTGGACCAGGTGTTTACAGTGAAACATATAAGTGAACAGTATTTAGATAAGGCTAAAGAGGTCTTTGTGGCATTTATGGATTTGGAAAAGGCGTATGACAGGGTGGATAGGGGGGCAATGTGGCAGATGTTGCAAGTGTATGGTGTAGGAGGTAGGTTACTGAAAGCAGTGAAGAGTTTTTACGAGGATAGTGAGGCTCAAGTTAGAGTATGTAGGAAAGAGGGAAATTATTTCCCAGTAAAAGTAGGCCTTAGACAAGGATGTGTGATGTCACCGTGGTTGTTTAATATATTTATAGATGGGGTTGTAAGAGAAGTAAATGCGAGGGTCTTGGCAAGAGGCGTGGAGTTAAAAGATAAAGAATCACACACAAAGTGGGAGTTGTCACAGCTGCTCTTTGCTGATGACACTGTGCTCTTGGGAGATTCTGAAGAGAAGTTGCAGAGATTGGTGGATGAATTTGGTAGGGTGTGCAAAAGAAGAAAATTAAAGGTGAATACAGGAAAGAGTAAGGTTATGAGGATAACAAAAAGATTAGGTGATGAAAGATTGAATATCAGATTGGAGGGAGAGAGTATGGAGGAGGTGAACGTATTCAGATATTTGGGAGTGGACGTGTCAGCGGATGGGTCTATGAAAGATGAGGTGAATCATAGAATTGATGAGGGAAAAAGAGTGAGTGGTGCACTTAGGAGTCTGTGGAGACAAAGAACTTTGTCCTTGGAGGCAAAGAGGGGAATGTATGAGAGTATAGTTTTACCAACGCTCTTATATGGGTGTGAAGCGTGGGTGATGAATGTTGCAGCGAGGAGAAGGCTGGAGGCAGTGGAGATGTCGTGTCTGAGGGCAATGTGTGGTGTGAATATAATGCAGAGAATTCGTAGTTTGGAAGTTAGGAGGAGGTGCGGGATTACCAAAACTGTTGTCCAGAGGGCTGAGGAAGGGTTGTTGAGGTGGTTCGGACATGTAGAGAGAATGGAGCGAAACAGAATGACTTCAAGAGTGTATCAGTCTGTAGTGGAAGGAAGGCGGGGTAGGGGTCGGCCTAGGAAGGGTTGGAGGGAGGGGGTAAAGGAGGTTTTGTGTGCGAGGGGCTTGGACTTCCAGCAGGCATGCGTGAGCGTGTTTGATAGGAGTGAATGGAGACAAATGGTTTTTAATACTTGACGTGCTGTTGGAGTGTGAGCAAAGTAACATTTATGAAGGGATTCAGGGAAACCGGCAGGCCGGACTTGAGTCCTGGAGATGGGAAGTACAGTGCCTGCACTCTGAAGGAGGGGTGTTAATGTTGCAGTTTAAAAACTGTAGTGTAAAGCACCCTTCTGGCAAGACAGTGATGGAGCGAATGATGGTGAAAGTTTTTCTTTTTCGGGCCACCCTGCCTTGGTGGGAATCGGCCAGTGTGATAATAATAAAAAAAAATAACACATATACAGTTACACAAATTATCATACAAAGTAACATGTGTAAATTACCTAGGATAACCTAAAAATGAGTCAAAGTGACTTATTTCCATTGTGGTTCTTGTAAGTGTTATCAGCACATACACAATATTTTATGAAGGTCTAGCATAGTATAAATAAGTTCATTTAGGTACAGGTACACATAAGTACACAAATTTAGGCGGCTAAAATGATCATATGTAGTAACATATGTGTAAATTACCTAGGATAACCCCCCAAAAAATTTCAGACGAAGTGACTTATTTCCACTGGGTTCCTTGTAAAATCTTATTATTTAATCCAATTAAAAATTGCGACTTATTGTCATTGAGATCCCTGGCTACATGAGACAACAAATCTTCAGACCAAATACCTGGAGTTTACCTGGAGAGGGTTTCGGTGGTCAACGCCCCCACAGCTCGGTCTGAGACCAGACCTCGTGGTGGATCAGAGTCTGATCAACCAGGCTGCTACTGCTGGCCGCACGCCATTACAACATTAATATAATCTGGGGGGAAGCGTTAAACTAGTAGGGGGTAAGACAATGCTCAGGGTAAGGGAGGCAATCATAAAACTGTAATTAATTCAGTTCATTTTATTCCTATTTGTATTTAATTGTAATTTATTTTCATGCCTTTGATTTATTATTTAATTTATTTTTTTACTGTTAACAATGAGTGACTTACTGTGCCTAAGAATCATCAGGCATCACAAGCACACTATGAAAATTTATGGACCCCAATGGAAATACAAAGACCCTAATGGAAATACGAAGACCCTAATGGAAATACGAAGACCCTAATGGAAATACGAAGACCCTAATGGAAATACGAAGACCCTAATGGAAATACGAAGACCCTAATGGAAATGCGAAGACCCTAATGGAAATACGAAGACCCTAATGGAAATACGAAGACCCTAATGGAAATACGAAGACCCTAATGGAAATACGAAGACCCTAATGGAAATACGAAGACCCTAATGGAAATACGAAGACCCTAATGGAAATACGAAGACCCTAATGGAAATACGAAGACCCTAATGGAAATACGAAGACCCTAATGGAAATACAAAGACCCTAATGGAAATACAAAGACCCTAATGGAAATACAAAGACCCCAATGAAAATACAAAGACCATAATGGAAATACAAAGACCCCAATGGAAATACAAAGACCATAATGGAAATACAAAGACCATAATGGAAATACAAGCACCCCTAATGGAAATAAGTCAGTTTGTCTATCTTTTTTGGGTTATCCTTTATAATTTACACTATGTATGCTAACTGCACTTATGTGTACCTGTATCTAAATACATTTATTCAATCCTTAAAGAAGGAAGCAAATATACGGTCGCCGGCTGGGATATAAATAGTGATTTTCTAGGTTATCAGCAGTTTGAGTTGTGTTACTCTACTCTATGGTGGTTCACTTTTACTTTACCTTGTAGTAAAGTAGAGGAATGAAGTGGGTAGAGGAATATAGTGTACCTTGGAGTGGGAGGTAGCAGTGTTGGTGGTAGTGTTGGTCCAACAAGTGTGTGTCCGGCTGGTTCAATGAACCTCACTCAGCCACCACTACTGCTGTACACACACACACACACACACACACACACACACACACACACACACACACACACACTGCAAAGAGACCTGGACAGGCTGAACATGTGGTCCAGTAACTGGCTTCTCGAATTCAATCCAGCCAAATGCAGTCATGAAGATTGGGGAGGGGCAAAGAAGACCGCAGACAGAGTATAGGCTAGGTGGACAAAGACTACAGACCTCACTCAGGGAGAAAGACCTTGGGGTGACCATAACACCGAGCACATCACCAGAGGCACACATCAACCAAATAACTGCTGCAGCATACGGGCGCCTGGCAAACCTACGGATAGCGTTCCGATACCTCAGTAAGGAGTCGTTCAAGACCCTGTATACCATTTACGTCAGGCCCATACTGGAGTATGCAGCACCAGTTTGGAATCCACACCTAGTCAAGCACGTCAAGAAATTAGAGAAAGTGCAAAGGTTTGCAACAAGACTAGTCCCAGAGCTACGGGGATTGTCCTACGAAGAAAGGTTGAGGGAAATCGGCCTGACGACACTGGAGGCCAGGAGGGTCAGGGGAGACATGATAACGACATATAAAATACTGCGCGGAATAGACAAGGTGGACAAAGACAGGATGTTCCAGAGATGGGACACAGACACAAGAGGTCACAATTGGAAGTTGAAGACTCAGATGAATCGAAGGGATGTTAGGAAGTATTTCTTCAGTCATAGAGTAGTCAAGTCATGGAATAGTCTAGAAAGTGAAGTAGTGGAGGCGGGAACCATACATAGTTTTAAGGCGAGGTATGATAAAGCTCATGTAGCAGGGAGAGAGAGGACCTAGTAGCAATCAGTGAAGAGGCGGGGCCAGGAGCTATGACTCGACCCCTGCAACCACAAATAGGTGAGTACAAATAGGTGAGTACACACACACACACACACACACAGGGGCCAGGAGCTGAGACTCGACCCCTGCAACCACAATTAAGTGAGTACACACAAATATCATGGAGCAGGGAGAGTGAATTAGTATCGACCAGTGAAGAGGCGGGGCCAGGAGCTATGACTAGACCCCTGCAACCACATATAGGTGAGTAATATAGGTGAGTACACACACACACACACACACACACACACACACACACACACACACGTCAGGCCCATACTGGAGTATGCAGCACCAGTTTGGAACCCACACCTAGTCAAGCACGGCAAGAAATTAGAGAAAGTGCAAAGGTTTGCAACAAGACTAGTCCCAGAGCTACGGGGATTGTCCTACGAAGAAAGGTTGAGGGAAATCGGCCTGACGACACTGGAGGACAGGAGGGTCAGGGGAGACATGATAACGACATATAAAATACTGCACGGAATAGACAAGGTGGACAAAGACGGGATGTTCCAGAGAAGGGACACAGACACAAGAGGTCACAATTGGAAGTTGAAGACTCAGATGAATCAAAGGGATGTTAGGAAGTATTTCTTCAGTCATAGAGTAGTCAGGCCGTGGAATAGCCTATAAAGTGACGTAGTAGAGGCGGGAACCATAGTTCTAGGGTGAGATATGATAAAGCTCATGGGGCAGGGAGAGAGAGGACCTAGCAGTAATCAGTGAAGAGGCAGGGCCAGGAGCTATGACTCGACCTCTGCAACCACAAATAGGTGAGTACACACACACACTCAACCGAGGAAGAAGTGAAGAGGCTTCTGAGTGAGCTAGATACCATCTCTCCATGGGTCCTAAGAGAGGGAGCAGATGTGCTATGTGTACCCCTAACAACAATATTCAATACATCAAAACAGGGAGATTGCCTGAGGCACGGAAGACAGCAAATGTAGTTCCAATTTTTAAAAAAGGAGACAGAAATGAAGCACTAAACTACGGACCAGTGTCACTGACATATGAAGTATGCAAAGTCATGGAGAAGATTATCAGGAGAAGAGTGGTGGAACACCTAGAAAGGAATAATCTCATCAACAGCAGCTAACGTGGTTTCAGGGGCGGGAACTCCTGTGTCACAAATCTACTGGAGTTCTATGACAGGGTGACAGCAGTAAGATAAGAGAGAGAGGGGTGGGTAGATTGCATTTTCTTGGACTGTAAGAAGGCGTTTGACACAGTTCCACACAAGAGATTAGTGCAAAAACTGGAGGACCAAGCAGGGATAACAGGGAAGGCACTACAATGGATCAGGGAATACTTATCAGGAAGACAGCAGCGAGTCATGGTACGTGGCGAGGTGTCAGAGTGGGCGCCTGTGACCAGCGGGGTCCCACAGGGGACAGTCCAAAGACCAGTGTTGTTTCTGGTATTTGTGAACGACATGACGGAAGGAATAGACTCCGAAGTTTCCCTGTTTGCAGATGACGTGAAGTTGATGAGAAGAATTCATTCGGTCGAAGACCATTCAGAACTACAAAGAGATTTGGACAGGCTGCAGACCTGGTCCAGCAATTGGCTCCTAGAGTTCAACCCCACCAAGTACAAGGTCACAAAGATTGGGGAAGGGCAAAGAAGACCGCAGACGGAGTACAGTCTAGGGGGCCAGAGACTACGAACCTCACTCAAGGAAAAAGATCTTGGGATGAGTATATAACACCAGGCACATCCCCTGAGGCACATATCAACCAAATAACTGCTGCAGCATATGGGCGCCTAGCAAACCTCAGAACAGCATTCCGACATCTTAATAAGGAATCGTTCAGGATCCTGTACACCGTGTACGATAGGCCCATATTAGAGTATGCGGCACCAGTTTGGAACCCACACCTAGCCAAGCATGTAAAGAAACTAGAGAAAGTGCAAAGGTTTGCAACAAGACTAGTCACAGAGTTAAGTGGTATGTACTACGAGGAGAGGTTAAGGGAAATCGACCTGACGACACTGGAGGACAGGAGAGATAGGGACACATGATAACGACATACAAAATATTGAGAGGAATTGACAAGGTGGACAAAGACGGGATGTTCCTGAGATGGGACACAGCAACAAGGGGTCACAGTTAGAAGTTGAAGACTCAGATGGATCACAGGGATGTTAGGAAGTATTTCTTCAGTCACAGAGTTGTCAGGAAATGAAAAAGTCTAGGAACTGATGTAGTGGAGGCAAGATCCATACATACCTTTAAGAAGAGGTATGATAAAGCTCATGGAGCAGGAGTGACCTAGTAGCGACTAGTGAAGAGGCGGGGCCAGGAGCCGAGTATCGACCCCTGCAACCACAATAGGCGAGTACACGCACACACATCAGGCGGGGACAGGAGCTATGAATCGACCCCTGCAACCACAAATAGTTCAGTACACACACACACACACACACACACACACACACACACACACACACACAACTTAAGCTAAATCATGTTAATAAAATTGCTCACAAGCAGTGCCCAGAATACCTTGCTGGCTTGTTTCTCAAGGTTAAGAACAACAATCAGTATGGTACTAAGGGAAGTGAACAAAATCTGTAGTACCAACAAGGTGGTCAGACTTTATATATATATTATTACGCAGCAATAAATCAGTGGAACGGATTGTCTGAACATGTTAAGGCCAGTCCAAGCATGTAGCTCAGTTCACTTTATTTTTTTTTTTTATTCGCCGGTATTCTCCCGGCCCGGGTCTTTTCCAAGTAGTGGTGACCCGGCCTTGGCTCCCTATCTGGGGAGTGTCTCGAGACTTAAGTCTCCCATGGGAGGAGGTACAGTACCTCCTCATCTTTGGGACCAAGTGTCCCCAGGCCTAGCCACATTCCCCGCCCTCACGGGGCTCGTAGGGAGAAGCTAGGCCTCTGGTCTGCCATCTACCCCGCCTCAAATGGGCTCGTGGGGATGGCAGTCTTATTCTTCAGTCTTATTCTGTTGTATCTCCCCTCAAGGAAGGTTCCTTGATGTTGGTGAGGGGCTCTTGATTTAGGGAATTGGATCTGTGCTCCAGTTCCCCGAATTAAGCCTGAATGCCTTCCACATCCCCCACCCAGGCGCTGTATAATCCTCCGGGTTTAGCGCTTCCCCCTTGATTATAATAATAATAATCTGTTGTACCTCTTTGTACTGTAGATAGCTTTCACACATTTGAGTCACTTAGCTGCTTTAATTTTTAAGTTTAGAATCATGACTGATATCTACTGTATCTTACAGCTAGGTTTTAAATAATAAGATATTACAAGGAATGTAAATAAGTCATTTTGTCTAACTTTTGTGGGATCCTAGGGAATCCACACGTTACTATACCTGGAGGGTGTTTCAGGGTCAGCGCTCCCGCAGCCAGGTCTATGATAATTGTACCAATTTATCACACCAACGAAGAGGCGGGACCAAGAGTTGAGACTCGATCCCTGCAACCACCTATAGGTGAGTACACACAGAGTGCCATGAAACAAGAAACTAGAAGGAAAGGCAGAAAGTGAAATGATGGAGTACGTAGCTAAAAAGTGCCTGGAGGCCGAGGAGAAATTTATACCCAGAAGCAGAAGCACATACAAGAATAGAATGAGCTTATGGTTCACTAAGAGGTGAAAGGAGGCAAAAACTAAAAGTGCGAGAGCATGGAAGACTTATGGGAAGCAAATAATGCTGGAAAACAGAGAAGCAAGTAGAAGAGCCAGCAATGAATATGCGTTGATATAAAGAGAGGCTTAACGGCAATATGAGAATGACATGTCATTCAAAGCCAAATCTGAGCCAAAGTTGATGTACAGCCACATCAGAAGGAAAACAACTGTATGGGACTAGGTAATGAAACTGAAGAAAGAAGGAAGCTCATTAGGAATGACCAGAAATTCTGTGAGGAGATAAACAAAAGATTTAGGGAGGTATTTTCAGTGGAGTGGTGAATGAAATGAACAAGTAGTGGAGGAACCTCTAGACATCATAGCACTCACAGAGATAAAGATCACAGAGACGATAACAGATGCAACATTTCGGGCTGGATGTCAAATTATGAGGAAGGTCAGAAACAACAAAGGTGGAGAAGTACTGGAATTTCGAGGAGATTAGAGGAATAAACAGAGCAACGGAAAATAATTACAAGTAGGCACACTCAAGCCTGGGGAACACTAGGTAGTGATAGCAGTGATGTGCAACCCTCCACTAAACAGAAGATCAAGACAGGAACATGACAATGATAACTGAGTGATGGCGGAGGTGGTGAGAGGAGCCCACAAGGCAATAGACAGGGGACCCCTGGAGAAACATGGGGGACCAGAAACGTGGAGAGCTAAGATGCTGGAGGTAGCAATGGAAAACTTTATGCGCCAACATATCAGGGACACAGCCAGAGAGAGAAGAGGAGACGAGCCAGCAAGTTCGGGCCTTTAACGTACCCTGAGTAATTTTGACGTAGGGATACTGAATGCAAGAGACCCTTTGGTGCTAGCAACCACACAGTTCTGAGTTTCAGATACCTCGTGGAAGTAAACTTGGAGAGAGATAAAGCAGAGAAACAACAAGAGAAATCAGTCTTCAGTAGAGGAGACTACACTGGCATAAGGCAATTCCTGAATGGGTTTTAGTAGGAAAGGGAACAGTAAGGACAATGATGGAGAATGTACTGTAGCTGGAAAGTGTAGGAAACAGAGGAGAAATTCATACCTAGGAGCAAAAAGTGCAAAGGTTTGCAGCAAGGCTAGTTCCAGAGGTAAGGTATATGAGCTCTGAGGCGAGACTAAGGGAGTTAAATCTGATGATATAGAGGATAGGACAAGGGGCGATAAGATAACGATATACAAAATGCTGAGAGGAATTGATAGGGTGAACAGAGATAGATTGTTCGAAACGATAAACAGAAGCATGAGGGCACAACTAGAAGCTAAAAGCAGGGATGTTAGAAAATATTTCTTCAGCCTCAAAGTGGTCAGGAAGTTTAGTGATTTGAACAACAAAATAGAGAGAGGCTCCATAGACAACCTCGATAACGAGTTTTGAAGAGCTCACGACACCAGGGGAGAATGAACCCAGTAGCGGCCAGTTTGAGAGGCAGGGCCAGGAGCTGAGACTCAATCCCCAGGAACCACAACTGAGTGTACCCACCCACATCCCAAGGATCCTAACCTATTTAACTCTTTCTCCTCACCACCCAAGCCTCCCCTCACACACACACACTCACATCCCAGGCCACCCTTCCCACGCATCACCATCCTCCCCACAACAATCCAGCCGGCTACCAACCGTAGCTCAGTTGGTAGCGCACTTAGCTCACACACTGAGTGTCCGTTGTTTGATCCCCAGGTGGAAACATTGGGCGTGTTTCCTTACACCTGCTGTCCCTGTTCACCTAGCAGGTGTTAGCCGACTGGTGTGGGTGGCATCCTGGGTGGTGGTAGTATACCTCAGATAGGGCTGGGGCTTTGCAATGAGCTGAAGTAGGGTTGTGGCTAGCTGGAGTTTTGAGACGGGCTGGAGTTTTGAGACTCTCTGACCGCGGGTTCAATCCCGGCCGGGGTATGGTTTATTACAGCTCTTAGCCTGTCGGACCCCACCCATCTCCCTTACACACAGTTCCATCTATTAACCCCCTTCCCTATAGTCAGCCTGTCCCCACCCATTAAGTTCCTTCGCGCACATAATACACTCACCTAACTGTATTTGTTGGGGTTGAGGTTTGGCTCCTGACCTCGCTTCCTAGACTGGTTTCTAGTCTATCACACATACTCCCGAGGTTGTGTATTGAGTTTGCTCCACCACTTTCTCATCCAACTCTTTAAACTTTTCAGCCACTCTGAGGCCAAACACTTCCTTACATTCTTATAGTTCATATTTGGTTCCAGCTTCCACCTGTCTTGTCCTTGCTCTGTCAGTTCCTCCTCAAATTTCATACGTCGTTATCATATCTCTGTTATCATATCATATCATAAGGACCCCAATGGAAATAAGTAATTTTGTCTGACTTTTTTGGGTTATCCCAGGTTCTCTACACATATACTGCTATGTATGATAATTCTATGTAACTGTATTTGTGTATACCTGAATAAACTTACTTACTTACTGTTCTCATGCCTCCGCTATGGCTGTCAGGATTACTTCCTCCAGTCTCTCTCACCAAGGGTTAGGTTAAGTTAGGGTAGATAGCTTCGTCAGCAAACAGGACAAGAGTTTCCTGACGCTGGTCACATGATGACCCGCAGCTGGAGCTTTTGGTCATCTGACCGAGGCCTTCCACTGGCTTATCGGTCCACCCCTTTAAAAATTGTAGTTATGATTATAACTATTTATGTCTAGCAACAAGGGATATAAACATTGCTATTTGAACATTTCCTATTTTTCCAAGATCACTTCGCTACCAGACATATAAGAGAGAGAGATTTCGTTCGGATTTTTAACCCCGGAGGGTTAGCCACCCAGGATAACCCAAGAAAGTCAGTGCGTCATCGAGGACTGTCTAACTTATTTCCATTGGGGTCCTTAATCTTGTCCCCCAGGATGCGACCCACACCAGTCGACTAACACCCAGGTACCTATTTGCTGCTAGGTGAACAGGACAACAGGTGTAAGGAAACGTGTCGAATGTTTCCACCCGCCGGGAATCGAACCCGGGCCCTCCGTGTGTGAAGCGGGAGCTTTAGCCACCAGGCCACCGGGCCACAATCTCTTTTTAATAATTTGCTTAATTGTGGTTATATAAGTCTTTAAAGGATACTACAACTTAACCTAATCCATCATAAACTAATCTAAATTTACTTAACCTAACTTCAAGAAAACACGAGTTGGAGAAAAACAGGAAATTGTTAAAAATTGGCAGTGAGCAAAGCGTAAGAAAACATGCTTCAAAATTAAATCGGTTTGCCTCAAATTACATTCCTCTCAGTTCTGGAACTAGTCTGGTTATATACCTTTACGCCCTTTCCAATGTTCTGTAGATGCTTCACCAAGTAATGGCTACTTTCTGGGGTCACGTATTCGATGATTAGTTTAACAAGATGACTCATGAAATCTTAATAACACGATTGCAAACAAATCAGGGAATGGGTGGAACTCACGGAAAGTGAGTCGTAAAACTCTAAGCCGGTGCGTTAACCACCTGACCAGCTGGTTCTAATAAGATACATCCAACTAGATGTACCTGAAGGATACCTTGAAATAAGTCACTCTGACTTTTTTTTGGGTTATCCTAGGTTCCCTACATATATGCTGCTATGTATGATAATTCTATGTAACTGTATTTGTGTATACCTGAATAAACTTACTTACTTATCGGGGCGCGGGGTTCAACGCCCCTGCGGACCGGTCCATGACACGGCCTTGTGGTGGATAAGGGCCTGCTGCATGCCAACTATCGCACGAACCACAGCCCGGTTGTTCGGGAACTTTAGGTGCCTGCCCAGCTCCCTTTTGAAGACAGCCAGGAAGGGTCTATTGGCAATTCCCCTTAAGTATGCTGGGAGACAGTTGAACAGTCTTGGGCCCCTGGCGCTTACTACGTTGTCTCTTAGTATACTGATGACGTTCCTGCTTTTCACTGTGGGAATGTTGCACTGCCTGCCGAGTCTTTTGCTTCCGTAGGGAGTTATTCCCGTGTGAAGATTTGGGACTAGTCCCTCTAAAATTCTCTCAGTGTATATTATCATGAATCTTTCTTTCCTGCGTTCCAAGGAATACATGTCAGGTGACTCCAACCGTTCCCAGTAATTTAGGTGCTTTATTGTACTTATATATGCAGTGAAAGTTCTCTGTATATCCTCCAGGTCTGCAATTTTGCCTACCTTGAAAGGGGCTGTTACTGTACAGCAATATTCCAGCCTAGAGAGAACAAGCTATTTGAAGAGAAGAGAAGGTATATTTCTAGACAACATAGGGAAGTTAGTATGGGCCACCACTGTGACCACAAATGCAGGTTTTTACAGATGAATCCAACACAGCTGGTGTGAAAACAGTTCTGGAATTGATTTTAATGAGTTAATAATTGTGCTACAGAGGTACCCGATCCTTCTAGAAGCTGGGACACTAATCGGTAAAGCTCTCTCTTCACACGGCGAGGGTCTGCGTTCGATTCCCAGCGAGGGTAGAAACATTGGGCGTGTTTTTTTACAGCAGTTATCTATGTTCACCCATCAGTAAAATGGGTACGTAGGAGTTAGTTCACTGGTGTGGGTCGCATCCTGGGACAAGGACCTAATTTGCCCGAATTGCTCTGCATAACAAGGGGCTTTCTATATAGTAGTATGTCATTGATGTCAGCAAGGCCTATATACCTTGTACATGTACTTGTAGTACTTGGAGTTTACCTGGCGAGGGTTTCGGGGTCAACGCCCCCGCGGCCCGGTCTGAGACCAGCCCTCATGGTGGATCAGGGTCTGATCAACCAGGCTGTTACTGCTGGCCGCACGTAAGCTGACGTACGAACCACAGCCTGGTTGGTTAGGTACTGACTTTAGGTGCCTGTCCAGTGCCTTCTTGAAGACAGCCAGGGGTCAATTGGTAATCCCCCTTATGTATGCTGGGAGGTAATTGAACAGTCTTGGGCCCCGGACACTTATTGTGTTGTCTCTCAATGTACTCGTGACGCCCATGCTTTTCATCGGGGGAATGTTGCATCTCCTGCCGAGTCTTTTGCTTTCATACGGAGTGATTTTCGTTTGCAGGTTTGGTACCAATCCCTCCAGGACCTTCCAAGTGTATATTATCGTGTATCTCTCTCGCCTGCGTTCGAGGGAATACAGATCAAGGCCCTTCAACCGTTCCCAGTAGTTTAGGTGCCTTATCGCCGTGAAAGATCTTTGTACACTCTCCAGGTCTGCAATGTCGCCAACCTTGAAGGGGGCCGTTAGTGCACAGCAGTATTCCAGCCTAGAGAGCACAAGCGATTTGAAGAGAATCATCATGGGCTTGGCGTCCCTAGTCTTAAAGGTTCTCATTATCCATCCTATCATTTTCCTAGCGGATGAGGTAGATACATTGTTGTTGTCTTTGAAGGCGAGATCCTCTGACATTATCATTCCCAGGTCCTTCACAATACTTTTCCGCTCTATTGTATGATTAGAATTTGTGGTATACCCTGACACATTTTTAATTTCTTCAAGTTTTCCATATCTGAGTAATTGAAATTTCTCCTCGTTGAACTTCATATTGTTTTGAGTGGCCCATTCGAAGATTTGGTTGATGTCGGCTTGGAGTCTCATAGTGTCTTCGATGGAGGTCACTGCCATGGTGATCCGGGTGTCATCCGCAAGGGAAGACACGGAACTATGGCTTACATCTCTGTCTATGTCAGAAATGAGGATGAGGAATGGAATAGGAGCGAGTACTGTGCCTTGTGGAACAGCTTTTTACCGTGGCTGCCTGGGACTTTACTCTGTTGACTATTACTCTTTGTCTTCTGTTTGTCAGGAAGTTGTAGATCAATCTACCAACTTTTCCCGTTATTCCTTTATCCCGCATTATTATTATCATTATTATTATTATTATTATTTGTGGAAAATTGCATTTATCTGAATGTATCATTATATACATAACAGTAAATGAACATAGATAACTATTATTTATCAGTTAGACAAGTAGGAATTTGGGACACCTAGGTCGCAAAAAATGTCCTCCTTCGATACCTACCACTGTCATATACACAAGTTGCTCTGGACTTATTAATTATAAATGAAATATACATCACCAGGAATGCTGGTAAATATATAAATTTGTGGACTGTATATTAAAATTAAAAAAGGATTATAGTATATACACACATTTATGTAACAGAAGGAGAATATATCTTAATCATAACACTCACCAATTTGACTGGAGATTAAGTTGTATCATACTCAGAAAACCTCACTGTCTATACATGAAAATAACAACCGGCCAGAGTTATAACATAACAGACTTATCTGAGGTTCCTGGAGTTGTCTTATCCAGTCGCCTGATATCTCAAGTTATGCAGGAATGCACATCCAACAATTTCGCCTCCTATCTGAGAGGTGTCAGCCCAATTTTAACCTCTAGAGCACGAAAAATTCTTCCCATTACACTAACGTTTACTTGGCTCATCCAAACCAAAATGGCGACTGCCCTCTTTTTAAAAATACACTTTTATTCAATACAATATAGGGCATCTATTTACCTATAAATTACCGTATTTCCGGATAATATACAGTATTTTTCACATTATTATTATTATTATTATTATTATTATTATTATTATTATTATTATTATTATTATTGTTAAGTAAAGGTAGTTACAGTCCATTCCTTCCATCCCCTTCATGTCTCCAGTAAATTCCAAACCATTTTTCCAGTATGGTATGATACAATTTTCCTCTCTGTTTTCATTACGACAGATGATGCAAGATAGTCCTTAATCTAGATAGAGGGTAGAAAGTACATCGTGTAATTACCTAGACTCACCCCCCCCCCAAAAAAAAATAAAGTCAGGCAAAGTGACTTTTTATTTAAAACTTAAAGGTTAAAACAGTTAAGTAACTCTTAGGACATATCCTTGGGTAACTTTATTGAGGAAACTTTTCGCCACACAGTGGCTTCATCAGTCCATACAAAGGAGAAACTTGAACAGGAGGAGAATGAGGTAATCAGTCCCTCAACCTTGAGTCGATGTGGTCAGTCCATCAATCTTGAATAGAATATGGCATATGAGCGGAGAAGCAGCTTATAAACCGTAGGCAGGAGAGGTGCAGCAGTCGTAGGTGGTGTCACATTTGTCCAATGTGGAAGTAGGTCGTGCCCAAGGGTTAGGCAAGCGAAGAATTCCCAAGTATTAAGATCCCAAGAAGTTGCAGTGTCTGACAGGATTGTAGATGAATAGTTCAGAGAACCGACACGAGTTAAATGAACATACAACCTCTGACCTTATGCCTGTGACCTATCCCATAGATCAGGGTGACGTCCTCCTGGCTGCAAGGAGTAGGCTGAAGGCAGTGGAGATGTGTATAAGGGCCATGTAAGGTGTGAATATTATGCAGAGAATTCTCAGTTTGGAGATTAGAATGTACGGGGTTACTACAAGTATTATTCAGAGGGCTGAAGAGAGTTTGCTGAAGTAGTTCTGACATTTAGAGAGGATGAAACAAAATATGACGACTTGGAGGGTGTGTGTGTGTGTGTGTGTGTGTGTGTGTGTGTGTGTGTGTGTGTGTGTGTGTGTGTGTGTGTGTGTGTGTGTGTGTGTGTGTGTGTGTGTGTGTGTTTGTGTGTGTGTGTGTGTGTGTGTGTGTGTGTGTGTGTGTTGTTTTGTAGAGATAAAATTTATCATCATTTATGATTAACCCTCCCCCTGTGTTGCAAGGGCTCCAAAGACTAGTGTTGCAAGGGTGTTCACGTGAGCAGCAGGAGCCAGCTCTACAGTTTCTGGACCAGCATGACACAGCACTGCCACACCACACCAATCATCCTGCCACACCACACCAGACATCATGCCACACCACACCAGCCATCCTTCCACACCACACCAGTCTATCTTGCCACACCACACCAGTCATCCTGGCACACCACACCAGTCATCCTTCCACACCACACCAGCCATCCTGCCACACCACACCAGTCATCCTTCCACACCACACCAGTATCTTGCCACACCACACCAGTCATCCTGGCACACCACACCAGTCATCCTGGCACACCACACCAGCCATCCTGCCACACCACACCAGTCATCCTTCCACACCACACCAGTATCTTGCCACACCGCACCAGTCATCCTGCCACACCACACCAGTCATCCTGCCACACCACACCAGTCATCCTGCCACACCACACCAGTCATCCTTCCACACCACACCAGTATCTTGCCACACCACACCAGTCATCCTGCCACACCAGTCATCCTGCCACACCACACCAGTCATCCTGCCACACCACACCAGTCATCCTGCCACACCACACCAGTCATCCTACCACACCACACCAGTCATCCTGCCACACCACACCAGTCATCCTGCCACACCACACCAGTCATCCTGCCACACCACACCAGTCATCCTGCCACACCACACCAGTCATCCTGCCACACCACACCAGTCATCCTGCCACACCACACCAGTCATCCTTCCACACCACACCAGTATCTTGCCACACCACACCAGTCATCCTGCCACACCACACCAGTCATCCTGCCACACCACACCAGTATCTTGCCACACCACACCAGTCATCCTGCCACACCACACCAGTCATCCTTCAACACCACATCAGTCTATCTTGCCACACCATACCAGGGTTTAAGAAATAAGATCGCCACCCATCTAGTTATCCATCAGTTACACATCCCAGGGCAACATGGGTTTAGAGAAGTGCACTCCTGTCTGTCCCAACTACTGGACCACTCACTGACAAGGTCTTGGAGGCTTTAGAGGACAGACAAAATGCAGATGTAGTATACACAAACTTTGCGAAAGCCTTCGACAAATGCGACAATGGTGTAATAGTGGACAAAATGCATGATAATGGAATAATATAAAAAGTTGGTAGATGGATCTATAACTCCCTAAGAAATAGAATATTGAAAAGCAATATAGACAGGGCCTAATACACAAAGATATTCTTAAACACTATTCATAAGTCCTCACCAAAGTAATAAAGAAAGCCAAACAACTATACTATTCCAGTAGATTCACTGACACAAGAGGAGATATAAAAAAGACCTGGAAAACACTCTCTCAGATTCTAGGGACCCACAAACTGAAAAAAAAACAAGAATATTGTCCTAACTAAACCTAATGAAACACCACTGCATCCCACTGACACAGCTAACAAGATAAACGACTTCTTCTCAACCATAGGTTCTAATCTCGCCAATAAAATCCCACGTACCAATGCCCATGCCGGGGACTACCTAGATGGGAATTTCCCAAATTCCTTCTATCTTGCTCCAACTGAGCCCACGGAAGTCACCGAGATTATAAAGTCACTTAAAAATAACTCAGGGAATCTGTCTCATCTCCCACCATTATTGTACAAGAGAGCAGCCCATGTCCTCTCGCATGCTATCTCATTACTTTTTAACAAGTCACTAGAAACTAGCACCTTCCCGAAATTACTCAAGACGGCAAGGGTTACACCAATACATAAAGGTGGTGACCCTACAGATTTAAAAAACTATAGGCCAATATCAAACTTACCATTGCTATCCAAAATCTTTGAGAAACTCGTGCACAGGAGACTATATTCATTTATAACGGCACAAAACATACTCAACCCCTGCCAATTTGGATTCAGGAAAAATAAAAGCACTAACGATGCAATCATAAAAATGCTAGATCTGCTTTACACAGCATTGGAAAATAAGGAATATCCACTAGGAATTTTTATTGACCTAAGAAAAGCTTTTGACACAGTAGACCACGGCATCCTACTCCACAAACTTGACCATTATGGTATAAGAGGCCATGCACTTGCATATTTCAAATCTTACCTTACTAATAGGTATCAGTATGTCACCATAAAGACACAGCATCAACAACACAGCCACTTGATACTGGAGTTCCGCAGGGAAGTGTCCTTGGTCCCCTGCTCTTCCTCATATACATCAATGATCTTCCAAACGTATCTCAACACCTGAACCCCATTCTCTTAGCTGACGACACGACTTATGTCATCTCTCACCCTAATCTTGCCACCCTCAACACCATTGTTAATGAGGAGCTGATCAAAATATCGACTTGGATGACAGCCAATAAACTTACGCTTAACACTGACAAAACCTACTACATTATGTTTGGTAGCAGAGCAGGAGATGCGCAAATTAATATTAAGATCGACAACACTCTAATTGCCAGGCATAATGAGGGCAAATTCCTAGGCCTATACCTCGACAACAACCTGAACTTCAGCACCCATATCCAACACATAACCAAAAAAGTATCCAAAACGGTGGGGATCCTCTCCAAGATACGATACTACGTGTCACAAACTGCCCTTCTCACACTATACCATTCACTTATATATCCATACCTCACCTATGCTATTTGTGCTTGGGGATCAACTGCAGCAACACACCTAAAGCCAATAATAACCCAAGAAAAAGTCGCAGTAAGAATAATCACTAAATCCCATCCCTGGCAACCCCCCCCCACTCTTCATAGATCCAAACTTACTCCCTGTTCAGCACATCCACACTTACTACTGTGCAATCTACATCTACAGGACCTTAAATTCCAATATTAACCTTGACCTAAAACGCTTTCTTGATAGTTGTGACAGAACCCACATGCACAACACCAGACACAAACATCTCTATGACATTCCCCTTGTCCGACTAAACCTTTACAAAAATTCAATGTATGTCAAAGGCCCTAAAATCTGGAACACCCTACCTGAAAATTCTAAAACTGCAGACACATTCATCATCTTCAAAACTACCATCAGAAAACATCTTATCTCCCTGATACACCCCGTCAACAAACTACATAAAAACCACCTGGTGGTTCACACTTACACTCACTCACCCATTTGACCATAAACAGAAATATCAATCTCAATCTCAAAACAATGAATCTTAACTAGTCATAAGTTGGCCTGTGATACTCCAATACTGAAACTATGTACTGTGCCAAAACAAAAGCATTCACATTGCTAAACTCACAAACTAGTATTTAGTCACTTAGCCATAATACCAACTTACCTCATAATTTTGTAATATTTTAAACTTAAGATTTAATTTAAGTCTGCCCGAAATGCCAAGCCATGCTAGGCATGGCTAGGCATGTAAACTCAGCATTGTAATCCTTATAGAGAATAAACTTGGAATAGTAAACAGAGTGAAGTTTGAGGCGGCTTCAGTAAATAGCTGTTCCACAAGGCACAGTTCTTGCCCCCATCCTGTTCCTCATCCTACAAATATTCTCTACTGAACTTACTAAAGCCATATAGTGCGAACTAGTTAAATATTCAGTTTTCTTGTATTCGTTGTAACTCACTTAATGACCATACGTAAAATTACTGCACTGTTATTGCCTTATTAATCTTAAGTTAGTCTTAAGTATGCTCGAAATGCTCTGCATATAAAGGGGCTTTTGGCATGTTCACCAAATTATTACCTTCCTTTGTACAAACATGTATCATGCTAAAATAAATTTGTCATTGTCATCCTCATCTCTAACATAGACAGAGATGTAAGCCACATCATCACATAATGGGTCCAGGGACTGTACCTCAACATTACAGAAGAACATAATGGGTCCAAGGACTGTACCTCAACATTACAGACCGAAGAAGAAAAGAAAAAATGCTAATAATAAATGAAAATGATAAAGGATAAAGTTTATTTTTATTTATTTAGTAATTTTAGCATACATACAGAGGTACAAAAAAATACAGGTAAGAGCAGCATGCCAAAGCCACTTATATGCATAGCATTACGGGAACTCAAAAGGCCTGAGCTTGCTATCACCTGCAGCTCACAAGACTGCCATCCCCACGAGCCCCTTTGGGGCGGGGCAGATGGCAGACCAGAGGCCTAGCTTCTCCCTACGAGCCCCGTGAGGGCGGGGAATGTGGTTAGGCCTGGGGACAGTTGGTCCCAAAGATGAGGGGGTACTTGTACCTCCTCCCATGGGAGACTTAAGTCTCGAGACACTCCCCAGATAGGGAGCCAAGGCCGGGTCACCACTACTTGGAAAAGACCCGGGCCGGGAGAATACCGGCGAATAAAAAAAAAAAAAAAAAAATAGCATTACGGGATCGACACCATGCCTAACCCTTCTAGGGTAGGGTAGGTGCCTGAGCCCGAGCCTTTAGCTCACAAGACTGTCATTCCCATTAGCCCCCTTGGGGCGGGGATGGGAGACCAGAGAGGCCTAGCTTGTGGCTAGGCCTGGGGACAGTTGGTCCCAAAGATGAGGAGGTACTTGTGCCTCCTCCCATGGGAGACTTAGGTCTCAGATACTCCCTAAAGAGGGAGCCAAGGCCGGGCCACCACTTGGACAAGGCCCGGGCCGGGAGAATACCGGCTAATCTTTAACTAACTAACTAGCATTACGGGCTGGCTTAAAATTAACTTAAGATTAACTAAGCAATGATAAAATCAGTGATAAAACATTATTGTAAACATAACTATAAAGCACAAATGAGTATTACAAAGACAGGTCATATGGTTGCATGCATTGCTGTACATTCAGTCGATTTTTTTTTTTTATTCGCCGGTACTCTCCCGGCCCGGGTCTTTTCCAAGTAGTGGTGACCCGGCCTTGGCTCCCTATCTGGGGAGTGTCTCGAGACTTAAGTCTCCCATGGGAGGAGGTACAAGTACCCCCTCATCTTTGGGACCAAGTGTCCCCAGGCCTAGCCACAGTCGTAGGGAGAAGCTAGGCCTCTGGTCTGCCATCTGCCCCGCCTCGAAGGGGCTCGTGGGGATGGCAGTCTTATGAGCTGCAGATGGTAGCAAGCTCAGGCCTTTTTCTTCAGTCGAATGGTTAGGTTAGGTAAAGATTAGCCGGTATTCTCCCGGCCCGGGCCTTTTCCAAGTGGTGGCCCGGCCTTGGCTCCCTCTTTAGGGAGTGTCTGAGACCTAAGTCTCCCATGGGAGGAGGCACAAGTACCTCCTCATCTTTGGGACCAACTGTCCCCAGGCCTAGCCACAAGCTAGGCCTCTCTGGTCTGCCATCCCCGCCCCAAGGGGGCAAATGGGAATGACAGTCTTATGAGCTAAAGGCTCGGGCTCAGGCACCTACCCTACCCTAGAAGGGTTAGGCATGGTGTCGATCAGTCGAATGGAGTATTCTGTTAGGTAGTGTTTAAAAAAATAACAAAGTTAGATTGGGTCCTAGGTTTATGTTTATGTATTAAGGAAAATCTGGTTAAGCAGAATATTTCTGCCATGACAATGAACTGGATTTAAAAAAAGTATTTTTTTCTCTTGCAGGATTATACAGAATCTTAAGCAGAATGCAAATGAATGAAATAAAACTGGAAATAAATAAAATTCTCTGGTCTATTTTTTTTTTTTTTAGTTTTAACAAGGGGAGACTTTCCTATTTTTGTGGCATTCTAAGCAACATTTTCGTTGGCTTTCTCACACATTTTCGTTTACTACTCGAGAATGCCTTATTCAATCGGCTTCAAATTTTTTAACACTTGTATAATATGTCTTGGGCAATATTCATGCGAGTTTTTACATGTGTAGGTGACCTATGAACGCTGTTATATAGGTCATTCCCAAATTTTGTGTCCCTGTGGCAGGTGGAGACAAGCTTCCCTGATTAACTTCAAAATTTTGAAGGTTGGTATATTTAATGGAGTATGTAGATACCATTTTACCACTTTTAATCTCGAAATGGCATAGTATTATTGTACCTTATTGCATTATTTTGCCTTGATGCTGGTGAGGGGTTCTTGATCCAAGGAACTGGAATTATCTTTCCTCCCATGCTTAGATTAAATTTCAATGCCTTCCATTACACAGGCTCTGTATAAGCCCTACGGGTTTATCGCTTTCCTCATTAAAATATAATTATGAAGGGCATCAATCATCAATGGCTGATCCTCAGAGAAGGTTCCTTGATGTTATTAAGTTTTTATTCTGGTACAGGTACATATAAATATAGTTACATAAATTAACATACATTAATATATTTCCATTGGGGTTCAAATCAAATCAAATCAAATTTTATTTCTTTGCAAATAGTACATTGGGTTAATAATAATGATAATAATATAATGATATATTTATTTCTACAAGTACATGTACATGGTATACAGACCATAGCTGACATCAGTGACATACTGCTACATGTATATAGAAAGCTGCTTGTTATGCTGAGCATTTTGGGAAAATTAGGTCAATTTTGTCCCAGGATGCGACCCACACCAGTCGACTAACACCCAGGTACCCATTTTACTGATGGGTAAAACATAGACAACCGGTGTAAGGAAACATGTCCAGTGTTTCTACCCTCGCCGGGAATCAAACCCAGACCCTTGTCGTGAAAGCGAAAGCTTTTGCCACCAGGCCACGAGGTTCTTGATCTAAGGAATTTGAACAATGCTCCAGTTCCTTGAATCAAGCCTGAATGCTCTTCATTTCCCGAGGCATTGTATGACCCCTATGGGTTTAGTTCTCTCCCCATTAATGTAATAATCAATCATGCTTTGGAAATAAGTCATGTCTCATTTTTTGTATTATTCTAGATAATTTTGTATTATCCTAGGTAATTTTGTGTTATCCTAAGTAATTTTGTGTTATCCTAGGTAATTGTGTTATCCTAGGTAATTTTTGTGTTATCTTAGGTAATATACACATGTTACTATGTATGATAATTGTAGTCACCTAAATATGTATAACTGTACTTTTGTGTACCTACACCCAGTGGCAGCTCGAGTATGGGCACTGCAGAACTGCAGCACCCATTTTCACTCGATATTATTGATAGCATTCAGTATAATGAGTCTTTTTTTCTTTAATTCTTTTTTTTATACTTGTACATTAGACAAGGATGTCAGCCACAGCACCGTGTCTTCCTTTGCAGATGACACCCAAATCTGCATGACAGTCTCTTCCATTGCAGACACTGCAAGGCTCCAGGCGGACATCAACCGAATCTTTCAGTGGGCTGCAGAAAACAATATGAAGTTCAACGATGAGAAATTTCAATTACTCAGATATGGTAATTAAATCTTCATCAGAGTACAAAACAAATTCTGGCCACAAAATAGAGCGAAACACCAACGTCAAAGACCTGGGAGTGATCATGTCGGAGGATCTCACCTTCAAGTACCATAACATTGTATCAATCGCATCTGCTAGAAAAATGACAGGATGGATAATGAGAACCTTCAAAACTAGGGAGGCCAAGCCCATGATGACACTCTTCAGGTCACTTGTTCTATCTAGGCTGGAATATTGCTGCACACTAACAGCACCTTTCAAGGCAGGTGAAATTGCTGACCTAGAAAATGTACAGAGAACCTTCACGGCACGCATAACGGAGATAAAACACCTCAATTACTGGGAGCGCTTGAGGTTCCTAAAACTGTATTCCCTGGAACCCAGGCGGGAGAGATACATGATTATATACACCTGGAAAAATCCTAGAGGGACTAGTACCGAACTTGCACACGAAAATCACTCACTACGAAAGCAAAAGACTTGGCAGACGATGCAACATCCCCCCAATGAAAAGCAGGGGTGTCACTAGCACGTTAAGAGACCATACAATAAGTGTCAGGGGCCCGAGACTGTTCAACTGCCTCCCAGCATACATAAGGGGGATTACCAACAGACCCCTGGCAGTCTTCAAGCTGGCACTGGACAAGCACCTAAAGTCGGTTCCTGACCAGCCGGGCTGTGGCTCGTACGTTGGTTTGCGTGCAGCCAGCAGCAACAGCCTGGTTGATCAGGCTCTGATCCACCAGGAGGCCTGGTCACAGACCGGGCCGCGGGGGCGTTGACCCCTGGAACTCTCTCCAGGTAAACTCCAGGTAAACTCCAGGTATATAATCCTTAAGCTTAATTTTAGTAGCCATCCCCTAGTACATGAAAAAATTACAAAAATCCTTGTATGGAACTGTGTGCTTCACAGTTCCAGTGACTCGGTGTTTGGCTGTTGTGTGCACATATCTGAGATAAGATGCTACATGCTAGGTAGAGAGAGCACTGTCACTGACACAGTGCCGACCCTGTTGTGCAAGTGCAAGGTAGTGTTTCTTTTTGACTCAGCGACATACTTGTATGTTGTGCTTAAAAACCATGTATGTTTTGCTCCTTTATCAATATTTTTACGTTACTTGCTGACAAAGTAAGCGTATAGTTTAAAAGAGTTTCTTATTACCTTTTTTTTAAATACAGCCTCTCACCACTTAGCAACGCACTTGTTTACCGATGACTTGAACCTACGACGAGCTCTCTGACCAGTATGCATACCTGAATAATGTATATTAGAGCTGATTTCCTCTATTCTGTTTATTGCAATGTACAGTACAATTCTGTATGAGCCTTTAAAAATATACTAAAAATGTTATAAATGGTGCAAGGGTGACATTAAAGCAATAACAAAGATGGTTGACATAAACCCATTACCATTATAATATACAGTGGTACCCCAAGTTTTGGCTATAATTCGTTCCAGAAGGCTGTTCGAGTGCCGTTACCTAACGAATTGTTCCCATAAGGAATAATGTAAATTAGATTAGTCTGTTTCGCCCCCCATAAATACACTTACAAAAGCACTTACGATAATACATGTACATAATTGTTCGAGTTGGGAGCTGTACGAAACTCGGGCACCACTGTACTCCTTGTTTAGCAATGAATTCGTTTACTGACGCAGTATTAGGAACAGAACCCCGTCATTAAGTGAGGAGAGGCTGTGTTGGCATAATGTGTGTCATCTTCCATTTATTTGCCAGTTTTCCTTTGTGAAGTGAAATTTTAAAAATTTTCCAAGTGGATAGCTCAGTTCTTCTGCACACACTTTTAAAGCCCATAATATTACAGAGTCAGGTTCTGTTGCTTTTTTGGTTGGGTCATCATCCAGAAATAATTACTTGAGATAAGATAAGATAAGATAAGATAAGATTTTGTTCGGATTTTTAACCCCGGAGGGTTAGCCACCCAGGATAACCCAAGAAAGTCAGTGCGTCATCGAGGACTGTCTAACTTATTTCCATTGGGGTCCTTAATCTTGTCCCCCAGGATGCGACCCACACCAGTCGACTAACACCCAGGTACCTATTTGCTGCTAGGTGAACAGGACAATAGGTGTAAGGAAACGTGTCGGAATTTCCACCCGCCGGGAATCGAACCCGGGCACTCCGTGTGTGAAGCGGGAGCTTTAGCCACCAGACCACCGGTGGCTATCTCAGTTATCTGCTTCATAAAAACTATCTACTTTTTGTAAATATACTCTGAACCTTTCTATAAGCAGTACCTCACCTCAGTTTCAGTTATTATTTTGTCATCTTTTAGTGTTTATCTGTAGCATTTAGTTTACTTTTTTGCAAACTTGGGTAAAAGATTTGGTTCCATCTCTTAAGCCTAGTCAAAGGCCGGGTTCTGGGATTAGATAAATCTCTCAAGCTCAGTCAAAGGTAAAGGTGTCTTGCTCCTGGCTAAAATACCAAAGGTTATACTGTGATAACTGATCATTAAATTTGTTTATTTATGTAGTTCATGTGATAGTCTTGTGACTAACATTTCTGAGAGAAAAAGTTTTCAAATTAGAAAAGGTACCAGTGTGTGTGTTTTTTGCAAAGGAGAATAATTGATCTTGGTTAGATTGTGGAACTTTTTTTTATTTACTTCCCTGTAAAAGACTCCATGGTATTACTGAGACACTAAAGATCAGAGATTTAGATTTTGCCACCGGAGTGGCTAGTTTATTGTGCACTCCATATCCATCTTGTGGACAGTAGTGCAAGAACATATGGATACACAAAAGGCCTAGGAACTAGGCTCCAAAAGGATTGATATCTACAGTTCACTTATCTGTTACAAGCAAATTTATGAAATTTGCTTAATACAGTGGACCCCCGGTTAATGATATTTTTTCACTCCAGAAGTATGTTCAGGTGCCAGTAGTGACCGAATTTGTTCCCATAAGCCATAAGGAATATTGTGAAGTAGATTAGTCCATTTCAGACCCCCAAACATACACGTACAAACGCACTTACATAAATACACTTACATAATTGGTCGCATTCGGAGGTGATCGTTATGCGGGGGTCCACTGTATATCTGGTCTACTAAAGAAAGTGGGACATAATCCAGTTATGTCTTGCTGCCTGTTGCTTGTAGCTGTAACTGTCTATTGAAACCAGACAACTGGAAATACTGTACCTTTGCCTGTTTGGCCTAGATTGTCTCTTATGGTTGTATTTTTCTCTGTGGTGGATGTGAAATAGATGGTAGAGTAAGTTATAAAGGTAAATGTGTTACAAATTTAAATTTTAAATACCAGTCTTACAATGACTGCAGTATATAATGGTATGTGTTGGTCTCGTGATCCCTTGCTATTTCCCAGACTATAACTCACACTTCTACTGTGAAGTTTTACTTCAATATGCAGGGATTGCATTGCCTTTCAATGTACCTGAAATACATTGCATACTAGTGGCTTTCTTTTGTGCATACCAGTGTTCTATTACATGTAATAAAACATTATTTTGAATTGTATAAAGAAAAACTTTTTATTTGTATCTCTTGAAGCAACATGTGTGCATTTGCCTTATTGATGATAAATATTGTTTTTTAATTCATTTATTTCATGTGTCAGATGTATTTGACAAACATAAACTTACAGCCATTTAAATTCATAATTATTAGTATAACCCCTTTTTGTTTCATTCTAGGTCATATTCGTCCTTCTTGAGACCAGCATGCATCACATATAGTCTGGAATATGTTACATGAAGACTTCAGTGACCTACCAGACTTAGAAAAGTGGAGGTGGAAATTAAAACCAGTTGATACTGGCTTTGGCACAGTTAGAAGCTTGGAAAAGGTGAGACTGGGTCAGCTGTCAAGTCTGCGGTACAGAGCACGTCTTCAAACCTGTCTGGCAGCCAGTCATGTCGTGTCAGATGTTAGATTGCATGAGCTTAAAGAGGTAATTTTTGACATGACTTCAGTCAGTTTTTTAGAGGAATTGCGAGTTAGATAACTGTTGACTAAGTATATTACAGTACTGTAATTATTAAGTGAAATCAAGCTGTTAAAATACAAAATTGTGTTGCTTCTCCAGAGACTTGAAATGTGTTCATTACCAAATTATATATTTTTCATTCCCAAAAGTTTTCTATAATATGTAATAAACCAAAATTAAATATTAGTTTTTAATAAACAGAAAGATTCATGGGAGGCTTCAATCATGGCCCCAAAAGTGTCGGATCTGCTAATTTTGGGACCATGGTTCAAGCCTCCCATCCATCTTAGGATATTAGGCAAAGCAACTTTTGAATATAAGATACTAATATGGTAAAGAAAACAAGAATAATAGTAGTAGTGAATAATAACAATAATAATAATAATATATATAATAATCATAATATTAATAATGATAATAAAATAATAATGATATAAATATTATTTACCATTCCTTCTGTTTTTTATTATTATTATTATTATTATTATTATTATTATTATTATTATTATTATTATTATTATTATTATTATCATCTTAGTCTTGCAATTCTCTTTCACAACTCTCACAACTTATGTAATTTATTAAATACTGTAGTTTCATTTTAATTACATTTTGATATTGCACAAAATTCACAGGTTTCGTCCACTTTCGTGACACATGCTGACTTGGAGTGTGTTGACTCACGGTATTTGTTGTGTGGCCTCAGTGATGGAGGTGTGGCCATATATGACACTTCTCTCATTAAGGAGGGAAGAATATACAGCGAGGTTGCTGCTGTTAAGGGTGGCCAGAGACAAAGTCACCAGTATCAGGTATGTTAATATGCTAGAATCCTCATTATAATCGATATTACGGGTTTGTTTGGTAGGTGCTGCAAGCGGGTGGTTAATGATACGTCTTCGGAGGCTTCTTCGTTTATTGTTAAGTCGTGGTGGGTACACAGGCTTGTGTGTTTGAGCCCATGGCCCGGGCAGGGCCATCCCACGAGAGAGAGCTGGGAGTAGGCCTTCTGTCTTGCTGCTAGGCCGCTGTGTGAGTGAGAGGCAAGTCTGGGCATACTGAAGTGGCAAGGCCTATAGGTGGCAGCACCAGCATGGCACGAAATATGAACTAAGCTGGCAGACAGCATGCGCTGTCTGTGCAGACAGTACAGGCTGTCTACATACGCTCGGCCACCTACCGCGCGTCGTCCCGACGCGACAATACTGGTAGTAAAAGCGAGGAAGGAAGAGGGATGAAGTCATCTTCACTTCATCATCCCATACAAGAAGCATCCGTCTCTCAACGAGTTATCCTGATGCCGTGTCTGCACGTTTGCGCATCCAGACACAGGTACAAGCAGGATCCAGCCGAAATTTGCCGAATTTCTTCGAGAATTGTGAGTGGCATCCCAGTGACTCCACGCTACAGTATCCCACCGCTGCCACCAATTATAACGGGTTTGTTTGGTAGGTGCTGCAAGCGGGTGGTTAATGATACGTCTTCGGAGGCTTCTTCATTTATTGTTAAGTCGTGGTGGGTACACAGGCTTGTGTGTTTGAGCCCATGGCCCGGGCAGGGCCATCCCACGAGAGAGAGCTGGGAGTAGGCCTTCTGTCTTGCTGCTAGGCTGCTGTGTGAGTGAGAGAGAGGCAAGTCTGGGCATACTGAAGTGGCAAGGCCTATAGGTGGCAGCACCAGCATGGCGCGAAATATGAACTAAGCTGGCAGACAGCATGCGCTGTCTGTGCAGACAGTACAGGCTGTCGACATCAAACCTGTAATTCTTTAAATAACTAAACTTGATAAAAGACATATAGCATGTACTAATAGGATATTTAGTTCTCTTGTATTCATTGTAACTCCAGAAAGATTTGAATAGACTGATGCAGTGGTCGGAGAAGTGGCAGATGCAGTTTAATATAGACAGATGCAAAGTTCTAAACATTGGACAGGAAAATAACCATGCCACATATAGACTAAATAATGTAGATCTTAATACTACTGATTGCGAAAAGGATTTGGGAGTTCTGGTTAGCAGTAATCTGAAACCAAGACAGAATGGGTATAAATGCTCTGGAAAACATACAAAGGAGGATGACAAAGTTGATCCCATGTATCAGAAATCTTCCCTATGAGGATAGACTGAGGGCCCTGAATCTGCACTCTCTAGAAAAGCATGGAATTAGGGATGATGTGATTGAGGTGTATAAATGGAAGACAGGAATAAATAAAGGGGATGAAAATAGCATGCTGAAAATATCTAGCCTAGACAGGACTCGCAGCAATGGTTTTAAGTTGGAAAAATTCAGATTCAGGAAGGATGTGGGAAAGCACTGGTATGGTAATAAAGTTGTGGATGAGTGGAACAAACTCTCGAGTAGTTATAGAAGCTAAAACGTTGTGTAGTTTTAAAAATAGGTTAGATAAATACGTGAGTCTAGGTAGTAGGTTGGTAGACAGCAACCGCCCAGGGAGGTACTACCATCCTGCCAAGTGAGTGTAAAACGAAAGCCTGTAATTGTTTTACATGATGGTAGGATTACTGGTGTCCTTTTTTCTGTTTCATAAACATGCAAGATTTCAGGTACGTCTTGCTACTTCTACTTACACTTAGGTCACACTACACGTACATGTACAAGCATATATATACATACCCCTCTGGGTTTTCTTCTATTTTCTTTCTAGTTCTTGTTCTTGTCTATTTCCTCTTATCTCAATGGAACAGAATTCTTCCTCCGTAAGCCATGCGTGTTGTAAGAGGTGACTAAAATGCCGGGAGCAAGGGGCTAGTAACCCCTTCTCCTGTATATACAGTGGACCCCCGCATAACGATCACCTGCGAATGCGACCAATTATGTAAGTGTATTTATGTAAGTGCATTTGTACGTGTATGTTTGGTGGTCTGAAATGGACTAATCTACTTCACAATATTCCTTATGGGAACAAATTCGGTCAGTACTGGCACCTGAACATACTTCTGGATTGAAAAAATATCGTTAACCGGGGGTCCACTGTATTACTAAATGTGAAAGGAGAAACTTTTGTTTTTCTTTTTGGGCCACCCTGCCTCGGTGGGATACGGCCGGTGTGTTGAAAGAAAGAAGAAATACGTGAGTGTGTGTGGGTGGGTGTGAGTTGGACCTGATTAGCTTGTGCTACTAGGTTAATTGCCATGTGCCTTCCTTAACCCTTTGAGGGTCGACAGGCCCTCTCCGAAACTCGTTCTCAGGGTCGGCCAAATTTAAAAAAAAAAAAATAATAATTTTCTCATATGAAAAGATAGAGAATCTTTTCCCGATCATAAGGACACCAAAAGTTTGAAATTTGATGGAAAACTTACGGAATTATGTTCTCGCGAAGTTAGCGGTCTCGGGGATATTTGCGCATCGGCGATTTTGCCCACTTTGAGCCCCATTTTCGGCCAATTCCACTGTACTAGTCGACAAAAAACATGAATATTTCGCTAGAACTCCATTTTTTCTATCGAATGGGTGCAAGAAACCACCCATTTATGAAATTCAACTATCCAGTACAGTGGTCAGAATTTAGCAATTTTGCCAATTTCATACAAATTTCAAAAGATGCCAATTTCCGAATAGGGTCCAGAATAAACAAGAAAGACATTCCTGGCACTAAAATGACATTTCCTCTGGTCATTAGTCACGTCTCAAGGCCCCTCTTATATTCTTTTGCTTTCCACTTTGAATTTTTATTCTCACAAAAAATATAAGATTTACTGATATGCAGACTACTGCATTAGTGTAAAAAATGGTATAAATATTATTGGCACACTTGTGAAAGAATATTAGACACACCAGTTGACGTGTATTGGACCATTGGCACGATTTGTTTACTTTTGAAATTTGGTAAAAATCGAACATTTCTGCTACTTTGAGCTCAATTTCAAGTATCTTTCATTGTAAAACCAGTCAAAATCATCTCAATTTCTGTAATATATCCTCCATTCTATAAAATGATACCAAGAAAACTAGAATACAACAATAAATACCATACGAAAATACAGTGCAAAGTCGCTGTTTTATTCCAAAAAAACGGTCAAAGTTTTTTTTTCTCATTATGCACTGTGTGCTGCAGGATTTTTTTTAGACTGTGCACACTGACCACATAGACCCATTCTTTCATATGTAGGCCTACCAGCTTTCTCCCACTAGATTTGAGGGTGCTAGAATTTAGGCGTACTAGTACGTCCGAAACCCTCAAAGGGTTAAGTGAATGTGACCTGACCTGACTAGGTTTGGGCATTGGCTTAAGCCAGTAGGAGATTTGGACCTGCCTTGCATGGGCCAGTAGGCTTGTTGCAGTGTTCCTTTTTTTTTTTTTTCTTTTTTAACAAGTCGGCCGTCTCCCACCAAGGCAGGATGACCCAAAAAGAAAGAAAATCCCCAAAAAGAAAATGCTTTCATCATCATTCAGCACTTTCACCTCACTCACACATAATCACTGTTTTTGCAGAGGTGCTCAGAATACAACAGTTTAGAAGTATATATGTATAAAGATACACAACATATCCCTCCAAACTGCCAATATCCTAAACCCCTCCTTTAAAGTGCAGGCATTGTACTTTCCATTTCCAGGACTCAAGTCCGGCTATATAAAATAACCGGTTTCCCTGAATCCCTTCACTAAATATTACCCTGCTCACACTCCAACAGCTCGTCAGGTCCCAAATACCATTCGTCTCCATTCACTCCTATCTAACACGCTCACGCACGCTGGAAGTCCAAGCCCCTTGCCCACAAAACCTCCTTTGCCCCCTTCCCTCCAACCTTTTCGAGGACGACCCCTACCCCACCTTCCTTCCCCTACAGATTTATACGCTCTCCATGTCATTCTACTTTGATCCATTCTCTCTAAATGACCAAACCACCTCAACAACCCCTCTTCAGCCCTCTGACTAATACTTTTATTAACTCCACACCTTCTAATTTCCACACTCCGAATTTTCTGCATAATATTTACACCACACATTGCCCTTAGACAGGACATCTCCACTGCCTCCAACCACCTCCTCGCTGCAGCATTTACAACCCAAGCTTGACACCTATATAAGAGTGTTGGTACTACTATACTTTAATACATTCCCTTCTTTGCCTCCATAGATAATATTTTTTGGTCTCCACATATACCTCAATGCACCACTCGCCTTTTTACCTTCATTAATTCCATGATTAACCTTATCCTTCATAAATCCATCTGCTGACATGTCAACTCCCAAATATCTAAAAACATTCACTTCTTCCATACTCCTCCTCCCCAATTTGATATCCAATTTTTATCTAAATCATTTGATACCCTCATCACCTTAATATTTTCTATGTTCACTTTTACCTTTCTACCTTTACACACACTCCCAAATTCGTCCACTAACCTTTGCAATTTTTCTTTAGAATCTCCCATAAGCACAGTATCATCAACAAAAAGTAACTGTGTCACTTCCCATTTTGTATTTGATTCCCCATAATTTAATCCCACCCCTCTCCCAAACACCTTAGCATTTACTTCTTTTACGACCCCATCTATAAATATTAAACAACCATTGTGACATTACACATCCCAGTCTAAGGCCTACTTTTACCGAGAATTAGTCTCCCTCTCTTCTACACACCTTAACCTGAGCCTCACTACCCTTATAAAAACTCTTAACAGCATTTAGTAACTTACCACCTATTCCATATACTCGCAACATATGCCACATTGCTCCTCTATCCACTCTATCATATGCCTTTTCTAAATCCATAAATGCAATAAAAACTTCCCTAATTTATCTAAATACTGTTCACATATATGCTTCAATGTAAATACTTGATCCACACATCCCCTACCCACTCTAAAACCTCCTTGCTCAGCTGCAATTCTACATTCTGTCTTTCCTCTAATTCTTTCAGTAATAACCCTACCTTACACTTTTCCTGGTATTCTCAGTAAACCTATTCCTCTATAATTTTTACAATATGTTTTGTTCCCCTTCCCTTTACATAAAGGGGCTATACACACACTCCGCCAATCCCTAGGTACCTTCCCCTCTTTCATACATTTATTAAACAAAAATACCAACCACTCCAACACTATATCCCCCCCTGCTTTTAACATTTCTGTCATGATCCCATCAGTTCCAGCTGCTTTACCCCCTTTCATTCTACGTAATGCCTCACACACCTCCCCCACACTCACATCCTACTCTTCCTCACTCCTAAAAGATGGTATACCTCCCTGGCCAGTGCATGAAATTACCGCCTCCCTTTCTTCGTCGACATTTAAAAGCTCCTCAAAATATTCTTGCCATCTACCCAATTCCTCCATCTCCCCATCTACTAACTCCCCTACTCTATTTTTAACTGACAAATCCATTCATACCCTAGGCTTTCTTAACTTGTTTAACTCACTCCAAAATTTTTTCTTATTTTCATTAAAATTTCTTGACAGTGCCTCTCCCACTCTATCATCCACTCTCCTTTTGTACCCTCTCACCACTCTCTTCACCTTTCTTTTACTCTCCATACACAGTGGACCCCCGCATAACGATCACCTCCGAATGCGACCAATTATGTAAGTGTATTTATGTAAGTGCGTTTGTACGTGTATGTTTGGGGGTCTGAAATGGACTAATCTACTTCACAATATTCCTTCTGGGAACAAATTCGGTCAGTACTGGCACCTGAACATACTTCTGGAGTGAAAAAATATCGTTAACTGGGGGTCCACTGTACTCTACTCTTTTTATAACACTTCTGCTTTGTGAAAACCTCTCATAAGCTACCTTTTTCTCTTTTATCACACCCTTTACTTCATCATTCCACCAATCACTCCTCTTTCCTCCTGCACCCACCCTCCTATAACCACAAACTTCTGCCCCACATTCTAATACTGCATTTTTAAAACTATTCCAACCCTCTTCAACCCCCCACTACTCATACTTGCACCAGCCCACCTTTCTGCCAATAGTCACTTATATCTCACCCGAACTTCTTCCTCCCTTAGTTTATACACTTTCACCTCCCTCTTACTTGTTGTTGCCATTTTCCTCTTGTCCCATCTACCTCTTACTCAAACTGTAGCTACAACTAGATAATGATCAGACATATCAGTTGCCCCTTTATAAGCATGTACATCCTGGAGCCTACCCATCAACCTTTTATCCACCAATACATAATCTAACAAACTACTTTCATTACATGCTATATCATACCTTGTATATTTATTTATCCTCTTTTTCATAAAATATGTATTACTTATTACCAGACCTATTTCTACACATAGCTCAATTAAAGGCTCCCCATTTTCATTTACCCCTGGCACCCCAGATTTACCTACTACTCCCTCCACAACATTTTTACCCACTTGAGCATGGAAATCCCCAACCACAAGTACTCTCACACTTGGCTCAAAACTCCCCATGCATTCACTCAACATTTCCCAAAATCTTTCTCTCTCCTCTACACCTCTCTCTTCTCCAGGTGCATGTACGCTTACTGTAACCCAATTTTCACATCCAACCTTTATTTTACTTCACATAATCCTTGAATTAATACATTTATAGTCCCTCTTTTCCTGCCATAGCTTATCCTTCAACATTATTGCTACTCTTTCTTTAGCTCTAACTCTATTTGAAACCCCTGACCTAATACCCTTTATTCCTCTCCACTGAAACTCTCCCACCCCCTTCAGCTTTGTTTCACTTAGTCAGGACATCCAGCTTCTTCTCATTCATAACATCCACAAGCATCTCTTTCTTATCATTCACACAACATCCACACACATTCGGACTTCCCACTTTGACAATTTTTTTCTTCTTATTCTTTTTAGTAATTATTACAGGAAAAGGGGTTACTAGCTCATTATTCCCGGCATTTTAGTTGACTTTTACAACACGCATGGCTTACAGAGGAAAGATTCTTATTCCACTTCCCCATGGATATAAAAGGAAAAGTAATTAGAACAAGAACTAAGATAAAATCAATGAAAACTCAGATGAGTGTGTATAAATAAATGTGTAGTGTGACCTAAGTGTAAGTAGAAGTAGGAAGACATACCTGTAATCTTGCATACTTATGAGACAGACAAAAGACACCAGCAATCCTACCATCATGTAAAACAATTACAGGCTTTCATTTTACACTCATTTGGTAGGACGGTAGTACCTCCCTGGGTGGTTGCTGTCTACCAACCTACTACTATGTTCTTATGTTCTTAAATTTATATTTACCATCACCTAAGAGACTATATAGAATCACTCAATTTGTCATTGCCTTATTAATCTAAAGTTAGTCTTAAGTTTTCCCAAAATGCTTTGCATATTAAGGGGCTTTCTGCATGCACACCTAAATGTCATTCACCTCTATACAAATATTGTATCATGCTGAAATAAAATATCTTATTTTATCTTATTGTACTGTATAACGAACAGTGAAGACCTGAGGGACTGGTTACCTTATCTTTCACTTTTGTGTTTATAAACTCTGCAGATCTGTAAATTTTCTGTATCTTTGACACCTTGTTTCTTATGAGAATTTCCTTGTTGGGGCACCCACATATTAAATTTTACTCAGATATTTTAATTGCCTTTAAGCCTTTCCTCAGACCTTAATCTCCCTGATGTTTGGTCAGTTTATCATGACAGTGGAGCTAGAGCATCCTCAATAAATGACTAAAAACTCTTTAGTCATTAACAGGGAAATTTCCCCTTTTGTTAAAGTTTTACTTTGAATTATAGCGTACGACTTGCAACAAATTATGGATACTGTTGTAATTGCTGTGATACTTGATATTTACTGTTTAGAGGGATATTTAAACTGTCGGATCTGTGTGCCTCTGACAAAACAGTGATAGTGTGAATGATGGTGAAGGCATTTTTTCTGGGTCACCCTTCCTGGGTGGGAGATGGCCAGTGTGTTAAAAGAAAAAAATACTTGGAAGAACTGCTGTGTAGGCCACCACTCATTTTTGCATCCTTTCCACTTTCAGATTTATTTTAGCTCACATTAATATTCAAGCTATATAAGGCTTTATAAGGCTTATTGTGGCTTTACTTGATTCCCAAGTTCCAAAAGTTACTAAGATAAAATGAAGACTTGACTCAGTGGTTATCAGTGATTTCGTGTAGTTTTATTTATAATATCAGCTGTTTAGAAGACAAGCTGTAGTGTGTCTTTCTCTAGTATGAGGAAATCTCTGATTATGATTGTATTTGTGTATCTGAATAATTATTACACTCAAAACTAAGTGCTATACCCATAAGGGTCATAGAGCTGTAGCTGAATAAGCCTCTATTTTTCTTGTGCAAAATTAATTTGTTTATTCACCCTTCACCCTTTTGGTTTTTTATGTACATTACTTTTTATCACTTATTCTAATTTGGATAACTTAGTGTGATATGTACAGTAATAGTACCCTTCACTGTACCCTTCAAGGGTACTAGCAAAGGGATCTTGATATAAGAAAATGGAGCTGCTCACCCCTTCCTTGGATCAAGCTTGATTATCTTCCATTCTGCAGGTGTTGTAAGACCCCTTGGGTTTAGTGCTTCCCACAAACATAATCATCAGTTGATAGCTAAATTAATGTGCTAATTATTTAGATTTTTTTTGTTTAATGTTGAGTCCTTGAAACCATTAGATGTAAAAATGACCAGCGACTGACATACAAAAATTTATTCCTCATAATTACAATACATTGTATTTAAATTAATTTTTGACTTTCTTTTAAAATAAATTAAGTTATTTAACCCTTTCAGGGTCCAAGGCCCAAATCTGGAGTCACGCACCAGTGTCCAAGAATTTAAAAAAAAAAAAATTGGTTATTTTTTCTTATGAAATCGTAGAGAATCTTTTTGTGAAGGTAATAAAACAAAAAGTACGAAATTTGGTGGAAAATTGACGAAATTATGCTCTCGTGAATTTTGATGTGTCAGCGATATTTACGAATCGGCGATTTTGCCGACTTTGACTCCCATTTTAGGCCAATTACATTATTCCAGTCAACCAAATTCTTAGCTATTTCACTAGTATTACTTCTGTTCTATCGATTGAACACAAGAAATCGCCAAGTCAACTGTTTCAACTACAAAATAAAGTGATCGGAAATTGTTAATTTGGCCAATTTAACACAAAGTTCAAAATATTCCAATTTCAAAATAGGGTCCAGAATGAACAATGTAGGCATTCCTGGCACTAAACTAACATTTCCTCTGTTCATTAGTTATGTTTTGAGGCTTTACAAATAAATTCCATTTTGATTTTTTATTCACATAATAAATTTTTATTCACACCAAAAAATAGAAGATTTACTGTTATGCAATACTGTAATAATTGTATAAATATCATCACCATATTTGTGAATGTATATTAGACCCACCAGCTGATCTGTATTAGACGTGTGAGGTTGTTTGTTTACTCTTGAATATCGGCAAAAATTTAACATTTCTGCTACTTTGAGCTCAGTTTCAAGCCATTTCCAGTGTTAAAACCAATCAAAATCATCTCTATTTCTGTAATATGTCTTCCATTCTATCAAATGAGACCAAGAAATCGCAAATACAACTATAAAAAGCATACGAAAAAACACTGCAAAGTTGCTGTTTTAATCGAAAAATCATGATTTCATTTTTTTTCTCTCATTATACACAGTGTGCTGCAGGATCTGTTTTATGTGGTGCACACATACCACATAGATGTATTCTCTCATATCTAGGCCCAAATGTACCACTCACAGTTTATCAGAGTGAGCTGAGCTCATGGCGTAGATTCACAGTTTGGACCCTGAACGTAAAGCCGTAGATCTACGGGACGGACCCTGAAACGGTTAACACATTATTTCAGGTTGACTGTGTTCAATGGTATCCAGCAGATGCAGGGTTGTTTATCACCTCGAGTCGTGACAAGAAGGTTAAGATCTGGGACCCTAATCACATGAAGACAGTTGACCAGTACAGGATTGAGTGCCACATCCTTCACCACTGTATGTCACCAGTCGCCACCAAGCATTCTTTGCTGTCTGTCTCAGGAGATAGTGGTACGTTCTCAGCCTGCATTTGAAACTGGTTGTGGTGAGCATCCTTGCCTGAACACTCTTCAGTGAAGCTGGTGTAAGATTCTTGATCCAAGGAATCAGAGCTATCCTCTCCTTCCTCAGATCAGATCTGAACATCCTCTATCTCTCCCATTCTCCAGGTTATGCATGATTCTTACAGGTTTAGCATTTCCTATTGAATATATGGTATATCTTACCTAAGGAATATTATTATTATTATAATCAGAGAAAGCACTGAACCACCTAAGGAATAGCTTTCAAATATAAATACTTGTACTGTTTGAGAATCATTAATATTTCCTTTGTCAAATGTAATAACTGCAGGCCAGAGAATAGGTTAATGATGTACTATTCAGCCCTTCAATAAGAGTAGGCATTTTTACCCTTACTGGCTCCTTGTCAGTAAGAAAAATAGGTAAACATGTCATAGCTGGACTTAAAGAGTCCTGGAGGTGAAAAGTAGAGTGCCTGCACTCTACTTTTATGATATTTGTTGTTGAGAGTGATATTTGTTGTTGAGAGTGACATCTAAACTGTTGTATCTGCATGCCTCTGGCAAGATAGTGAAAAGTGTGAATGATGGCCACCCTGCCTTGGTGGGAGACTGCCAGTGTGGTAAAATAAAAAAAGTTATACACTTTTTTTTTTTCCAACAAGTCGGCCGTCTCCCACCGAGGCAGGGTGACCCAAAAAAGAAAGAAAATCCCCAAAAAGAAAATACTTCCATCATCATTCAACACTTTCACCACACTCACACATCATCACTGTTTTTGCAGAGGTGCTCAGAATACAACAGTTTAGAAGCATATACATATAAAGATATACAACATATCCCTCCAAACTGCCAATATCCCAAACCCCTCCTTTAAAGTGCAGGCATTGTACTTCCCATTTCCAGGACTCAAGTCCGACTATATGAAAATAACCGGTTTCCCTGAATCCCTCCACTAAATATTACCCTGCTCACACTCCAACAGATCGTCAGGTCCCAAGTACCATTCGTCTCCATTCACTACTATCAAACACGCTCACGCACGCTTGCTGGAAGTCCAAGCCCCTCGCCCACAAAACCACCTTTACCCCCTTTCTCCATCCCTTTCGAGGACGACCCCTACCCCGCCTTCCTTCCCCTATAGATTTATATGCTTTCCATGTCATTCTACTTTGATCCATTCTCTCTAAACGACCAAACCACCTCAACAACCCCTCTTCTGCCCTCTGACTAATACTTTTATTAACTCCACACCTTTTCCTAATTTCCACACTCTGAATTTTCTGCATAATATTTACACCACACATTGCCCTTAAACAGGACATCTCCACTGCCTCCAACCGTCTCCTCGCTGCTGCATTTACCACCCAAGCTTCACACCCATATAAGAGTGTTGGTACTACTATACTTTCATACATTCCCTTCTTTGCCTTCATAGATAACGTTTTTTGACTCCACATATACCTCAACGCACCACTCACCTTTTTTCCCTCATTAGTTCTATGATTAACCTCATCCTTCATAAATCCATCCGCCGACACGTCAACTCCCAAGTACATCTGAAAACATTCGCTTCTTCCATACTCCTCCTCCCCAATTTGATATCCAGTTTTTATCTAAATCATTTGATACCCTCATCACCTTACTCTTTTCTATGTTCACTTTCAACTTTCTATCTTTACACACATTCCCAAACTCATCCACTAACCTTTGCAATTTTTCTTTAGAATTTCCCATAAGCACAGTATCATCAGCAAAAAGTAACTGTGTCACTTCCCATTTTGAATTTGATTCCCCATAATTTAATCCCACCCCTCTTCCGAACACCCTAGCATTTACTTCCTTTACAACCCCATCTATAAATATATTAAACAACCATGGTGACATTACACATCCCTGTCTAAGACCTACTTTTACCGGGAAGTAGTCTCCCTCTCTTCTACACACCCTAACCTGAGCCTCACTATCCTCATAAAAACTCTTTACAGCATTTAATAACTTACCACCTATTCCATATACTTGCAACATCTGCCACATTGCTCCTCTATCCACTCTATCATATGCCTTTTCTAAATCCATAAATGCAATAAAAACTTCCCTACCTTTATCTAAATACTGTTCACATATATGCTTCAATGTAAACACTTGATTTACACATCCCCTACCCACTCTGAAACCTCCTTGCTCATCCGCAATCCTACATTCTGTCTTACCTCTAATTCTTTCAATTATAACCCTACCGTACACTTTTCCTGGTATACTCAGTAAACTTATTCCTCTATAATTTTTACAATCTCTTTTGTCCCCTTTCCCTTCATATAAAGGGACTATACATGCTCTCCGCCAATCCCTAGGTACCTTCCCCTTTTTCATACATTTATTAAACAAAAGTACAAACCACTCCAACACTATATCCCCCCCTGCTTTTAACATTTCTGTCATGATCCCATCAGTTCCAGCTGCTTTATCCCCTTTCATTCTACGTAATGCCTCACGTACCTCCCCCACACTTACATTCTGCTCTTCTTCACTCCTAAAAGATGGTATACCTCCCTGACCAGTGCATGAAATTACCGCCTCTTTTTCTTCCTTAACATTTAAAAGTTCCTCAAAATATTCTATCCATCTGCCTAATACCTCCATCTCCCCATCTACTAACTCCCCTACTCTGTTTTTAACTGACAAATCCATACTTTCCCTAGGCTTTCTTAACTTGTTTAACTCACTCCAAATTTTTTTCTTATTTTCATTAAAATTTCTTGACAGTGCCTCTCCCACTCTATCATCTGCTCTCCTTTTGCACTCTCTCACCACTCTCTTCACCTTTCTTTTACTCTCCATATACTCTGCTCTTCTTATAACACTTCTGCTTTGTAAAAACCTCTCATAAGCTAACTTTTTCTCATCAATAAAATATATTTAACTGCCTTCATTGAAAATCGTCTTATTGTATAATTTTATGTGATGAATTCTTAAGTTTGTAATATTTCAGGTGAAGTGATCCTTTGTGATTTGCGCAGTGGGTCATCAGTCCACCGTCTTCAGGGTCACGTGGGCCCAGTTCAGATCACACAGTGGTCGCCACGTAACCAGCACATTTTGGTGTCGGGTGGCAAGGACCAAACGGTGAGGATGTGGGATGTGCGTGCTGGTCGTGCATGTCTCATGGCTCTGGATATGGAGAATTCTCTTTGTAAAACTACCAAGTTCAAGAAGAGAAGTAAAAACGTCCCTCAAGCACATAAAAGCTGCATAACTTCTCTCTGCTTTACGCATGACGGTATGTGGCTTTTGTCGTTCGGCTACGATGGCCATCTAAAACTCTGGAATTCTACTACCGGAGATAACATGGAAGTAAAATACGAAGAGGCGTATACAGAGCTTAAGAAAACTATTCATATGGCAATCTCATATTGTACATATCCTGATCTAGTCTTTATACCATGTCGGGAAGAAATTCTTGTGTTTGATCTTTTATCTGGAAGACTGTTAAATGTTTTACAGGGTCACTTTTTGTCAGTGTTAGGTGTGGTATATAATCCTGTATCTATGGATTTGTATAGCTTTGGCATTGACCATAATTTTATAACATGGACCCCAAAGAAGTTATTAAAAAGTTGTCTTTCAAATGAAGAAAATAAAGAAACAGTTAAAATAGCTCGAGTGAAGAAAAATACCAGACAACGTGTGAAACATGAAGTAACTCAAGATGCATGGAGTAGCGATGAAGATTGACTTGCATAATGTTTGTCACTATATTCATGTGATTTCTGATTTATATATTCTTGAGCATCAATGTTCCCTAAGGATATTTGTTCACAACTGCCCACAATTTAGAGAGAAAACTTTAGACAACATTTTAGTTCGTTGTGGAACATTATCAAGTCACAGCACAAGATGGACCAAAGAATTGTCAAATTTCCTCTTCAAATTGTGGGTTAGTTGTAAAATGTTCCAACCAAGATATTGTTACTTTTTTTTTTTTTTCTAATAATTGAATGATAGACAGCTAATGAGAATGCCATAATCTCTAAATCCTACTGAATGTAAAGAAGTTTCTGCTGCAGGAGACTCCTGGGAAATTCACCTGGCCTGCACCTCATTCACAGACACAGGCCTCACTGCACCCCAGGCAAAGTTTCTACTTGGGTTTTGTGATTTCCCTTTCTGACTGCCAGGTGCTTTTTGCTGTTATTTTAGACATCATGTTGGACTCCATAGATATTTTGTTGACAGATGGAATGTGTTAGGAGTTTTGGCAATGTGCATTTTTTCTATATTTTAATAATCTTAAAAAATGTAAACCATAATTATATTCTTGCAACTAACATGCCAGGAGCAAGGGGCTAGTAACCCCTTCTCCTGTATACATTACTCAAGTTAGAAAGAGAAACTTTTGTTTTCTTTTTGGGCCACTCTACCTCATTAGGATACGGCCATTTATTGAAAGAAGAATAATTATATTCTTAGATTACTAAGCCTGAAGGCTTATTTCCATTGGTTTTATTAGGTCCCAGTGCGGGATTCAACTGACAACAGTCCGTTAAATTCACAGGTGTCTTTACTGCTAGGTAAAGGGGATAGTAGGCATTAGGAAACTTGGACTGGGCCATGGGGCGTTGATCCCTGGAACACCCGCCAGGCGTGACTCGCCTCATTGTAGTGCTTAACCTCATGTCCTCAGATTTGAGCTCAACACACTAATTATTGTTCTACAATGTGGCTCCTTAGGAGTTACCCCCAGTAGTATCTTTAATCACTATGGATAACCATTAAATTTAATATAACCAAGTTAATGATGTAAATAGCTAAGTTGTCAGTGTAACTGTCAATATGCCAGACACTCCATTAGCTGTGGGGATTGCAGCTTACTATTTAATAATGTATTAGAGTTGCAATTTAAGTGATTTTCTATTTTCATCGGTCTTGCTGTATAGCAGCGCTTTTTCAAACTATACACTATCAAAAGGGGAAAAAGAAACAGCATCTTAACATTGTTCTAGATTTTATAAAAATAAATATTATGTACATGTTTGGACAATACACTCAAGGATTAGAAAATGTTGACTTCAAAGATTGTATATAACAGATTATGTCCTCACTCAATCCCTGCATTTTTTGTATTAGCTAAAGCTGCTCAGAATCTGCCTGTAAAATTTGGATATTTTTTACATATACTGTACATGATATTCTTGCTAAAACTGTAGAGATGATATTCCACTTGATACTTTACAACTCTTGTGAAGAATGCAAAGGAATTTTGTCATGCATATGTAATAAATTTTGTATGAAAAACAGTTATAGTATTATGTGTACATATGCTCAAAATACTGTATACAGTGGTACCTCAAGTTACGAACTTAATTCGTTCCAGAAAGCTGTTCGAGTGCTGATACCAAACGAATTTGTTCCCATAAGGAATAATGTAAATTAAATTAGTCAGTTTCAGACCCCCAAAAATACCGAGTTTGGAGCTGTTCGAAACTCAAGGTACCACCATATTTGAAAACAAATGCAGCATAAATTACAGCACTATTTATTTAACCCTTAAACTGTCCAAACGTAGATCTACGTTTTCTCAACATTTGAAAGTACGTGAAAAAACGTAGATCTTTTTTTTTTTTTTTTTACATTTGAAAACGTGTAAAAAAAACTTTCATCCACTTTTTTTTGTTATATTTGAAAATATGTAAAAAAAAAACATAGATCTACTTTTGGAGCACTACACATGTGAACATAGATCTGTTTGGACAGTTTAAGGGTTAAAGATGTTTACTGTCATTGATATTAATCATTGCATTGCAGTTTCTGCGACAAGTGATCATATTGTACTCCATGCATAATCAGTAGTCTTGGAGGAGACACAGTATGAGTAAACAGTAAGGATTAACATAATTAGAGCTGCACAATAATCTTGACATATGTATATCAAGAAATACACAACACCTGCTGGGGATCTGATGAGGGTGATTATAAGGGAAGCAGGTAAGGTGAATGAAAAAATATGAAGCTATAATGCAGAAATAAACTAACAAAAGAAATGTGACAGCAGAAGTACAATGTATGTAAACTAAATGGCAGTTAAGTAATAACTCACAGGATCCACCAATCTGCAACCTCCCCACCAGTCCTTCAAAGTGTAGGTAATGTACTTCCCACCTCCAGAACTTGGGTTAACCAACTTAACCCAAAAACCATTTGTCTGCATTTCTCCAGTCTAGCATGTTCAGTCTCGTGCATGCCTGCTTGGCGCTAAGTTTGTTGGAACTAGAGCATCCAGCAGGCATGAGTGAGCATGCTAAATTGGCATTAATGGATAAAAGTGAGTTTTGGAATTTGATGTGCAGTTGGAGTATGGAGAAAGCAAATCATATCTATGAAGTTGTATCTATTTCTGGAGGTGGGATATACAGTACCTACACTCTGAAGAATAGATAGGGATGTTACAGTTTGGTAGATCATTTGAAATGTGATGTTCATGCAGTTCTGGAAACAGCAACATAAGCTGATGGTTAATGTATTTTGTATCACCCTCCCTTGGTGGGAAGATGCATAGTGTGTTCATGAATATATATATACCAATATATATATATACTCTTAAGCACCCAAGGATTACAAAAATCTAGACAGAAACAATACCATAGATGTTAGTAACCAAGGTAGCTGATTTGTTTATTATTATTGCATTCATGGAGAGTGATAAATCCATAGAGGTCATACCGTGCCAGGGGAATGAGAGGCAATCAGATTCGATCCAAGGAAAGGGAAGGTAATTCTAATTCTTTGGATCAAGAACTCTTCATGGGCATCAAGGCAACCCCCCCCCCCCTTGAAAAACATTCATTTTACAAAAATGAAAAACAATGTACAGGTGCTTTTCGACTTACGCTGGTTCAACTTATGATATTTTGACGTTATGATGGTGCAGAGCAATTACTTAAAATAATTCCCAGCAAGAAGGCAGCAGGTCCATAATTTGTATTTACATATTTACTTTTCAATACTGGTATTTAGTTGCAGTAATTATTTGTTTATTTAATTATTCAGTGACAGTAGTTAGTTATCTTGCATATATTCATATCTGATTAACGATATTTACAACTTAGAATGGGTTTGTCAGAATGTAACCCCATTGTAGGTCGAGGAGCACCTATGTTTATACACACAAATGAAACAAGGATGTAAAAATTGGAGATGAGATCAAGAGAATAAAACAATATGGAGTGAAGAACCATTACAGTAATCCAGAAACACTGACTTAGATCATCTAACTTATTTCTTTCAATATACCGGCTGCATCCCACTGAGACAGGGTGGCCCAAAAAGAAAAACAAGTTTCTCTTTTTAACTTTAGTAATGTATACAGGAGAAGGGATTACTAGCCCCTTGCTCCCAGCATTTTAGTCGCCGCCTATGACACGCATGGCTTATGGGGGAAGAATTCTGTTCCACTTCCCCATGGAGATAAGAGGAAATAAACAAGAACTAGAAAGAAAATAGAAGAAAACCCAGAGGGGTGTGTATATATATGCTTGTACATGTATGTGTAGTGTGACCTAAGTGTAAGTAGAAGTAGCAAGATGTACCTGAAACCTTGTATGTTTACGAGACAGAAAAACGATACCAGCAAGCAACGTTACCATCATGTAAAACAATTACTCACTTGGCAGGCAGTTGCTGTCTACCAACCTACTACCTCCAAGATCCTCTAGCATGTAATATGAATAAGAAAAATGTTTTGAAGGGTTGGTGGTTAAGAGAGGCAAGCAAGCAAACACTAGGACATTTTCTGTCTCCTAGTGTTTACTTGCATGCCTTTTTTAAACCCCTTTTTGGTATCAGAATGAGATGATGTCAATACCATAGCTGGAACAATTCACCAAAAATCCACACTTAGGAATCATATGACAAGGTTTCAACCCTTGTGGGTTTAGTGCTTAGTTTGACTCGAATAATAGTAATCACAAGGTTTCAGTCCTTCCAGGGCCACTGTCGAGTGATTTGACTATTGAGAAATCCAGGGTGGACTGAAATGTCATCATACAATTTCTATTTTAAATGTAGATCTTTGGTGAATATATACCAAATTGGAAGGGTTGGCTGGCTGAATGTGGCAAAAAAATGTTATGAAATACAGTACAGTATAATCCTGTAAAACTAAATGTTCTACATAGATACCAAAGAGTACTGTAACCCCTAAACTGTCCAAACGTAGATCTACGTTTTTTCAACATTTGAAGGTATGTAAAAAAATGTAGATCTTTTTGTTTTTTACATTTGAAAATGTGTAAAAAAAACTTTGATCTACGTTTTTTTTGTTATATTTGAAAATATGTAAAAAAAATGTAGATTTACTTTTGGAGCACTACGCATGTGAACATAGATCTGTTTGGACAGTTTAAGGGTTAATGAACACTTATTCAAGTTATACAGAACAGGGAATGTCAAATTAGCATAATGTCAGTGAAATGCAATGCTGAAAATATTTTAACTGGAGCACACTATAAGAAACATTACAATTATGTACACTACATACTGAGGTAACTGCTCTTACATTATGGTATACTCCAGCACTTGAAAGATTAAATTATTCCATATTAAAAACAATCTTAGTCAACTTTCATGGTGAAGGGCTCTTGATTCAATTTTTTTTATTATTCATGGAAAAGCTCTACTCTTGATCCAAAGAATCAGTTGCTCTCCACTTCTTCGTAGTAAACCTAATTACAGTGGACCCCCGGTTAACGATATTTTTTCACTCCATAAGTATGTTCAGGTGCCAGTACTGACCGAATTTATTCCCAGAAGGAATATTGTGAAGTAGATTAGTCCATTTCAGACCCCCAAACATACACGTACAAACGCACTTACATAAATACACTTACATAATTGGTCGCATTCGGAGGTAATCGTTATGCGGGGGTCCACTGTATCTCCCATTCCTAGGTGCTGTATGAGGCCTAGTTTAGCACTTCCCCTTGAATATAATAATTATTATTATAAATACTAGGAAAGGCCTGCATATTATAATAGACTACAGGAATCAATTTCTATTCTCTCAGTTGAACTTTTAATTATTTTTCACTATATTTTTTATTATTATATTTATCGACAAGCATTAAACCAATAGGGGTCAAATAATACCTGGGAAATGGGAGGCAATCAAGTTTGATCCAAGGAAGGGAATGACAAGTCCATCTCCTAGGATCAAGAACCCCTCACCAACCTTAAGCAATCCCTTTTGAGGGACTACAAAAATAATTAAATATTTAAATTAAAATATTCAAATTATTCTAAGTGAAGATAATTCACAGGTCAGTTATTAAAAGAAACTAAAATAATATTAACAAGGCACTATCACAGCTGTGAAACTATTATATAGTACAATTTGATGTAATTTTTGTAATTAAGCTGAAACCTTGATTTAATGGACTAATAGTTTAGTGTTTGGTTTTGATAATAATAATAATGGACTAATAGGAGGGGGGTGTCAGTTAATGTTAAGTTTTAGTTAAATTTGAATGATTGATGTTTTGTTCTCAGTAGTAATAAATGCAAAATAAAGTGGCCCAGCAGGCTGTGGCAATAATAGAATTTTGGATATAATAGACTTCATCAGTTTTTCCAGACATTGTCTGGCTAGAGGTTTTGTCCACTTTAATGCATTAAATTGGGGTCTGTTAAATCGAGGTTTTGCTGCATTTCAGGAGCACTCTCATGTTCACTGAATGCAACTTTTACCTGTAACTCAAGCATTGTTAGGGAAAACATTTACCTGATACAGGTAAATGATCGAGCAGGTTCAAGCATACATGTCAAAAATGTAGCAGGTTCAAGTATACATTTCAATAATGTAGCAGGTTCAGGTATACATGTCAATAATGTAGTAGGTTCAAGTATACATTTCAATAATGTAGCAGGTTCAGGTATACACATCTGTCAATAATCTGGCAGGTTTAAGTATACACATCATCTGTCAATACTCTTCTGTTTTCACTGCTGTTTATTGTTTAATATTGTGGGGCAATCTAATTTAGTTATTATTAACTGATAATTAAAAAAGCATACAATTATAAGAGTTATGTCAAATGCAAGATTCATCATGATAGATTTAAACAATATGAAAGGTCACTTTGAATAGACAGTATAAGAATTTCTTAAAACTTTGTGGCCTGGAAAACAGCACTGATAACTTTTAGCCAGTACCCTTCTAGGAGGGTGCATTGATGTTGCTAAAGGCACTTGATTCAAGGAATTAGAGCTAAGTTATGTAGCAAATAATTGCCAGCAACTTGAGGGAAATGCATTCACTTATGATACTTATTGAAGAAGTTTTGGTTCTTGGACCATGATAACTTTAAATCCATGAGGAGAAGAGGACACGGTGTTATAAAAGGGGCAGGAGAGAGTGGCACTGGTAGTGGCCTTCACTGTTGCTGCCACTGGCAGATACTGTGAAGAGCACACTGGATGTGGAGAAGGTCTTATCTTATGACTGTATTGCATGGCAGTTTCATGGCAACATGTTCTAATGTGGGTGCTGAAGATGGCGATGAGTGAAGCTTCTAGGCAACTTCATCATCATAACTCGGGTTCCCAGCAGATTATTTTAGCATCTTGCCAACACACAAGATATCTCTTCGTGTTTCTAATTATGACAAGCGTTGCTGGTGTCATCCCTGCTGTTGGAGATTTTAGATTCGTAAATTCTTGTAGACAAGTCTCTCCTTGTTTTCCCCTACATCACCTTTTCACACTATCCACAGGCGATGGTATATACTCCTATTTCCATAGAGGGAACATTAAATGAGATTTTTTCTTGGAAGAAGGTGCATACATTATACACACATTTACTTTTCTTCACTTTCCTTCTCATTTTATCCAGGACTGCAGGTGCAGAGTTCAAACCATTCTATACAATCCACTAACTGCCACAGGTAACCAAAAATTTATAATATTACCTTGCAGTGATGCAGTTACACAAGCTCTTGCCAAAAGTAACATTCAGTCTCCATTATTACCACTGCTTCAATTGGTGACCTTACCAAGAAAAAGTCTTCATTTAATGCTTCCTGTAAATAAATAAGAGTATACACCATCCCATAGGAAGTGTGAAAAGATGACGTGAACAACTAGGAAGAGACTTATCCATGAGAATTTATGAACAAAAACTTCCTGCAGCAGAGATGACAACAGCAATGCTTGTCATAGTTAGAAATACCGATGGACATCTCATGTATTGGCAAGATGCTAAAATGATCTATTGGGAAGAAGATTTAAGGTGGCGAGGGTGTCTGGAAGCTTCACTATTCACTACCTCCAGCACCGCTGTTTAAAAAGCTGGTAGTTATAATGTTTTTACAACACAGACCCACGTGACATTAAAACTTAACGTATTTCCATGAGACTGCCACTTGACAGAGCTATAGGATAAACCCTTCTACACTCCTAGCATTCTTTCACTAACTATTACTAGTACCATTTATTATTAATACTGTACCATCACCAATACTACTACTGGTACTATCTCCTACCCCTATTATGGCCTGTCACCTCTCATGCATCTCAAATATTTGAAGTGATCAAGGTCTAAGGACCAAAACTTTTTCAATAAAGGTGTCAATTTCTTTCAACTAAAGCTACCTTCCCCTTCCTTAGATCAAACTGATTACCTGCCATTCAGGCATTGTATGAGTTTCATTGGTTTAGCACTTTCCCTTGAACATAATAATAATAATAATGTTGGCCAATAATCATAATTTAAAAAACCTTTAGATAAGTATTTGACATTTTTATAAAGGCTTTTGTCAATTAACTTTTTAATAGCTTCTTGTACATGGAATTCCTTTTCCACACGCAACAGAATTCAAGTACAGCCTCTCCACACTTAACAACGGAGTTCCGTTCCTAAGACCACGTCAGTAAACGAATTCATTGCTAAGCGAGGAGCATACTAACTATAATGGTAGTGAATTTGTATCAACCATCTTTGATATTGTTTTAATGTCACCTTTGCACCATTTATAACATTTTTAGTATATTTTTAAATGTTTATACAGTAGTGTACTGTATACTGCAATAAACAGAATAGAGGAAATCAGCTCTAATATACATTTTTTAGGTATGCATGCTGGTCAGAGAGCCCATCATAAGTCTGAGTCATAAGTAAACGAGTACGTGCTAAGTGAGGAGAGGCTGTATTGAAGTTTTAGTCAAATTTTCTCTTGCAAAATTTTTCAACAGTTGCTAATGTTGACTAGTTCTTCCATGAAAGTGGAATAAACAATATAATAATAATGATTAATATAGTTACCAATCAATAATACATCTTCTGTACTGTATTTGTATAGTTGAATGTTTTTAAAAATGATTTTTTTTCAGTGTTAAAATGGAACATCTTTAACACTGGCTACAATACCAAGAATGAAGTTACTACTTTTAAAATTTAGGTAGCTGTAGTTAATTTGGAAAATACTGTTTAGAAATATTTTTAATAATTATTTTATTATATGCCAATTTGTTGGAAACTAGGTGTAACCTTATTTTTTAAGCAAACCCTAAAGATCATAAAAGTGGCCAGTAATGTACATATAAATTAAATTGCCTGTACAGCTAAATAATCAAGATCTCGGCAGGTCTTTAGGAAACAAATGTGACGAAATCAAATACTGTACTTTTTTTACCTAATGCACAAAAATATACAATTATAATAATATTATCGTACTAAACTGTACATGCGTAATCAAGTTTTAACACTTGATATTACCCAGCTTGAAGTGATTGAAACTTTATGATAGATCCCCGGCTGATGATCCACTGCACACCCGAACCCAGCTGATGTGATGCCTGCCAGAACCCACCTCTCATTCTTGTGGATAACCAGAGGTCCCCCCGAGTCACCCTGTGGAAAATTTTTTTTATACATAAATGGTATACAATACCGACAAAATGAAGAATCAGACACATGTGCAACATCTGGGTATCTTTATTTGTAGACATTTTGCCAACCAGTGGCTTTATCAATACAATAAAAGGACATAATGTGAAGATTTATATACAAATTTCCTCTTTTCCTTAGTCACGTCTCCAGCCCCTCTTATATTATGCTTGCTTTCCAGTTTTAATTTTTATTCACAGAAAATAGAAGATTTATGTTATGCAGACTACTGCATTATTGTAATAATTGTATATAGTCTCTCCTCACTTGGCGATGTACTCATTTACCGATGACTCGGACTTACGACAGGCTCTCTGACCAATGTGCATACCTAAATATTGTATGTTAGAGCTGATTTCCTCTATTCTGTTTATTACAATATACAGTACACTACTGTATAAACATTTAAAAATATACAGTAGGGCCCCACTTATACAGCAGGTTAGGTTCCAGGCTACCGCCTGGAAAGCAAAAGACTCGGCAGACGATGCAACGTACCCCCAATGAAAAGCAGGGGTGCCACTAGCACGATAAGAGACAACACAATAAGTGTAAAGGGCCCAAGACTGTTCAACTGCCTCCCAGCATACATAAGGGGGATTACCAATAGACCCCTGGCTGTCTTCAAGCAGGCACTGGACAGACACCTAAAGTCAGTACCTGACCAGCCAGGCTGTGGGTCGTACATTGAACTGCATGTGGCTAGCAGTAACAGCTTGGTTGATCAGGCCCTGGTCCACCATGAGGCCTGGTCATAGACCAGGCAGCAGGGGGTGTTGACCCCTGGAACTCTCTCCAGGTATACTCCGGGTATTTGGTGTTGTGCTAAAGAAAATGTTATTCTTTCTGACATTATGACCGGAAAAACATATATTTATTCTACTGTGGGTGTAATTTATCATGTTTATACGTTATGTAGTGTGTTTATTACATAATTTTGAAAAAAATATTATAGATGGATTAATTAAAATGTCTATATTAATGTAATATTCAACATTTAATGCACCTCAGAGTGATTATTGTGTGTTGTTATTATTATAATAATAATAATAATAATATAATATCTTTATAAGTACATGTACAAGGTATACAGGTCTAGCTGACATCAATAACATATTACTGTATAGAATCTGCTTGTTATGCAGAGCATTTCGGGCAAATTAGGTCAGTTATGTCCCAGGATGCAACCTACACTAGTCGATTAACACCCAGGTACTCATTTTACTGATGGGGAACATAGACAACCAGTGTAAGGAAACACGTCCAATGTTTCTACCCTTGCCGGGAATTGAACCCGGACCCTCACCATGTGAAGTGAGAGCTTTAGCCACAAGGCCACGGGGCACCGTGGCCTGGTGGCCATATCCCACCGAAGCAGGGTGGCCCAAATGGAAAAATGAAAGTTTCTCCTTTTACATTTAGTAATATATACAGGAGAAGGGGTTACTAGCCCCTTGCTCCTGGCATTTTAGTCGCCTCTTACAACATGCATAGCTTACGGAGGAAGAATTCTGTTCCAATTCCCCATGGAGATAAGAGGAAATAAACAAGAACAAGAACTAGTAAAAAAATAGAAGAAAACCCAGAGGGGTGTGTATATATATGCTTGTACATGTATGTGTAGTGTGACCTAAGTGTAAGTAGAAGTAGCAAGACATACCTGAAATCTTGCATGTTAATGAGACAGACAAAAGACACCAGCAATCCTACCATCATGTAAAACAATTACAGGCTTTTGTTTTACACTCGCTTGGCAGGACGGTAGTACCTCCCTGGGCAGTTGCTGTCTACCAACCTACTACCTAGGATAATTATAATTATCAGAGTATATATAAAATATGAAATAACTTTAAAACACTTGAAATTCTGGAAAGTTTCCAGACATAATGGAGAATCATGCTCACAGAGAATATAAACAAACCGGGTGGCCCATGGTGACTGTATTAGAAAGCCAGATGGGGGAGCCGAAAAGAGAGTTTTGGTCATAATTTGAGATGTCTGTATTAGTGGAATGCCGTAAGGCAAAATGCTCTAAAGTGGGGCCCTACTATACTAAAAATGTTATAAATGGTGGAAAGGTGACATTAAAACAATATCAAAGATGGTTGACACAAATCCACTACCATTATAGTATGCTCCTTGTTTAGCAACGAATTCCTTTATTGACGTGGTCTTAGGAATGGAACTCCATCATTAAGTGAGGAAAGGCTGTAAATAATGAGTGCATTTCTAAATGCATATTAGACTGGCCAATTTGATGCATACTGGACATGTGCACTCTAGAATATCAGCAAAACTCAAACAGTTCTGCTAATCTGAGCTCAATTTCAAGCTACTTCAGTCCTGAAACCAATTTTAATTGGTTTCAGGATATCTTCCATTCTATCAAATGAGACAAGAAACTGAGAATACATAATAAAACACAAAAATACACCAAAAAGTTGGTTTTAAACCAAAAACATGGACGCAGTTTTTTCTCATGTACTGAATACTGCAGGACTTTTTTTTTTTTATATGGTTCACACTTACCACATAGTCCAAATTTACTTCTCACATTATATAATTATTATAATCATGGGGGGGCACTAAACCTGTAGGATTATACAACACATGTGGGGGAGGAATGGAAGATATTCAGGCTCAATTCAGGGAACCGGAACACAGATCCATTTCTGTAGATCAAGAGCCCCTCACCAGAGTCAAGGAACCTCCTGTGAGGGGTATACTGCTCACAGCTTATCTAAGTGAGCTGAGCTTGTGGCATAATACAACAGAACTGACCCTGGCTTCAAAACTGTAGTACAATGGGACAGACACCGAAAGTGTTTAAAGTAAAGCATCAGTGATGGAACATTTCAAGAGATATTTCTTCCTTGATGCTGGTGAGGGGACTTTTTTTTTCTAAGGATTTGAACTCGTCCTTTTATTTCTTGGATCAAACCTGATTACCTCCCTTTATCCAAAGTGCTTTATGACATCTAAGGAATAAGGAGTTTAATGCTTCCCCATGTATGTAGTATAACAATAATAATCAAGGGCTCAACTGGGCCAAGGTGTACGAGTTGATGTCGATGCAGAGTTGCTTGTTCTGGAGTTCTTGGGCATTATATAATGCATCTCTGCTCTGTTTTACCCCCACAGTACTCTATACAGGTAATGATAAGGCACTTTGATAAACACTTTTGCCCTTATCAGTGCAGCATCAACACTATGGCAGGCATTAATCATGCAGTCTTTAACTTACTAGACAAGCATCCATCTTGCCCTGAGAGTGGCCTGCACAGAACATTTCAAAGTGGAGCTTGACATCTATGCCCTTGTGGTGGTGCCAGCGGAGACATTCCTCATTGCTGATGATGGGAACCATCACCTTTCTTAATATATTGGTACCCGTTTTTCCTGGAAGGAAAAAATAAATATCTTGATCATTAATTAGACTTTGATCTTTAAATTTATACATGACTTGAATCATGAAATTGTAATAGCACAATTGCAAACAAACTACGGAATGGGTGAGGTTTGAAGCCATGGACCTCTCAAGGGAGGTTCCTTGATGCTGTTGAGGGGCTTTTGATCTAGGGAATTGGATCTGTGCTCCAGCTCCCTGAATTAAGCCTGAATACCTTTCATCCTTCACATGAGCTATATAATCCTATGGGTTTAGCGCTCCCCCATGATTATAAGAATAATTGAAGCCGTGGTGAGTGAGCTTTAAAACTCCAGGCCAGTGCACAAAAAACTGATCAAGGGTTCAAGCCCCATCCATTCCGTGATTTATAACTTGAAAATAGAAATAAGTCAATGGACAAAAAATTAACTTAATAAACAGACAAATTTTAAAATATAAGGCAAAATAATGTATGTATTAGAGAGACAAGTGCAGTATCCTACATGTTATGTCATCAAGGATGTCACTTCATTGAAGGGACTCTTGCTTATCCTGTTGCAGTTATGTTTACACAGCACCTAAGAAATGGGAGGAAGTCAAATCTGAGCCAAGGAAGGGGAGGGTAGCTGCTATTCTTTGGGTAAAGAGTCCTTCACCAGCATGAAGGCACTCTCTTGAAGGAGGAGGAATGCATATTAGAATTCTAATATGAATATCTATCCTAGAAGGATAGATGTTGTATTGTATGTAAGTATACAGTAGTGCATTTTTTTGCAACACCCAGCCATTTCCCACTGAGGTAGGATGACCTTAAAAAAAAAAAACACATTCACCATAATTCATTCATTCACTGTCTCTTTAGAAGTATGTTGACATCACAGTTTGGGTGATATCCATCCAAACTGCTATTTTCATACCTGTAATGTGCTTATTAGTGCAACCAAAACTCTGCCACTCACCAAATGAGTTGTCAGTCTTGCCCCAGCCAGCTACGATGCCGACTTCACCAATAAAATCATCACTGGGATCCGGAAGGCAAATAGGTAAAATATTGTCTCTGTAAATAACTGGACGATTCAAGCGTAGTACAGCAATGTCAAATCTGTTAATGAAATTTTTATTGTAATGTGTGAGGAACATGTAATATAGTGTATTGAGTACATTTATACAGTACAAAGCCATTAAAAATGTATATGCAAATATATAACTACATGTATTTAGTAATGTGTATAATCATTGATATTATTTTGTATGTAATGATAATGTAATATAATGCTATAAAAATAAAAATATTACTGACCATCAATGTTTTTCACTTAACATGAAATACTGAGGTTTTGGGCAATTTGGTTAAAATGATGAATATTTAATCAATGACTGAAAAACACACAAATACCCTCACATAGGAGAATGAAGCTAATGATGACATGAAATATCCCTCTAGACTTGATTCAAACTCACTAAATAAGAGGATGCTCTATATTTCAGTCTCTAAATCAAGCTCTCTTGTTAGAGGCCAATATCTACAGCCTTCTCTTCAGGGCTTTGTAGCTGTGAAGTTAGTCTTACTTAGAGAGTTGAATTTAGAGAAGTACAGCATAGTGGATATTAAAAAGATCTGTGATACATACATACATAACTAATTACACAATATTAAACACCTATGTCAAGGTAAAAAAAAAATAAAGTGTCTTGGATGAAGAATTATGTTCAAACTGAGGATCTATAGGTAGAGTGTCTGCTAACTTTAATATACTGTACACTAATTCTCCCCTCAAGGAAGGTTCCTTGATGTTGGTGAGGGGCTCTTGATTTAGGGAATTGGATCTATGCTCCAGTTCCCCAAATTAAGCCTGAATGCCTTCCACATACCCCCCCAGGCGCTGTATAATCCTCCGGGTTTAGCGCTTCCCCCTTGATTGTAATAATAATAATAATAATGTACACTAATTCTGTGTGAATGTAATCTGATAACAAAACACAAGATGAGATTATTACCACCATTATCAGCTACTGTATTGTACATACAATGTGTATGAACACTTTATAAATAATTTTTGCAGTATTTAAATATTAAAAACAAAAATGATAAAAAGAGCACATTTCTTAAATCAAAGTTTTTGAAACTATAAATGCATATTGGGCTTTGTGATTACTGTATTCAAGAGCTATAACTTTTTTTAGATTCAATAAAAAAAATCAAATTCAAGGGTAAAAAGAAAAAAATTGGTTGTACATATAACCAACCTGTCAGGTTGAGTCAACATATATTTGAAGCTCGGGTGTATTCTCTTCTCTAAGACTGCAAAGGTTTCCTTGGGGAAGGGTTCATCGTACTCGCCCGTATCTTTGGTATCAAATTCGCCCAGATGGACAGTGATCTGGTTCAGTCGGGCTCTAGAGCAAAGAAATACAGTAGAGCTATTATCTATAATTGTTTTAATGGTTAGGTTTATATTAATCAAATGTAAACTTTACCAGGAATGGTTCCCAGCAGTAGCTCAATGATTAAAATTCACTCATACCCCAAAGGACTCAGTCTTCATTCTTAGGCAGGCAGAGATGTAAGGTCAAGTCCTATTACACCTGCTGCCCATGTTCAACTAGCAGCAAATAGCCACCTGAGTGTTAGTCAGCTATCCTAGGGAAGAGGGCTGGAGAATCCCAATAGCAATAAGTCCCATTGCTTGACTTCTGAGTTATCCTAGGTTAACAGCCTTTTGGAATTATCAGTCTGAAGAATATCTTTTTCTTCTCACTAGCAATGGTTACCAGATAATATTACCCATCTGAATATCATCTAGCACTAGTAAATGCATACACTCATCCTTTTTTATTTGACTTTTCAGGTATTTTTTGAAGTTCCTGGAACTATGCAACTTTGGTTTATCTTTCAATTAGCAAAACACATGCCAAGGTCATGCAGCACTCAGAAGATTACAGGTAATCAGATTTGATCTGAAGAAAGGAAGGGTAGCTCCAATTCCTTGGTTCAAGAGCCCTTCACTAACATCAAGGCAACTCCCTGAAGGGTGAAGAAAGTTGGATTCCATCCCTGATCCTTGCACTTTAATCATTGTTAAGTTTAGCATTACAGTTAACACTCAAGGCAGATGTGTATCTTAAGCAGCAAGTAAGCCACAGTAAATACTGTGTTAAACGCTACAATAAAAGACTTACTTATGTACACAGTGTGCAGCTGTAGCAACAAAGTAGTGATTGATGAGGACGCCTCCACACTGATAACCCGAGATGCGAATGTGTGCCTGCCAGGGAAACTCTCCAAACCTGGCCTCATTACCACCAATGATTCTCTTGGCAAACTGAGATACTCTTTGAATACCACACTCTGAAACATTCAGCAGGTGTTGGCAAAGTAGGGCAGGCTGCTCAACATGGACTTGAAGCAGTGGTTAAAGTACCCATTAAAGTGGAATTAATTTAGAACTGCATGAAGGAATAACTGGGTCTTATCAAAGTTATATAAATAAAGATAACACTTATGGCTTTACCAAAGTAAACCACAGGAACTTTTATTCACACTAATGTATGAAATTGTTTAAAAATCTACATTTTTACAGTAATTAGTATGAAAGCATTGCTCTACAATATTCATAAAGCTATATAAAGAACAAAAGAAAGGATCAGATTTCATATCAACCACAAAATGTACAGTCCAGTATACACAAGCAAGAAGTTACCAGAGAAAAAAAAACCTTAAAGCCAATATACAGCATAGCCCACCAAAATATTTAGGGTAAGAATTTCATGTAATTTCTTTGATCCAAAGATAGGAAAATTGCCTGAACTATGAGTGAAATCACAGAGCCAGAAGCCATTCTGCCTATCACAGTGATGGAGAGGAAAAGTTAACTCAAATTTTGTTTACAGGAGAATAATGAAGAATGTAAATGTGACCTAACAGCAATAGTTTCACAGTGTATGATTTATAAGGAAGTGCATATAATTTCGAATGGCTCTTGGAATCTGTATAATACAAACCTCAATCGATTAGTCCGTTCACCATATTTCAGTATTGTAGCTGTACCGTACTTAAATATAGTTTTTTAATATTTATTATTAAAGCTCTTCTTTACTACTTTATTTACTGTTAGTGTTCCGCTTGGCAATTCAATTATTATTTCTACCTGGTTCATTAAAAAGAGTCGGTTGTTGAACTCTGGACTCGACGGGAACCTGGAACTGCTGTCTGGCCGAATTTAAAACTGGGCCCACACGAACTGTAACAGAATCCTTGTCATAAAGTTCCTCTGGGATACTAAAACAAATTTCTTTTAATACTGCATGCTCATCAGTTTAGGAAAGCATGCCGAGGGTCTTAGGCTGGTTACGTGTTTGCTGTAGGTTTAGCACTGGGGTTTTATTAATGTCTGCACATGTGCTATTGGCATTAATAATGACACATGCTGCATTAATAGCTGGTTCGATAAGCGACTAAACATAGAAATGATGTAGTATTTAGACCTGTTAATTTGTGCATGCTAAAAGTGTGCCACGACTTCATTAGAGTCGTCCATTTAAATGAAAATAAATGCAGTTTTTGTATTTCAGAAAAGTCTGCATGGTATAAATGGGTAAATGGGTTAGTGTCATGATTGGGCAATTATAGTCAGAAATTTAACATCATATTGTACTATTTTATAAAGCACTAAATGTACATGGGTCATTCTTAATCCTCTCTCAGCTGACTGTAGTCTCGTCTCTGATCAGGCTGTTGGTAATTGCCAGCTTTGTATTGTACTGTACAGTAAGACTCCTATGTCCTCAGGGAATACATTCCAAGACCTACCGTGGATAGTAGTGAACCCTATATACAAGTCGTTTTTTGTTTGCATACATACCTATGATAAATTTTTATTGATAAATTATGCAGATTAAGTGGAGAATTAGCACTTTTTCACTGATGGGAAGCACTTCACCATTTTTCCTAGGCTTTGAACAACTGCCATCAAAACTACTGCTGTGCTTTGGTGTCATTATTAAGCAAAATTAAGGATTATTTTCAGGCCATCATAAACAGTGGATAACTGAAACCGCAGAAATTGGACCCACAGATATGGGAGGTTTACAGTATTGTATTAGAATCCTAACTCATTATAGCTATTATAATGCTTAGTTTCCTATACATACTATACCTGGAGGGATATTTCTCTGTACCAAGAGATGGGCCTACAAGAAAGTCCATTTTTTATGTGAATAGACCATGTATCACCCCTTATGTCACCTCTGCTGCCTCAGTCGCTCTCTGGAACATTTGTGTATGTAATGCTCCTGTTTATTGAATGATTTTTGGATATTTTCTCCACCCCAATTTATCTGTGTATATTACCCATGACACCAAAGATGAATACTAATGATGCTAGACTTAGCTGATTGTTTAGATAAAAACTGAGGTTCTAGATATGTCAGGAGGCAGTGCAGGATTAGTAATCTATAATTACATTAATTATACATTCTCATGCCTTTAACAGTAGCTGTATTTCTACAACTTTTGAATATGATGATTGATAATATATGAAGTTAAAGGAGAAAGTTGTGCAGTGAAGGTATGATTTAGAGTGTGGGGTAGCCATTACAAATTCATTTTTGTTTGGGATGTCTAAGGCCACCACAGTTTATGATGTATTGAACTGCAACAGCTGTATCAGCTCAATACATCATATGGTATAAACCACTGGAGGTCTCAGAAACAATTCTGTTTTTCCCATATGCTCTTCAATTAACACTAATCTGTGCTGATCTTCAGGAACATAACCCATGCATTATTCGAGAATCTATTGTATGTAGATTTTTGAATTGTTAGCCGTGTGCAGAGAGCATTTAGGAAGTACAGGAGAAGGTACTCCCTTGTAACAGAAGCAGAGGATACCCTGTAATAGGTGAAGGAAATGATGCCCTATAACAGGTGAAAGAAAAGATGCCCAGTGCCCACTGTAATAGGTAAAGATACCCTCTGTAACAGGTGAAGAAAGCAGTGTCCACTGTAGCCCTATGGGTGAATCACTGAATGTTATAACATCAACAGCATATAATACCAACAAGTTGCAAAGGTTGGTAAATGAATTTGGGGAGGGTATGTAAAAGAAGGAAATTAAGAGTGAACTTAGGAAAGAGCATGGTGATGAGGGCATCTTTACTGGAGAAATGTCTCACTGCACAGTAGGCTTTTGAGTCTAATAGAGGCATGAAATGAAAGTAAAATAGTGGAGCAATGAAGTAGTGATAGTAGCAGAGCAGCAGTGGTTGTCAGCTTGCTTAGTGGAGACATAATTTTAACGTGTTCAGTTCCTAAGCCTTCGTAAACCTAGGCCTCTTTATTAGACCTATCAAAGCTAAGGCACTAAAGGCCTGTTTCATCACTATTACTTCCAACTCATGCCTCTGAACTTAATCAGATTGAAAAAAAATCTACTGCTCAGGTGAAATGTTTTTTCACTGAAGACAGCTAGGTGTTGCTCATGTGTCTTATTTATCAACTGAATGCTATATTAACATATGCTCATGTCCAGTCTTGTCTACATTAATCCTCCCTTCTTGAATGCAGATGATGACATTGAGAGGCACTCAGCCAAAATATATTGAAGTTTAGTTTACCCTAGTTCTTTATTGAGCATATTATTTAGGTTGTCGTATATTTGTATATTAGTGTCATTTACAGTTATCTGCCTCTACTACAAACAGTAATCCCAATATTTAATTGTGGTGAGAATGAATAAAACAAAGTATATAGTCTTTGTCAAGCCACATGTTATTTTCAATTATGTAATGTTAGAAGTCTAAAAATGGATGCATTACTAAAAAAAACCCTTGCCACAATTACTGAGTAGGAAGGTGCAACATGCAACATCACAATAAACAGAATGAGATACAGAGGAAATACACAGTTGTGATTCTTTTAGAAAACAAGAAAGAATTTTTAAATAAGTGCATTTTCTGCACTGAACTGCTTTTTGTGAAAAGAGGCAGACTTTCAAAGAAGCCAAAATGGAAATCAGTGAAAATGATAGCCACTAGCAGATGTAGGAACATTTGTAAAATATTACTCGAGCTAAAAAATAATTTAGGCTTATGGTATTTATATTTTAAATAAAAAGTTAAAATGGAGTTCACATTACATACTTTAAAGTCTTTAAAATTGTATATGCATTAGTGGTTGTTGATTTAGTAGTGAAAGTAATAGTATCACTGTAAAACATTCGTTTTATTCATGTAGTTAGCTAACAGCAATGGTGGATTTGTCAAAAGTGGCAGCAGTAATACAAGTACAACTGTACTGTAATAGATGCAATAGTTATTGTATATTCACTGCATGGCATCCAAAACTTCTCTAACAAGAAATCAGAGGCTTGTAGACTGCACCAGAGCTAATGATCCTAGCAGTTGATAAGACTTTAAACATAACACCTAATGTATATAACAGTAAAAATATTAGCAAGAGAATACTGTATTCAAAAGATAGATTTAATGGCATAATAAGTTTTTTCAGATTATTAACCCACAGGGTTAGTAACCTAAGATAACTCGAGAAGATCAATCAGTGTGGCTTCATTCCCAATGGGGTCTTTTGATCTTTTTTCCCCAGTAAATGACCCATAACAGTCACCTAACACCCAGGTACCTGCCTACTGCTTGGTGAACAGGGGCAACAGGTGTAATGAAACATGCCCAACATTCTCCATGTGCCAGGATTGAATCTGTGTCCAGATGTGAGCCAAGGGCACTACCGCTTTGTTTGTTTAAGGATTAAAAATTTAAAAATTATGGCATCAAGGAAAAGATCACAAAAACCTACATTTCCCACAGAATACAATTATAAATAAAAAGAATTTATACGGAAATCAGAGATTCTCCTGCGAAGACATGTGTAGGAAATCAAAACTAACTCTGGTAAAAAGAGCTCAGATATAAGAAATTTAACAAATTGAGGAAATAAAACTCAAATAACAATAAATACTTGGAGAAAAACAAATGTGAGCAGTAAAAAGAACTAGCATAATAAAACTGCTGTACGAGCGAGTCTGGAAATAATCGGAACACAGTGTGGCAGTAATGCGTAAAAGAAGTCATAATAGGTTTAACGAGGTCAAAAAACACCAGTAAATATCCTATTCAGTGTGCTTGGGAGGAAAGGGACAGCAAGTAGGAAGGATAATTTACCTGGGAGTCGATTAGGGCCCCAAAATCGTGGGGGAAAATAAGGTCTTGGACGACGAAGTGGCAATCGCTGTCGACCAACTGTAAACATAGGTACAACAAGATACAGTCAGTCTGCTATTCTAGCTACATACGACAGGTTACAGCAGGATACCAGTGTCACAGCTTGTCCGTCATATGGAGCTATAGCTCGTCTGAAGCAGATCTGAGTCGTAAGTTATTTAATCAAATAGTAAATTCAAGTGATATTGAGTCATTTTACAGAGTTTGTTACTTTCATTTGAACCTGTCAGGAAAACATAAGATAATTTCCCTTAAATATTCCTCTTTTCTACATACACCGAGAGGTGTATGGCTGTCAGTATATACACCGAGAGGTTAATGTAATTCCTTTTTTATACAGTGTGCTTAAAATTTTCAATAAAGTATCAAATTTTGTGGGTCAAAGAATAACCTTATACACAAATTCTCTCCATCAAAATCCTTGTAAATATTACAGTACACGGTACATTAGCAAACATTAACATGAAACTGACTCTTCAAGACTTGAATTTACTGTTGTTTGCCTTAACAGTTTATTCTTGTATTTTCCTGAAGTCTGTGTCAAGCACTGAAGAATTATAATTGCCAAGGAAGTACTGTGTGTGGTGTTTCTAAATTACTAAGGTCAGTAAATTAAACACTTTATAAGAATTCTAGTTTCCAATAATTACAGATACAAATACAGCATTTGTTAATAATGATTTTGATTAATGTTTTAATTGTGATAGATAAGAAAGGTTCACAACCTTTGGCATGTCACTTCAGTACCTTTTTCTCTATTCAGATTTACAGTAAAAATAACAACGCTTAATAATTATACAATAACAAAGACATTTAACTTGGAAATCTTCAGGAAGTTAGGAAATAAGTGATCCAAAGACAGAATTATTCCCATGCATGGCTGATGTGAAATCCTGTCATTACTTATACAATCAGTTGACAAGTGTGCATCTGCATTAATATAATCCATGACAAGTGCACATCATGCTGATGACATGACGATTACTGAAATCATATCTGGTTTAATATGCCCAGGGAGGTTGTTTCCCAGTTGACTGAGATGGAGGAGGGTGATAAAGGAAAGAGAAAGGCGAGCATCAGTACTGAAGATTCGGAGAGCAACATCACCAAATGCAGACAAGGGTGGGAGAGGAAGTATAATAAGCTGAGGTGTCATGAAGGGGAGCAAATACATTTACTCACTCTCTTGCTATGGTTGTTCAAAAGCTTGTTTTGTTGTTAGTGCTGAAGCAGTGCTGAATGTGAGACATAAAATAATCTAATCATATACATTTATAATTGGGTTATAATATAATTAGTATACATACAGTATATGCAGAAATATGAGCTTACAACAGTGTTAGTATACATGTAATCAAATAATTTTTCTACTCATAGCCAGTGATTTAATGGAAGCCTGAAAATTTTAAGCTTCATTAATAAGATTAAAACAGAGTTCTTGCTTTTTACACTATAATAAGTAACATTAAATAGTGTATATTCACAACACAAAAATATGTTTGTACAGCATAGCTATATTAGTCAAGGAAGTTTATAAATTATTTTAAAGAATAAAAGAATAAAGATTTTATTTCTTTGCAAAGGTTACAAAGTGTAATTACAATTCTGAAAATTATAACTGAATCAGCCCATTACTGTTCAGTTTCTTGACCATGTCACCATTGTGTTATTAGTGATAACAAACAATATTTAGAGTCTTATGCTCCTTACATAAATATATGTTAGCAAGTGTTATGTCGAGTGTTACGTTCAATACAGCCACCACACTGTTGTCAGGAGTGTAAAGATTCATTGTAAAGTGATAGATAATGGAAGACCGAGACAGATGTCAGAAGAACTTTTGGTTAATGTAATAAAAAAATATACACCAAATGTATAACAATCAGAAATTGGTTTTGATGAGTCAGACATATACAGTACCTGAAAAAGCAACAACAAAGAGCACAATTAATAAACTATATAAAGTTTACTATATATTGTTTGGATTCATGAACACTGAACTAATAATTTACATTCATTAATTGAAAATACTGAATAAACTTAAATGGAATACTATGATCTGAAAAAAATTGAAAGAAAAATGTATAAACTTAAGATCATGGAAATTTGACTGACAGAATATAAAAATTTAGATATTTTTAATGTTTACCAGTGGTTTAACAAAATATAGTTAGCAGCTCATAAATTATTTAATTTTATTAGCTTAAAAATTGATAATTAATACATAACATACACTATACAGCATAATACCATATTTAAATATATTAAAACCTCAAGAAAACAGACCCCTATGTAATGATTTCAGATATAAAGGACAAAATACTTGGATGGACAAATGTTTGATGCAACTGACTAAGAGTGAGAGTGAGAGAGATATTTCATTCGGATTTTTAACCCTGCAGGGTTAGCCAACCAGGAGAACCCAAGAAAGGCAATGCATCATTGAGGACTGCCTTATTTCCATTAGGATCCTCAATCTTGTCCCCCAGGATGTGACCCACACCAGTCGACTAACACCAGGTACCTACTTGCAGCTAGGCGAACAGGACAACAGGTGTAAGGAAACACGTCAAAATGTTTCTACCCTGCCGGGAATTGAACCCGGGCCCTCCGTGTGTGAAGTGAGAGCTTTGCCAGCCAGGCCAAGGGGGTCACCCATGTTCTATTGAGATTTTGCCCATTAATGGTAGCATGTGTTTATACAGTGGACCAAGTCTGCTGTCCTGGGCATTTTGATACAATGGATATATAAATGGACACCCACTTCCTTCCCTATAACAGAGTTATATTGTACCACAAAAAATCTATAAGTACATAGCATTTAAAAAATGTTGCAGTAATACCCTTCAAGAAAAGGTACTTCAGTGGTAGTGAAGGGCTCTTGATTCAGGGAATAAGGGCTACTCTCCTATTCATCAGTTCTCACCAAAGTAATAAAGAAAGCCAAACAACTATATTACTCCAGTAGATTCACAGACACTAGAGGAGATATAAAAAAGACCTGGAAAACACTCAGATTCTAGGGACCCACAAACTGAAAAAACCAAGAATATTGTCCTAACTAAACCTAATGAAACACCACTGCATCCCACTGACACAGCTAACAAGATAAACGACTTCTTCTCAACCATAGGGTCTAATCTCGCCAATAAAATCCCACATACCAATGCCCATGCCGGGGACTACCTAGATGGGAATTTCCCAAATTCCTTCTATCTTGCACCAACTGAGCCCTCGGAAGTCACCGAGATTATAAAGTCACTTAAAAACAACTCAGGAAATCTGTCTAATGTCCCACCATTACTGTACAAGCGAGCGGCCCATGTCCTTTTGCATGCTATCTCATTACTTTTTAACAAGTCACTAGAAACTAGCACCTTCCCGAAACTACTCAAGACGGCAAGGGTTACACCAATACATAAAGGTGGTGACCATACAGACTTAAACAACTATAGGCCAATATCAAACTTACCATTGTTATCCAAAATCTTTGAGAAACTCGTGCACAGGAGACTATATTCATTTATAACAACACAAAACATACTCAACCCCTGCCAATTTGGATTCAGGAAAAATAAAAGCACTAATGATGCAATCATAAAAATGCTAGATCTGCTTTACACAGCATTGGAAAATAAGGAATATCCACTAGGAATTTTTATTGACCTAAGAAAAGCTTTTGACACAGTAGACCACAGCATCCTACTCCACAAACTTGACCATTATGGTATAAGAGGCCATGCGCTTGCATATTTCAAATCTTACCTTACTAATAGGTATCAGTATGTCACCATTAAAGACACAGCATCAACAACACAGCCACTTGATACTGGAGTTCCGCAGGGAAGTGTCCTTGGTCCCCTGCTCTTCCTCATATACATCAATGATCTTCCAAACGTATCTCGACACCTGAACCCCATTCTCTTAGCTGACGACACGACTTATGTCATCTCTCACCCTAATCTTGCCACCCTCAACACCATTGTTAATGAGGAACTGATCAAAATATCGACTTGGATGACAGCCAATAAACTTACGCTTAACACTGACAAAACCTACTACATTATGTTTGGTAGCAGAGCAGGAGATGCTCTGCTAAAGCTCCCGCTTCACACACGGAGGGCCCGGGTTCGATTCCCGGCGGGTGGAAACATTTCGACACGTTTCCTTACACCTATTGTCCTGTTCACCTAGCAGCAAATAGGTACCTGGGTGTTAGTCGACTGGTGTGGGTCGCATCCTGGGGGACAAGATTAAGGACCCCAATGGAAATAAGTTAGACAGTCCTCGATGACGCACTGACTTTCTTGGGTTATCCTGGGTGGCTAACCCTCCGGGGTTAAAAATCCGAACGAAATCTTATCTTATCTCTTATCTTACCAGACATAATGAGGGCAAATTCCTAGGCCTATACCTTGCCTATACCTCATAATTTGTAATATTTTAAAATAAAGAATTAAACTAAGTCTGCCCGAAATGCCTAGCCATGCTAGGCGTTCTAGTGGTACACTCTGTAATCATTATTTAACTACATGTAAACCACACAATAACCGAATTCTGTAAATTCAACATTGTAATCTTTATAGAGAATAAACTTTGAATTTGAACTTTGAATTTGAATTCCCTGGATGAAACCTGATTACCTTCCATACCAACAACTCACTCAGAACGACTCAAGAAATCGTAATGACACGATTGCAAACAAACCATACCCCCGGCCGGGATTGAACCCGCGGTCATAGAGTCTCAAAACTCCAGCCCGTCGCGTTAGCCACTAGACCAGCTAGCCACAATAAGATTCATCCAACTAGGTATATTTCTACTAACCTTCCTATGGTGTAGAAATATACCTAGTTGGATGAATCTTATTGTGGCTAGCTGGTCTAGTGGCTAACGCGACGGGCTGGAGTTTTGAGACTATGACCGCGGGTTCAATCCCGGCCGGGGGTATGGTTAACTCACTCAGAAATGTTCAAGAAATGGCAAAGTATTTTATCCACAGTGGTATATTGCAGACCATTCTGGAGAAATACCCTGACTTTGCTAGCTGTAAATAATGCATTACCATGTGTGTGTGTGTGTGTGTGTGTGTGTGTGTGTGTGTGTGTACTCACCTATTTGTGGTTGCAGGGGTCGAGTCACAGCTCCTGGCCCCCGCCTGTGTGTGTGTGTGTGTGTGTGTGTGTGTGTGTGTGTGTGTGTGTGTGTGTGTGTGGTGTGTGTGTGTGGTGTGCGTGCGTATGTGGGTGTGTGGGTGTGTGTGTGCGTGTGTGGGTGTGTGTGTACTCACCTATTTGTGGTTGCAGGGGTCGAGTCCTAGCTCCTGGCCCCGCCTCTTCACCGGTTGCTACTAGACCCTCTCTCTCCCCGCTCCATGAGCTTTATCAAACCTCGTCTTAAAACTGTGTATGGTTCCTGCCTCCACTACGTCATTTTCTAGGCTATTCCACTGCCTTACAACTCTATGACTGAAGAAATACTTCCTACTATCTCTCTGACTCATTTGTGTCTTCAACTTCCAATTGTGGCCTCTTGTTTCTGTGTCCCCTCCCTGGAACATCCTGTCCTTGTCCACCTTGTCTATTCCACGCAGTATTTTATATGTCGTTATCATGTCTCCCCTGACCCTCCTGTCCTCCAGTGTCGTCAGGCCGATTTCCCTTAATCTTTCTTCATAGGACATTCCCCTTAGCTCTGGAACTAACCTTGTTGCAAACCTTTGTACTTTCTCTAGTTTCTTGACGTGCTTTATCAAGTGCGGGTTCCAAACAGGTGCTGCATACTCCAGTATGGGCCTGACATACACGGTGTACAGTGTCTTGAATGATTCCTTACTAAGGTGTCGGAATGCTGTTCTCAGGTTTGCCAGGCGCCCATATGCTGCAGCAGTTATCTGATTGATGTGTGCTTCCGGAGACATGCTCGGTGTTATACTCACCCCAAGATCTTTCTCCTTGAGTGAGGTTTGCAGTCTTTGGCCACCTAGCCTATACTCTGTCTGTGGTCTTCTGTGCCCTTCCCCTATCTTCATGACTTTGCATTTGGCAGGATTAAATTCGAGAAGCCATTTGCTGGACCAGGTGTCCAGTCTGTCCAGGTCTCTTTGAAGTCCTGCCTGGTCCTCATCAGATTTAATTCTCCTCATTAACTTCACATCATCTGCAAACAGGGACACTTCTGAGTCTAACCCTTCCGTCATGTCGTTCACATATACCAAAAATAGCACTGGTCCTAGGACCGACCCCTGTGGGACCCCGCTCGTCACAGGTGCCCACTGTGATACATCATTACGTACCATGACTCGTTGTTGCCTCCCTGTCAGGTATTCTCTGATCCATTGCAGTGCCCTTCCTGTTATATGCGCCTGATGCTCTAGCTTCTGCACTAATCTCTTGTGAGGAACTGTGTCAAAGGCCTTCTTGCAGTCCAAGAAGATGCAATCAACCCACCCCTCTCTCTCTTGTCTTACTTCTGTTATTTTATCATAAAACTCCAGAAGGTTTGTGACACAGGATTTGCCTTCCGTGAATCCGTGCTGGTTGGCATTTATACTCCTGTTCCGTTCCAGGTGCTCCACCACTCTCCTCCTGATAATCTTCTCCATAATTTTGCATACTATACACGTCAATGACACAGGTCTATAGTTTAGTGCCTCTTTTCTGTCTCCTTTTTTGAAAATGGGAACTACATTTGCTGTCTTCCATACCTCAGGTAGTTGCCCAGTTTCCAGGGATGTGTTGAAGATTGTGGTAAGTGGTACGCACAACATATCTGCTCCCTCTCTAAGGACCCATGGAGAGATGTTGTCCGGTCCCATTGCCTTTGAGGTATCGATGTCCCTTAGCAGTTTCTTCACCTCCTCCTCATCTGTATGTATGTCGTCCAACACTTGTTGGTGTATTCCTTGTTGGTGTCCCCATCTGGTCTGTCCCCCCAGAGTCCTTCCTGTCTCTACTGTAAATACTTCCTTAAATCTCGTGTTGAGCTCCTCACATACCTCTTGATCGTTTCTTGTGAGTTCCCCACCTTCTTTCCTCAGCCTTATCACCTGGTCCTTGACTGTTGTCTTCTTCCTAATGTGGCTATACAGCAGTTTCGGGTCAGATTTGACTTTCGATGCTATGTCGTTTTCATACTGTCTCTGGGCCTCCCTCCTTATCTGCGCATACTCGTTTCTGGCTCTTCTACTAATCTCCTTGTTTTCCTGGGTCCTATGCCTCCTGTACCTTTTCCATTCTCTGTTGCACTTAGCTTTTGCCTCCCTACACCTTCGGGTAAACCAAGGACTCGTCTTGGTCTTCCTATTATTTCTGTTTCCCTTGGGAACAAAACTTTCCTCTGCCTCCTTGCACTTTGTGTGTGGGTGTACGTGTGCGTGTGTGTGTGTGAGGGTGTGTGTGGGTGTGTGTGTGGGTGTGTGTGAGGGTGTGTGTGTGGGTGTTGGTGTGTGTGTGTGTGTGGGTGTGCGTCCTTGTGTGTATGCATATATTTGTACGCTCGTGTGCACATGTCCGTGCGTGCGCCCTCGTGTGTGTGTATGTGCGCGCGCGCGCCAGTGTGGGTGTATGATTCACTTAATATTTGTATTTATAACTCATTACAATTGTGACCAGGTGTGGACGTATCAGTGGTTCATTACTTTGTAATTTGCTCATGACTGTAACCATGTATAGGAGTGAAGCTGATTCATTACCTCTGTAACTTGCCATGATTGTGACCATATCTACCTGGAGTTCATTACCTTTGTAACTAGTTCAGCTATCATAACTTTGGGGTCCAGTCACTGGACCCATTATGTACCTTTGTAATCTTTTGACTACCGCCCACAGGATGGGTATGGGGTGCATAATAAAGATATTAAACTAAAGTGTGTGTGTGTGTGTGTGTGTGTGTGTGTGTGTGTGTGTGTGTGTGTGTGTACTCACCTATTTGTGGTTGCAGGGGTCGAGTCACAGCACCTGGCCCCGCCTCTTCGCTGATTGCTACTAGGTCCTCTCTCTCCCTGCCCCATGAGCTCTATCTATGTGTGTGTGTGTGTGTGTGTGTGTGTGTGTGTGTGTGTGTGTGTGTGTGTGTGTGTGTGTGTGTGTGTGTGTGTGTGTGTGTGTGTGGTGTGTGTGTGACTCAGCAATCAATATTTGCACCAATAACTCATTACAGTTGTGACCGGGTGTGGAAGTGTGAATTGCTCATTACTCTATAATTTGTTCATGATTGTAGCCATGTATAAACGTAAGTAACCATTCTTACAGAATTCATTACCTTTGTAACTTGTGAGCTCATTACCTTTGTACCTAGTTCAGCTATCAAAACTTTGGGGGCCCAGTCCCTGGACCCATTACGTACCTCTGTAATCTGTAAATACTTTTGTAACTTGTCATGATTGTGACCAGACCTACCTGGAGTTCATTACCTTTGTAAATTGTGAGTTCATTACCTCTGTAACTTGCTCAGCTATCAAAACTTTGGAGTCCAGTCCCTGGACCAATTATGTACCTCTGTAATCTTTTGACTACCGCCCACAGGATGGGTATGTGGTGCATAATAAACATATTAAACTAAACTAACTTCCATACCCCAGCCACTGTATGACCCATGAATGCAGCAACCACTCTGTTAATACAGTAAACACAGCACTGTGACCTCTATGTGTTTAGTGCTCACCCCTTCCATGAATGTAATAATTTTCACATGCACCACAAAATGTTGAATTACGTTGGAAAAGTAATGTTGAATGTTGAATAATGTAAGAAAGTAAATGATGAATATTGAATAACGGTAAGAAAGTTATGTTGAATAACAGTAAAAAAGTAATGATGAATGATGAATTACAGTAAGAAAGTAATGCTTAATGTTGAATTACATTTAGAAAGTAATGTTAAATACTCACGTGGGTTGTTGAAAGTGGGAGGTTCTCTGTTGAACAAATTGATGTGTCTGACAGCGTCAGATCTGACAGTAGCTATGGTGGGTATGCAGCAGGTATATATGAAGCCTCCACCACATTTGTTCACTGGAGTATCTGCAATATACAATGCTCATCTTCATAACAGGAGTATATACATTGAGATGTGTATATGTATGTCTCAGTCTGTATACATTTGGTGTGTATATCTTTCAGTGTAGATACAAAAATATCTATCAAACTATTTATACTAAGAGATGTGTATCTGTATATGCAAAGAGATATGTATGTCAGTGTATATACGTCTATCTCTGTATATATACTGAGAGATGTCTCTCTGTATATTCCTTCTAAAAGAGGGATATATCTCGCAAGGGAGGTATGTGCCTTAATACTTGTCAGGCTCTTCATCCAAGGAACTGAACCAATAGTCTCCCCTTCCTTGGACTGAACCTGAATATCACCTGTTCCCTAGGCCATATATACCCCCATAGTGGAGCTACCCCTCTCCTTCCTCGGACCACACCCGAGTACCTCCAATTCTCCACCTCATTATCAATGTAATTTGCATACCAATCAAGACATTAGTGTCTAGTTCCTGGACCCATTATGTATCTCTTTCAATCTTTGGACTACCGTCCACCAAGGATGGATATGTGGTTAGTAATACAGATTAATATTAAACAAATTAACTTAAATGCTCTGCATATACAGGAGTTTTCGGCATGTAAGTTTATTCAGGTATACACAAATACAGTTACATAGATTATCATACATAGCAGCATATATGTAAAGAACTTTCACGGCGCGCATAACGGAGATAAAACACCTCAGTTACTGGGAGCGCTTGAGCTTCCTAAACCTGTATTCCCTGGAACGCAGGAGGGAGAGATACATGATTATATACACCTGGAAAATCCTAGAGGGACTAGTACCGAACTTGCACACGAAAATCACTCACTACGAAAGCAAAAGACTTGGCAGACGATGCACCATCCCTCCAATGAAAAGCAGGGGTGTCACTAGCACGTTAAGAGACCATACAATAAGTGTCAGGGGCCCGAGACTGTTCAACTGCCTCCCAGCATACATAAGAGGAATTACCAGCAGACCCCTGGCAGTCTTCAAGCTGGCACTGGACAAGCACCTAAAGTCAGTTCCTGATCAGCCGGGCTATGGCTCGTACGTTGGTTTGCGTGCAGCCAGCAGCAACAGCCTGGTTGATCAGGCTCTGATCCACCAGGAGGCCTGGTCACAGACCGGGCCGCGGGGGCGTTGACCCCCGGAACTCTCTCCAGGTAAACTCCAGGAACCTAGGATAGCCCAAAAAAGTCAGCCAGAGTGACTCATTTCCATTGGGGTCATTCATTCATTCTCTTTGGTACATCTGCATCCTGCTGAAATAAAATATATTATTATCTCATTTTGGACTGACCTCCACGGAAGAGGCAGGAGAGGATGAAGGTGCAAGAAGCCTGGATACCATTGTGGACACACTGGTCAGGTAAAGTGAACATATTGCGGAAGTAACGCCCCTCGTCTGCCTCTGAAAACACATTGGTAGATTAAGTGTATTATAAAGACACAAAGAGAAGACTAGGCATTTCGGGAAGAATAAGATTAATTCAAACTATATTGGTACAGATTATGGAGCACATTGATATTAAGGCTAGGGAACTGCATTACAGTTCTTAAATTTAGCAATGTGAATGGTTTTGTCTTTGTACGATACATAGTTTCTATTAAAGCTCCTATATTGGAGTATCACAGGCAAACTTATGACTAGTTTAAGATTCATTAGGTAATAGTTTTATTATGCATTTCTTTGTTTACAGTCAGTTGGGTGAGTAAGTGTTAATTGTGGGGAATCAAAGATAGAGAGTAGGTCTAGGTTTTTTTTTGTGTGTGTATGATACAAGAGAATAGGTGGTTTTCATGTACCCCATTCTCTTTGCTGACGACACGACTTTTGTCATCTCTCACCCTAATCTAGCCACCCTCAACACCATTGTTAATGAGGAGCTGCTCAAAATATCAACTTGGATGACAGCCAATAAACTTACACTTAACACTGGCAAAACCTACTATATTGTGTTTGGTAGCAGAGCAGGTGTTGCGCAACTTAACATTAAGATCGACAACACTAATTGCCAGACATAATGAGGGCAAATTCCTAGGCCTATACCTCGACAACAACCTAAATTTCAGCACCCATATCCAACACATATTAAAAAAAGTATCCAAAACAGTTGGGATCCTCTCCAAGTTACGATACTACGTGTCACAAACTGCCCTTCTCACACTATACCATTCACTTGTATATCCATACCTCACCTATGCTATCTGTGCTTAGGGATCAACTGCAGCAACACACCTAAAGCCAATAATAACCCAACAAAAAGCCGCAGTAAGAATAATCACTAAATCCCATCCCTGGCAACACCCCCCCCCACTCTTCATAGATCTAAACTTACTCCCTGTTCAGTACATCCACACTTACTACTGTGCAATCTACATCTACAGGACCTTAAATTCCAATATTAACCTTGACCTAAAACGCTTTCTTGATAGTTGTGACAGAACCCACAGGCACAACACCAGACACAAACATCTCTATGACATTCCCCGTGTCCGACTAAACCTTTACAAAAATTCAATGTATGTCAAAGGCCCTAAAATCTGGAACACCCTACCTGAAAATTCTAAAACTGCAGACACATTCATCACCTTCAAAACTACCATCAGAAAACATCTTATCTCCCTGATATGCCCTGTCAACTAATTACACGAATACCACCTGGTGGTTAACACTTGCACTCACTCACCCATTTGACCATAAACACAGAAATACGGATCTTAATCTTAAAATAATGATTCCTAACTAGTCATAAGTTTGCCTGTGATACTCCAATATAGAAACTATGTATTGTGCCAAAACAAAAGCATTCACATTGTTAAACTCACAAACTAGTATTTAGTCACTTAGTATTTAGTCACTTAGTAGTTAGTCAACTTACTCCACAATTTGTAATAATTTAGGGTTAAGAATTAATCTAAGTTTGCCCGAAATGCCTAGCCTTGCTAGGTGTTCTAGTGGCCTCCCTCTGTAATTAGCATTTTATTACATGTAAACCACACAATAACCAAAATCTGTAAACCCCGCATTGTAATCCTTATAGAGAATAAACTTTGATTTGATTTGATAGCTGATGGTGGGGTGTGTAAGGGAGATGTTTCCTAAAGGAAGTTTTGGAAGTGATGGTTGTGTCTGCAGTTCTAGAGTTATCAGGTAGGGTGTTCCAGATTTTAGGTCCTTTTATGTACATTGAATTTTTGGTATAGGTTTAGCCGGACACGGGCAATGTCATAGATGTTTGTGTCTGGTGTTATGCCTGTGGGTCCTGTCACAACTATCAAGAAAGTGTTTTAGGTCAGGGTTTATATTGGAATTTAAGGTTCTATAAGTGTAGGTTGCACAGTAGTAAGTGTGGATGTTCTGTATACTGAAAGTCATACACCTTGTGGAAAATTGCATTTATCTGAATGTAACTAATTATGTACATAACAGTAAATGATAACAAAGATAATTATTATTTACCAATGTTACATAGACAAGTAGGAATTTGGGACACCTAGGTCGCAAAAAATGTCCCCCTTCGATACCTACCACTGTCATAACCACAAGTTGCTCTAGACCTATTAATTAAATGAAATATACATTCACCAGGAATACTGGTAAATATATAAATTTGTGGACTGTATATTAAAAATAATAAATGGTTATATATATACACAATTACATAACAGAAGGAAAATATATCTTAATATCACTCACCAATTTGACTGGAGATTAATGTGCATCATACTCAGAAAACCTCACTCTAACTAAATCTATGAAAATAATGCTGGCCAGAATTACACACAAATCTAGAGAGCTTATCTGAGGTTCCTGGAGCTGTCTTGTCCAGTCGTCTGATATCTCAAGTTATGCAGGAATGCACATCCACCAATTTTGCCTCCTATTTGAGAGGTGTCAACGCAATTTTAACCTCTAGAGCACGAAAAATTCTTCCCATTACACCAACGTTTGTACAAAATTCAAAACCAAGATGGTGAGTGTCTTCTTTTTTTCGATAACATACTTCTTTTAAAAATACAATATAGGGCATCTATTTACCTATAAATTACCGTATTTCCGGAAAATGTATACAGTATTTTCTATTTGCTAAACGACTCAAATTGCTCATTTGACAATGGTGGAGGACCTGGGTACATATAGGATCTGGCATCCACATGGCGACATATTACACAAGATTTAATCACCCTTTTTACACTTTGCCATCCTTGTGGAATCCAGAAAGTTTCCCTAATACGATTTAAGGTATCTTGTACCCCACCATGCATTACATTTTTATGGGCATTTAGAACAATTAAATTTGTTAGATGATGAGTTTTGGGCAGTAAGATAGGGTGTTTAACATAATCACCCAATTCAGCATTTTGTAACCTACCTCTGCACCTAATTACATTGTTCTCTAAATACAGCCCCAATTTCTCTATTATGGAACCTTTCACAATTTTTCTTTCCATCATCAATTTAATCTCATTTCCATAGATTTCTTCTTATACCCTCTTTATCCAGTATTCAAGAGGATGTGAAAACTTATATGAAATATTCATCTTTAGAAATTTAAACACCAACTTAGTTACATTGATTAGTTTGGGTAAAGAAGAATACCTATTCATATCAATGGCTAAGGGAGGACAAACTATTGGAGCGGTGGTCACAGTAATTTCAACAGGAGCAATATACTCCTTTTGTACAGGCCAATTAGCTTTATTTACCAACCAACTCGGTCCTTTAAACCATGATACAGCATTTACAAATTTAGCATAAGGTAAACCTTGAGACAAGAAATCAGCTGGATTCTCCTCACCAGGAATATGATTAAATGTTAACATATGCTGACCCAAACTATTATACTTCTCTTGCATCTGATTAATTTCAGCGACTCTGTTTTGTACGTACACAATTTTACTGTTTCCATTACGAATCCATTGTAAGGATACCTCATTATCAGACCAAATTACAGTGTCACTAATATTTATCTCCTGCAACTTATTTCTTATATAATTAGCTAATTTGACACCTACATAAATGGCTGTTAATTCCAACTGAGGCAAGGTACGTGATTTAATTGGAGACACTTTAGCTTTAGACATAACAAGAGAAATAACACTATTACATTGAAGGTAAGCAACTGCTCCATATGCCAATTTTGAAGCATCACAAAAAATGTGGAGTACATTTTTCCCATTTGGATTGGCCACCTGGCGTGGGAACTCCAACATTGGAATTTTCTCATAATCACTGTAGTGATACTGGTCCTGTGGGGAGCAGCAGCAGGATAATACTGCACCACCTCTAGGGGCCCTTAACAACAACAACAGTTTGGTGTGTGTCATGGGCACCAACACATGGTGTGTGATTCTCTCCTACTTTATCCATTTATCAGCGATGCAGATTACATGGTGAGTTTAAATATGTGGCCTGTAGTTATAACTTTTCTCTTGACATATGCAAGACATCACCATCCCTGTAGAAACCATTATTAGATGTACTAGTCATTATATTTTGTTGTTGCAGAAGTACTATGAAGATTCTATGTTCAATAAAGCCTAGAGATAAGGCCTGTGTTTCTATCACAACAATCACCAATTAATTCATCCCACCTGTTAATGAATTCCTCAGGTAGAATTTCATCCCAAGCACATTTAAGTTTCCATGCTTCCTGAATTAATAATTTCCCTCTTATAGTAAGGGGTGACACTAAACCTAGTGGATCAAAACATTTGGAAACTTCAGCAAGCAAAACTCTCTTAGTTAATTTATTGGGCATACTGTAATTATTAGGTTTTAGCATTAACAAATCTCTCTCAGTATCCCAAGTTAAACCCAATACATTACTACATTTTGGCACTTCATCTCCAGGGTAATCTTTACTTATTTTGTCCTTTAATTTGGACGAATTACTATTCCATTTCCTCAGAGGCATATTTGCACTTTGCATTATTTTATTAGCCTCTCCATAAGTCATTAACAGTTCCTCTTCAGTTGATGTCACACTCAGGAAATTGTCCACATAAAATTGTTTGCTCATTACTTTACTCAATGGACTTCCCATACGTTTAAGGTGTGCATTTATCATCGCTTGAAGTAGAAACGGACTGGATGTAGCACCAAATAATACGCTCCTAAAGCGAAAGGTTTTCGGAGGGCTAAGTGGGTCACTAGGATTCTCAGGCCTTAAGAAGCGGGTACAATCCCGGTCAGCCTCTTGTAAACCCACAGTCTCATCTACACAGTTTACTAACAAATCTCCTTCATATTTGTTGTAATATAATTTGTATGAATCATATCTATTACCTAAAGCATCTAAATACAATTTTAAATCATCAGTATTCACAGTTTCTTGATTCATTAATTCCAAGCACTTATTATATGCCTTGGTTACATAACTTTCCTAGCCTGTAGTGATGCTTTCTTTGCTCTATATTCCATATGTTTGTCTTCTACATTAATTTCCTCATTTTCAGCCATGATGCAATGTATTAAATTCAACTTAATAACACTGATTATGTACTAAATTATGCACTTTATAAAGGTAAATAGTACAACTTACCTTTAAATAAATTCTAGATACTTGAGCTTAGCAATTACATGTAAAAAATTGTAATATAAATTTTAAATACATTAATAATGTTAGCTACACTTGAGCTTAGCAATTACACATGTAAGAAATTTATATATAAATTTTAAATGTACATTAATACAAACCTTTAGCCAGCCTTGGCTTATCAAAATCATTATACAAATTAATATAAATCCTTGCCAGAATTTGGCATAGCAAAATTAATATTATACACATTAATATAATTAAGAACACTTGCCTTATCAATTACACATACACTGATATAAATCTTGGCCAGAATTGCATTATCAAATTAATATTATACAAATTAATATAAACTTAGCCAGACTTGACTTATCAAAATTAATATTGTAATAATTATAATCCACTACACATTAAGTAAATTTGTGAACTTAACATCCACCTCCTTCTGTTATTTCACATATAATTATTAATTAACTAATTAATGACTTCACTAATTACCTCCGGTTCAAGAAGGACCAACGGGCAAATTAAATGTGGAAAATTGCATTTAGCTGAATGTAACTAATTATGTACATAACAGTAAATGATAACAAAGATAATTATTATTTATCAATGTTACATAGACAAGTAGGAATTTGGGACACCTAGGTCGCAAAAAATGTCCCCCTTCGATACCTACCACTGTCATAACCACAAGTTGCTCTAGACCTATTAATTAAATGAAATATACATACACCAGGAATACTGGTAAATATATAAATTTGTGGACTGTATATTAAAAATAATAAATGGTTATATATATACACAATTACATAACAGAAGGAAAATATATCTTAATATCACTCACCAATTTGACTGGAGATTAATGTGCATCATACTCAGAAACCTCACTAACTAAATCTATGAAAATAATGCTGGCCAGAATTACACACAAATCTAGAGAGCTTATCTGAGGTTCCTGGAGCTGTCTTGTCCAGTCGTCTGATATCTCAAGTTATGCAGGAATGCACATCCACCAATTTCGCCTGCTATTTGAGAGGTGTCAACGCAATTTTAACCTCTAGAGCACGAAAAATTCTTCCCATTACACCAACGTTTGTACAAAATTCAAAACCAAGATGGCGAGTGTCTTCTTTTTTTCGATAACATACTTCTTTTAAAAATACAATATAGGGCATCTTTTACCTATAAATTACCGTATTTCCGGAAAATGTATACAGTATTTTCCACACACCTGTCAGTGTGTACAATGAAAGTCATACACCTGTCAGTGTGTATACTGAAAGTCATACACCTGTCGGTGTGTATACTGAAAGTCATACACCTGTCAGTGTGTATACTGAAAGTCATACACCTGTCAGTGTGTATACTGAAAGTCATATACCTGTCAGTGTGTATACTGAAAGTCATACACCTGTCGGTGTGCATACTGAAAGTCATACACCTGTCGGTGTGCATACTGAAAGTCATACACCTGTCGGTGTGCATACTGAAAGTCATACACCTGTCGGTGTGCATACTGAAAGTCATACACCTGTCGGTGTGCATACTGAAAGTCATACACCTGTCGGTGTGCATACTGAAAGTCATACACCTGTCGGTATGTATACTGAAAGCCATACACCTGTCGGTGTGTATTCTCTTAGATAAAGGCAAATGTTTGAGTGTTTTAGAAATACAATTTACAATTTTAACTACTAGGGAAAATATAGATTTTAAGTCTGATTTTGATTTTAACCCGAAGTGCAACAGCCAAGGTCAGTGAGGAGAGAAATTCCTTCCTGGATGTGCCTTGATGCCGGTGAAGGGCTCTTGATCCAAGAACCTGTACCATTCCTGATTACTCCCCGTTCCCCAAGCGACGTGTGACCCATGTGGGTTGAGCGCTTTCCCCTGATAAAAACAATTGTGATTAACGTGTAAGGAGTATTCATATATGAATACTTACGCTGGGCTGCGACAGGAAGGACGGAGAAGAGGAAGAAGAGGAGGAAGAGGAAGAGAAGGAGGGGGAGCTGTCTGGGGTATACCCCCACTCCCCCCCATCTTCCTGCAATCATGACGTCACAACATTAACCTGGAACAAGACAAGTATTCACTTACTATCCGAAGAAGACAATTATCTCAGTGAAAATTATAAGAAATAATGTTATAGCGGAGACAATTCTAGGAGACAAATGGAGGAGAATGTTTTTATTTTTTTTAGCTAACACATGTAAATATAAATCACTCATTTTACATTATTCCTAATATATATCATTTATAGTATAATAGTAAGGTATTCAATGGACCCCAATGGTCATAGGTTCTCTACACATTTATGTATGATAATCTATGTAACTGTTTGCATATACCTAAATAAACTCACTTATACAAATGAGCTGTTGAATCTCGGTATTAAATTTGCTTTAAGCCATCAAATAGTGGAGCCAACAAGGCCTTATTTTCACAAATAATGATGACCTGGCGTGAAATGTAACAGTATCGATGACAGTAAATTCAGATCACAACCTGACTGGAGTTCAGACTTGTATGGCCAGGAGTACCGACCAACAAAATACAAACAGTTATGAGGTTGCTGTCACCAAATTCAACTATATCAACTGGGAAGGCATCTTTAACATGGATCCAAACCAGCGTCAAGAAGGGATAAACTCTGTGGCACTTGAAGTACGTTCAAGGTACATTTTTCAAGGAAAAAAGAGAGGATGTAAACTAGAAGAGAGAGACGTTCCATCTACAGGAAAAAGCGAAGAGTCACATAGCTTTTCGATGGGGCTAGACTATCTGAAGTGCAACATAAACTATTTAATTCAATTTAAAAGAATCATACAGGATCCAGGAGAGACAGGAGATAAAAACAATTAATGAAATAGAAAAAATTTAAAAATATTTCTTCTCAAATACCAAATCCAAGGCAAAAACCATATCCAGTATTGGGCTCTTGTTCTAACAAGATGGGACTTACACTGATGACAACAAAGAAATGAGTGAAATACTGATGTCTCGATATGACTATTTAAGTTAGCTGTTACTCAGACTGAAGGTCGACAATCGGAACTATTTTTTTTTTTTTGGACGAGACTCAAAACCTTGTCAATATTTCCAAAATTTCTGACATAAACAACACCAATGGACTTTGAAAAAGCGATTAACATGTCCATGCATTCTGCTCCAGGCCCAGACTCGTAGAACTCAGTATTCATCAAGAACTGCCAGTTGTAGAGGAGGCCAGTGGTCTGAGGTGCGACTAATCTCTCTCTCGCGGAGGTGTGTGGTTGGGGCTCCCTTCTTCTGTACGTGTGTCGTCCGGTCTTAAATAAGGAAAGACCTCGTCATCTCGAGGTCGTTTTTAATTCATCACTGTGGTTTTCTTCACGGGGGGTGCCACACCACAAGAGGTGTGTTGTTATGCGAGCATCAACCTCTGGCGCAACTTTGATGCTAGCCTGTCACGGTGGACAGTGGACTGCGCTACTGTAGGGAGCTCAACTAAATGAACCCGGGTTCGATTACTAGGCGGAGAGGAGAAGTAGGGAAATAAGTCATTGACTTTTTTGGGGGAGTTATCCTAGGTTCTCTACACATTTGCTGCTATGTAGGATAATCTATATAGCTATATTTGTGTATACCTTAATAAACCTACTTATTCTGCCCATGTTTTCCCTAGCAGTAAGAAAAGCACTGGGTTTTAGTCAACTACTGTGGGTCACATCCCAAAGTATTAATAAAGAACTATAGTGGAAAAATAAGGATTACACTGCTTTATTTTCCAGAGTTATTCTGGGGTTTTCAAGGTTATTAACCCTCCTGGGTTAATAATCCAAATCAAGTTATCCTACGTTAAAGACTCGCTTGCAACACAGCTTGCAACACTGGCAGGTAAAGCATCAATGTTGATCAAGGGGTTGCGCTTTTATGCCGGAGAAGAACACGATACATACACGTTCAAAACGTTTACCGAAGGAGAAGTTTTGCTACTGGCGAAAGGAGCCAGAATTGCTCTTCAGGCCTCATTTTCTCCCATTCCCCCGGACGATGCAAAGCCCATACGGTTTAATGCTTCTTTATAATAACTGGTACAATGAGGTGGCGGTGGTGTTTTATTCGTCAGGAAAAAGGATAAGAGCGTCCTGATACCTCAGAAAACTACCTGACACTTGTAATAGTGGTCAGCTAGCTCCAGAAAATATTAAAAATATAAATGTCCACTACAAAAAATAACCCACACATGTGAGAACGAAACTGATGACGCTTCGGTCCGACTTGGACCATTATCTAGTCCAAGTCGGACCGAAACGTGGCCAGTCTCACTCGCCTATGTTCGGATTATTTGCATTTTGTACCAATGACGGTACTGTGCCTTTTTGTTCTCTAAGTATGGTAACTTTCCCGTCCACTCAGTTAATGATGACAAATACGAGGGAAAAAAATATATACAGTGATTTCTATTTTAATAAAATGAAAGTTCAAAGTGTTTTTCAATTTATTTAGGCTGAGATTTGCTCACCTTGACTCGTTTAACCACAGAAAATTTCCAGCCACCAATTTCGATCACAGTCTCTAAACCCATATTAAACATAATCTCACCCACAAATAGATCGATAACTGCTGAGTCTGGCCACTACGACCCTGAGATTATTATTGTAATCATAAGGGTCATAACGGCCCTGGAGTATACCTGGTGAGGGTTTCGGGGGGTCAACGCCCCCGCGGCCCGGTCTGCGACCGATCCTGAGGAATTTCTCAAAATTAGAAACAAGAACCGGGAGAGGAAACTCAAATTACCCTCAACACTCTTCAGGAGGTCCAGTCTGTCAGTCACTCAGCTGCAGTCTTCCAACCACGTCACGTACCGTATTTTCCGGCATACAAGGTGCGCCATTTTTCCCATGAAAAGTCTTAGAAAATCAGCCTACGCCTTATATGCTCAAGGTCAAGGTCAAGGGTAGGCTTTGTGTTAGGCATTAGCGTAAAGTAAGAGTTTAATTAACCCTTAAATATTACTTATTTACCATTATGATACGTCTGCTGTGCGCCTTATATGCCGGAAAATACGGGATATATATATATATATATATATATATATATATATATATATATATATATATATATATATATATATATATATATATATATATATATATATATATATATATATATATAGGGGAACTGCCTGATCAAAACTATGCCATAGGTGATCCTCGGTGGTAATGTTATCTGCGTGGTAGATCTCACCAATATGTAAATAAGACAGTGCTGGTTATGGCATTTTTGTTGTGAAGGCGTTTCGCCACACTAAGACGAAACGTCTTCAACTGAACTGACAAAATTCCTGGTGGACGAAATGGCTTCAGAATAAAAATGGTGCAACCAGTATTGAGTGTTCCTTGATGCTGGGATTAGCGAGGCCTCATGATTATGTTAATGTTTATGAGGTTATTATCACAGGGAAGTGGACACTTAACGCATCCACTCAGGACAACAGTCATAACTAAGTGCTAAGCCCGACGAGGGTCATACAGCAGCAATGAAAACGTTTCGGTCCTTGAACCCTGACCACATCGAATACTTGTGTTTACTTTCCTCCCTCAACCTGCTGGAACACATTTACCGTCTTACTGCACATTATTAATGTGTTTGAGAAACTGGTCATCGTAATTAATTTTCGCCGAATATTTAAAAAGTGTTAGTGGACTAGTGTGGGTCGCATCCTGGAGTATTATCCTGGAGTATTAGGGGGTCAACGCCCCTGCGGCCCGGTCTGAGACCAGGCCTCGGGGACAAAATTGACCTAATTTGCGGGATATGCTTTGCGTAAGAAGCGGCTTTATATATAGCAGTATGTCATTGATATCAGCTATGGTCTGTATACCTTGTACATGTACTTGTAGAAATAAAGATTATTATTATTAAGATGATCAGCTGTTATTCAAGCCTTTAAACGTGTCATTATTCAATGACAAATGCTCCTGGATACGTCTGGGAATCTATATTTTGGAAACATTTTGCCCACCAGTGACTTTTTCAATTCAATATAGAGAAGAAATTATCCCTCCTGGATCCGCCCTTACGTAAGAACAATTTTTTTAATGTGACGGTAATAAATGGGGAGAACTAAACGAGGAATTTTTAACATGATGCCAGCAAAGACCTTCGTTCTCTATTGATAATAAAAGTGAAAGGACGGAGAAGAAAAATGGTGTCCACGAAGTACAACACAAACTGTTGTTGAATGTTTTTTCAACCTCCCTTTACAAAATATTTTCAATTTGAAACCTTACCTGGAGGTTATTCCTGGAGGTTATTCCGGGGATCAACGCCCCCGCGTTGTAATTTCTTCACCTTCGGTGAAGAAATTACATAACTTGCGATCTTGGCTTAAATAGCAACGTTCATCTTGCCATATAGGACAAGTGAAAATTTGTGTATGCAATAATTTCGCCAAAATCATTCTGAACCTAACGAAAAAAATATATTTCATTGTGTTTGTTTAGTATTAAATTATTGTAAACAAATCTAAAATATATTTAGTTGGGTTAGGCTAAAATAAATTGCTCTTGTTGTAATAATGTTAGGTAAGTTTTCTAAGTTTCTTTTGGTGCAAAATTAAAAAATTTTACATTAACATTAATGAAAAAAATATATCTTTGAACGTATAAGAGAAAATTTTGGAAAGGACTAAATTTTAAATGAGTTCTTGCTAATTGACCAGTTTTACATATTCGGCACGACATTAATACATATATATATATATATAATTATATACATTATATATATATATATACATTATATATATATATACATTATATATATATATATACATTATATATATATATATACATTATATATATATATATACATTATATATATATATACATTATATATATATATACATTATATATATATATACATTATATATATATATACATTATATATATATATATATATATATTATACACATACAAGTGGATTAATACATAAAAGGCTTATTTCTTCACTCTGGATACTTTTACCGTCCCGAGTCTACAGTGACAATCACATAACACTTTAAAAACGATTTCTTTAAAAATCCTCAAAGACCTTTGATGAGGAGTAAGACTTTCACTGGAGTCATGATGAAACAAGTATTACAAGCTGTGATGTTAACTTGTGTGTTGTCCATGGCCCTCTGCCTCGTAAACCTGAGTGCCACGGGACGATGACTTGTTGCCTCGTAAACGTTAATACCTCGTTAGTTAATACCAAGTAAAGATGACCTCTTGCCTCTTAAATTTTAGTGTCAGGTAAAGATTTCTTGGGTATTATACTCCGGTTAATGGCAAGTGAAGATGCTGTCAGGGAATATTGTTTTGCTTTCCAAATAACTCTGTTTCTGCTTCTAAAATCAGCTTTGTTGTTCAAGATGTTATTTTCCGACATATCTCTTGCGCAGATCATAGACTCCAAGACACACATGCCAAGCCTTCATTGGAAATGAAATATTACAGGAAGAACAACTGCATTAAGAAACAGAGAAGGAAGTAAACACAGATATATGCCTGTGAGAGTACACATCTTTAAAGGTCTGTCGGTTTAATAGCTTTGTCAGCATCTGTGACAAAAAGTTTGGAGGACTCTGTGCAAGGTTTTGGAAGGGTTTTCTTCAACATATTAACACCAGTGACGGCATTTCTTTCAATGACTCGACCTCTGATGCTTAAAATATCGAGTTCTTACCTAATGTTAAGTGTTTATATACATATATTATGCAAAATTCGCCAACAAGTGATATAAACTGCAAACCACGGGGGACACACACACACACACACACACACACACACACACACACACACACACACACACACTAGGTTGTTCCTCACTGCTTCGTTTATAATTTTCCAGTCCTTCAAGCTTTCTGTCTGACACAAGAGTAAGTAAATATGCGACATAGTCACTTAGTGATCTAATGTAAGGAAGAGATATCATTATCACCATTCTCACAGAAGCACCATTTCTGGAGTAATAACCTGCCACAGCTCTAAATGCTCTCAACCTTTATATGCATTGGCGACAAAGTCTGGTTGCAAGAAGTTCCAACATAGGGATCCCAAATCCGAGACATCTGTATTTGGTTACATTTTCGAAGCGCAGTCCGCAGTACAGCGCCTCCCTGTCGGGGGTAAACGCCTCTTGTCTCAGTTTTCTCAGTCGAGACGACCAGTTCCAGGTCCTAGATCTACCTGGAGGGTATTCCGGGGATCAACGCCCCCGCGGCTCGGTCCACGACCAGGCCTCCCGGTGGATCAGGGCCTGATCAACCAGGCTGTTGCTGCTGCCCACACGTAGTCCAACGTATGAACCACAGCCCGGCTGAATCAGCACCGACTATCTGTCCAGCTCCCTCTTGAAAACAGGCAGGGGCCTATTGGTAATTCCCTTTATGCTTGGTGGGAGGCTGTTGAACAATCTTGGGCCTCGGACATTTATGGTGTTTTCTCTTAGTATACCAATGGTGCCCCTACTTTTCAATGTGGGTATTTTGCATTGCCTGCCAAGTCTTTTACTTTTGTAGGGAGTGATTTGTGTGCAGATACAGGACCATTCCTTCTAGGATTTTCCAGGTGTAGATTATGATACATCTCTCGCCTGCGTTCCAACGAGTACAGGTCAAGTGCTTCCAAGCACTATAATTATAACCTTAATTTTTAAAAGGGTGGACCTGTAAGCCAGCGGAAGCCCTCAGCCAGATGACCAAAAGTTCCAGTGGAGGGTCATCATATGATTAAGACCCGCGTTAGGTAAGGTTTGTCAGGAAACACTTGCCCTGTTTCCTGACAAACCTTACCTAACCTAAGCTAACAATAGGTCCTAACACGAATCTAATATAGTTGGGTACTGGAGAACTCGGTGACGCCAATCATTATATCAACAAAATTCATCTTGTAATGAGTGGGCTGCCATGGCATAACACATAACAAAGCGGTAATTGAGGGCATTAAATAAGGCCGGACGTGGGATGCCTTCCTGTCTAGCTCCTAATTCAGTCTTTAGCTACAATTCTCTGCCTCTGGAGCAGCACTGAAGACAACGGAGAAGCCATCCTCTGGGACGTTATGTTTTATTTGTCAGGAAACAACACAGGGTTTCCAGATACTGATCTAGACCACATTTTTTTTGAGAGCGGGGGGAGGAGAAAGGATGGGGGGAGAATCTTCAGGTGTTTCACATTTCATATTTACGGCGACAAAATTTGGTGTCCTTAAGTGGAAACGAATGAACGCAAATAATAAATGGAAACAAATATGGGAAGCAAACACGGGAGATGGTTCTAGTAATGACTGCACCAACTTTCCTTGTCCCACATACTGTAGTGGTGAGCCGGGCTCTCACACCGGACCCACCTGACACACACACTAAGCCTGCACCAGTTGCTGTCTTACTGTCATCTGCTGCCACAAACCTGCAACTGACCTCCAAATGAATCTAATAAAAAGTAAAATATACGATGCATACTTACATCTGGTCACAGACCTCGCCGCGGGGGTGTTGACCCCCGAAACCCTCTCCAGGTATACTCCAGGTATACATCTAAGACTTCTCCAGCAGAAGAGGACAAATTATTAACATTGTTAAATTTTCCTTTTGGAGAGTAAGTTTGTTAAAATTTACGATGATTTATAAGCTTCCATATTGTAAACAAGAGCTGCCGGGTCTGGACCGCTAGTGCTGACAAGAGCTGCCGGGTCTGGACCGCTGGTGTTGACAAGAGCTGCCGGGTCTGGACCGCTAGTGCTGACAAGAGCTGCCGGGTCTGGACCGCTGGTGTTGACAAGAGCTGCCGGGTCTGGACCGCTGGTGTTGACAAGAGCTGCCGGGTCTGGACCGCTGGTGTTGACAAGAGCTGCCGGGTCTGGACCGCTGGTGTTGACAAGAGCTGCCGGGTCTGGACCGCTAGTGCTGACAAGAGCTGCCGGGTCTGGACCGCTGGTGTTGACAAGAGCTGCCGGGTCTGGACCGCTGGTGTTGACAAGAGCTGCCGGGTCTGGACCGCTGGTGTTGACAAGTCAGTCAGATAAAATTGCACAACCTTCCCAGGGATTAATGTTAATCACATTCACTCAGCATGACCCAAACTCGGCGCTTCGCGTGTCTTCTCGATGACTACACGGAATTAAAACGTAAATGGTTGGTTGATGTATTAGTTTAAAGTTTATAGATTATACGAGGGCTATAAAGGCTGTATACAACCAGTTCACCACCAGTCAACAATACCTTAATCCCTATCATAGGGTTTAAAATAAACTCTTAATGTATATACACTGAGACTTATACACCTCTCAGTGTATATACTGTATTCTTCCGACACCTAAATTCTTAATTATCTATAAAGGTTACACGATGATCATTAAGGCTGCAAGTAATCTGTCCACCATTAGTCAGGACAACTCCAATATCTTATTTGCTATTAACTTTGATCATACAATCACTGAGATACAGCTGAAGAAACTGTGATACAATAATTCTTTTCTCCATCTCTTTCTTTACCCCTTCTTCCTTTTCTTCTTGCTCGCCCCCTTCCTTCTCCTCCTCTTTCGTCTCCTTTTCCTTTCTCCTCCTCTCCTTTTCCTCTACCTCTCCTCTTTCTCATCCTCTTTCAATCTTCTCTTTCTCCTCTTGTGACTGGCTTTAATCCTTCAACGTTGATATTGAGCTGCATTAGATCTTTATACCGCATTCCACAGTATTCATTTTGCCTGTATTGAGGTAAAAAGAGCTCGCTTTAGGAGACACGGGGATATCTCTCGGGGATATCTCTCGGATCGCGCAGCGACTAAGCGCATATAGTTGTCGAGGCGTCCTGCTCTCTGCAGAGCTTTATAAAGTTAAAACTTCGTGAAACTCTACACGAAACGAAACGTCAACACAAAAAGTTTTTTTTTTTTCTGAACTTGAGTCTCAGAGTGGTGCCGACAGCACGCCTCTGAGTCCGGGTTAACATGTGTTAAATTTCCCATGCCTCAGTCCACGTTCTTCACTGGCTGATAAGCTATTGTTTGTGAGAGAGCTGCTTAAGGAAACTCATAGCTCAAACACTGACAGCTCTATGGCCGAAAGCTAACATGGCTCCCATGAAAGGTTCATAAGAACAGAATGTCAGCAATTCACACTAAGTGCTCGGAGTTCGAGCGCTCCATAAGGCCGTCAGGAGATTAAAAGAACCTCGCTTAATTACCAGATATAAATGCCTGATATAGCCAGATATATATATACAAGATATAATCACATGTACCGTAAAAGGGTAACTTATGATAATCGATTACTTTTTACTAATGAACTTGCTGACACTAAGGTTTTCAACGTTATTTTAAAAGGCAAAACTAATCATGCAAAGTGCATCACAACACTGCTGCACGGAATACTAATTAAGGCACTATATTTCATAGTACGTCACTGCACTGGTCACAGCATGTCACTGCACTGGTCACAGCATGTCACTGTACTGGTCACAGCATGTCACTGCACTGGTCACAGCATGTCACTGTACTGGTCACAGCATGTCACTGCACTGGTCACAGCATGTCACTGCACTGGTCACAGCATGTCACTGCACTGGTCACAGCACGTCACTGTACTGGTCACAGCATGTCACTGTACTGGTCACAGCATGTCACTGCACTGGTCACAGCATGTCACTGCACTGGTCACAGCATGTCACTGTACTGGTCACAGCATGTCACTGCACTGGTCACAGCATGTCACTGCACTGGTCACAGCATGTCACTGTACTGGTCACAGCATGTCACTGCACTGGTCACAGTATGTCACTGCACTGTTCACAGCATGTCACTGTACTGGTCACAGCATGTCACTGCACTGGTCACAGCATGTCACTGTACTGGTCACAGCATGTCACTGCACTGGTCACAGTATGTCACTGCACTGTTCACAGCATGTCACTGTACTGGTCACAGCATGTCACTGCACTGGTCACAGCATGTCACTGCACTGGTCACAGCATGTCACTGCACTGGTCACAGCATGTCACTGTACTGGTCACAGCATGTCACTGCACTGGTCACAGCATGTCACTGCACTGGTCACAGCATGTCACTGCACTGGTCACAGCATGTCACTGCACTGGTCGCAGCATGTCACTGCACTGGTCACAGCATGTCACTGCACTGGTCACAGCATGTCACTGCACTGGTCACAGCATGTCACTGCACTGGTCACAGCATGTCACTGCACTGGTCACAGCATGTCACTGTACTGGTCACAGCATGTCACTGCACTGGTCACAGCATGTCACTGCACTGGTCACAGCATGTCACTGCACTGGTCACAGCATGTCACTGTACTGGTCACGGCATGTCACTGCACTGGTCACGGCATGTCACTGCACTGGTCACAGCATGTCACTGCACTGGTCACAGCATGTCACTGCACTGGTCACAGCATGTCACTGCACTGGTCACAGCATGTCACTGCACTGGTCACAGCATGTCACTGCACTGGTCACAGCATGTCACTGCACTGGTCACAGCATGTCACGGCACTGGTCACAGCATGTCACGGCACTGGTCACATCATGTCACGGCACTGGTCACATCATGTCACTGCACTGGTCACAGCATGTCACTGCACTGGTCACAGCATGTCACTGCACTGGTCACAGCATGTCACTGCACTGGTCACAGCATGTCACTGCACTGGTCACAGCATGTCACTGCACTGGTCACAGCATGTCACGGCACTGGTCACAGCATGTCACTGCACTGGTCACAGCATCACCCTGGACACTTTCACTCACAGAACGACCACAGCCTCACGGACTGTAGACTGTTCTGCTCTCTAAACTCTTATGACACTGTTTTTGTTCTCCGTCTGAAGACTGACACCTTCACCACCCACCCTGAGGCTCTGAAGGGCTCTTGATCCAGGGAACTAGCTCTACCCTCCCCTCCCTTGGATGAAACCTGGTGGACTACCATTTCGCTAGCGCTGTGTGACTAATAATAATAATAATAATAATAATAATAATAATAATCATAATAATAATAATGCTACCTCTATAAACACTATTTTATAACATACAAAATAGATTTTGTATATTACAGAAAAGTCAAAGTCGTATTGTATTGTATCAGTCTGCTGTTGCCACGACCTTCAGCAACATCACGTGTTCACACTGTTCTTCAGTTGTTCCTGCATTGTTCTTATCTCTGGTATTGTTCTTACCCTTGGGTGATGTCTTTACCCCAGGTATTGTTCTTACCCCCCGGTGTTGTTCTTACCCCCAGGTGCCAACCCCGTCACCGAGGGACCAACTGTCACAAAGTAAACTGTAACAGGAACTGAAAGACACTATCTTCATCATGTATACATTTCTCAGCGAGGTTTCTGCCGTCATAGTGCCTGTATAATCTGACGTTGTGGTCAGTGCTGGCCTGCACACAACCTTGACCCTTATGCTGGTGAAGACAAGGTCGATATTACGTTACTTCCTCTCTCATAATTTTCACAGTGCAACGTCAATGCTGGCCCTGTACACCTTCTGAGTACTTTAGAACCTACGGAGTACTATACAACGTACACCGTACACACTTAGAAAATGAGGACTGTCTGGCTATACAAATGATTTGCCTGTACGTCTCCCTAGGTCTGGTTAACTGAATGCGTAAATCTGGCATGTTAACCGTGGTTACTGTCAGCTGGAGACAGGGCAGCCCCAGGCTAGTGTGATGCAGTGAGTTACACACTTGTATCTGGTACACAGTATAACAGCAAGTGTCTCCCCCAGCTACAAGCGTGTCTCCCCCAGCTACAAGCGTGTCTCCCCCAGCTACAAGCATGTCTCCCCCCAGCTACAAGCGTGTCTCCCCCAGCTACAAGCGTGTCTCCCCCAGCTACAAGCGTGTCTCCTCCAGCTACAAGCGTGTCTCCCCCAGCTACAAGCGTGTCTCCCCCAGCTACAAGCGTGTCTCCCCAGCTACAAGTGTGTCTCCCCCAGCTACAAGCGTGTCTCCCCCAGCTACAAGCGTGTCTCCCCCAGCTACAAGCGTGTCTCCCCCAGCTACAAGCGTGTCTCCCCCAGCTACAAGCGTGTCTCCCCCGCTACAAGCATGTCTCCCCCCAGCTACAAGCGTGTCTCCCCCAGCTACAAGCATGTCTCCCCCAGCTACAAGCATGTCTCCCCAGCTACAAGCGTGTCTCCCCCAGCTACAAGCATGTCTCCCCCATCTACAAGCATGTCTCCCCAGCTACAAGCGTGTCTCCCCCAGCTACAAGCATGTCTCCCCCAGCTACAAGCATGTCTCCCCCAGCTACAAGCGTGTCTCCCCCAGCTACAAGCGTGTCTCCCCCAGCTACAAGCATGTCTCCCCCAGCTACAAGCGTGTCTCCCCCAGCTACAAGCATGTCTCCCCCATCTACAAGCATGTCTCCCCAGCTACAAGCGTGTCTCCCCCAGCTACAAGCATGTCTCCCCCAGCTACAAGCATGTCTCCCCAGCTACAAGCGTGTCTCCCCAGCTACAAGCGTGTCTCCCCCAGCTACAAGCGTGTCTCCCCCAGCTACAAGTGTGTCTCCCCCAGCTACAAGTGTGTCTCCCCAGCTACAAGCCTGTCTCCCCCAGCTACAAGTGTGTCTCCCCCAGCTACAAGCGTGTCTCCCCCAGCTACAAGCGTGTTTCCTCCAGCTACAAGCGTGTCTCCCCCCAGCTACAAGTGTGTCTCCCCCACCTACAAGTGTGTCTCCCCAGCTACAAGCGTGTCTCCCCCAGCTACAAGCGTGTCTCCCCCAGCTACAAGTGTGTCTCCCCCAGCTACAAGTGTGTCTCCCCCAGCTACAAGCGTGTCTCCCCAGCTACAAGCGTGTCTCCCCCAGCTACAAGCATGTCTCCCCCAGCTACAAGTGTGTCTCCCCAGCTACAAGAGTGTCTCCCCCAGCTACAAGCGTGTCTCCCCCAGCTACAAGCATGTCTCCCCCAGCTACAAGTGTGTCTCCCCCAGCTACAAGCGTGTCTCCCCCAGCTACAAGCGTGTCTCCCCCAGCTAGAAGTGTGTCTCCCCCAGCTACAAGTGTAACTCCCCCAGCTAAAAGCGTGTCTCCCCCAGCTACAAGCGTGTCTCCCCCAGCTACAAGTGTGTCTCCCCCAGCTACAAGTGTGTCTCCCCCAGCTACAAGCGTGTCTCCCCCCAGCTACAAGCGTGTCTCCCCCAGCTACAAGCGTGTCTCCCCCAGCTACAAGCGTGTGTCTCCTAGCTACAAGCGTGTGTCTCCTAGCTACAAGCGTATGTATCTCCCAGCTACAAGCGTGTCTCCCAGCTACAAGCGTGTCTCCCCCAGCTACAAGCGTGTCTCCCCCAGCTACAAGCGTGTCTCCCCCAGCTACAAGCGTGTCTCTCCTAGCTACAAGCGTGTGTCTCCTAGCTACAAGCGTATGTATCTCCCAGCTACAAGCGTGTCTCCCAGCTACAAGCGTGTCTCCCACGCAGCTGTGACAGGTAACTGCCAAGGTTAACATAGTTTTCGACCACAAATGCCATAATTACAGCAGACCCTTCCCTACAAAGAAGGGCTAGTAAAGGGATCTTGATCCACGAAACCGGAGCTACCCCACAGAGGCAGCAGGTGTAGTAGTAGTAGTGAAATGATATCATCAGTCCATCAACCTTGGAGAAATAGTATTTGAGGTGGTCAGTCCCTCAGCCTGGAGAAGAGTTCAGCCCTAGGATTTACCCAGTCCACCTCATGACCCTTACGACCCTAGCGCTTTCCCACGCAACACTACGTGTACCAGTTCGGAACAAGTATTGTGTTACGCGTGAACGAAACACGTATCACTCCTGATCGTACTGAAACTACTGAAAAGTTCAGTTCTGTATTTGGTTTATATTAAATTAATCTATTGTCTACGTCACATACATTCTGACCAAAACATTCATCAAACAAACGTTGAAAATTGTGGATAATTATCAAATTCTCGTTCTTGTATTCAATGAAATATAACACCTGGCGGTTGTAACACACACCTAGCGGTTGTAACACACACCTGGCGGTTGTAACACACACCTGGCGGTTGTAACACACACCTGGCGGTTGTAACACACACCTGGAGGTTGTAACACACACCTGGAGGTTGTAACACACCTGGAGGTTGTAACACACACCTGGAGGTTGTAACACACACCTGGAGGTTGTAACACACACCTGGAGGTTGTAACACACACCTGGTGTGTGTTCAATGCCTCGTTGAACAAATTCACTAAGTTCAACGTTATCTAAAGCGCTTTGTAGATTAACTAAATCTTGTTAAACTACGACTTAGAGCTAATGTTAGGTACAGAGAGAGAGAGAGAGAGAGAGAGAGAGAGAGAGAGAGAGAGAGAGAGAGAGAGAGAGAGAGAGAGAGAGAGAGAGAGAGAGAGAGAGATGAGAATGTCGGTCGTATGAGGTAAGTGAGCAGCGGGTCATGAAGCAGTAATATCAGAGCATCAGCCAGCGTGACGGGATAAATCTAAAAAAATCATTCATTGAGAGATCGCAAAGCCCGTATGGGGGTCATACAGGTTTGATAAAAAGAGTAAGGATGGCTTTTAATCTCCTCTCTCTCTCTCCCCCCTCCCTCCGGATCAAGAACCATTCCCAGGATGTGGAGGCAAGAAGAGGACGCAGAAAGATGACTGCGCTGGTTCAGCGCATCAGCGCACAGAAAGGTCGCACGTGACGCGATGAACCTAGAAATAGTATGTCAAGACACCTAGATGAAGTATCAACACTAGTTGCTTTATCATCCACTCAATAACACCCATAAAACACCGTACATGTCGTACTTTATTATTTATGAACATAAGATGACAAATTCTGAGCACGTATCATATGTAATATTTTTATTACTATGGGGAGGGCTAAACCTGTAGGGCTTATCCAGTCTGTAGGGGTGGGGGATGCTAGGCATTCAGACTTCATTCAGGGAATTGGTGCTCGGATCCATTTCCCTAGATCAAGAGCTCCTCACCAGCATCAAGGAACCTCTCTTCAGGGGCATAAATTTGAAGATAAAAATATTTCTCTTAATACGTCAGGTTAACCTTTTATTTTTCAGTGTCTTGTTTCTTTGAGTTCTGTGTATCCGTGTTTGTCTGGGCTACTAGCCAGGGCATGGATATGGGGTCCGTGTTTGTCTGGGCTACTAGCCAGGGCATGGATATGGGGGTCCGTGTTTGTCTGGGCTACTAGCCAGGGCATGGATATGGGGGTCCGTGTTTGTCTGGGCTACTAGCCAGGGCATGGATATGGGGTCCGTGTTTGTCTGGGCTACTAGCCAGGGCATGGATATGGGGTCCGTGTTTGTCTGGGCTACTAGCCAGGGCATGGATATGGCGTCAGTGTTTGTCTGGGCTACTAGCCAGGGTATGGATATGGGGGTCCGTGTTTGGGCTACTAGCCAGGGCATGGATATGGGGGTCCGTGTTTGGGCTACTAGCCAGGGCATGGATATGGGGTCCGTGTTTGTCTGGGCTACTAGCCAGGGCATGGATATGGGGGTCCATGTTTGTCTGGGCTACTAGCCAGGGCATGGATAATGGGTACGTGTTTGTCTGGGCTACTAGCCAGGGCATGGATATGGGGTCCGTGTTTGTCTGGGCTACTTGCCAGGGCATGGATAAGGGGTACGTGTTTGTCTGGGCTACTAGCCAGGGCATGGATATGGGGTCCGTGTTTGTCTGGGCTACTAGCCAGGGCATGGATATGGGGTCCGTGTTTGTCTGGGCTACTAGCCAGGGCATGGATATGGGGGTCCATGTTTGTCTGGGCTACGAGCCAGGGCATGGATATGGGGTCCGTGTTGGGGCTACTAGCCAGGGCATGGACATGGGGTCCGTGTTTGTCTGGGCTACTAGCCAGGGCATGGATATGGGGTCCGTGTTTGTCTGGGCTACTAGCCAGTGCATGGATATGGGGTCCGTGTTTGTCTGGGCTACTAGCCAGGGCATGGATATGGGGTCCGCGTTTGTCTGGGCTACTAGCCAGGGCATGGATATGGGGTCCGTGTTTGTCTGGGCTACTAGCCAGGGCATGGATATGGGGTCCGTGTTTGTCTGGGCTACTAGCCAGGTCATGGATATGGGGTTCCGTGTTTGTCTGGGCTACTAGCCAGGGCATGGATATGGGGTCCGTGTCTTCGCTACTAGCCAGGGCATGGATATGGGTCCGTGTTTGTCTGGGCTACTAGCCAGGGCATGGATATGGGGTCCGTGTTTGTTTGGGCTACTAGCCAGGGCATGGATATGGGGTCCGTGTTCGTCTGGGCTACTAGCCAGGGCATGGATATGGGGTCCGTGTTTGTCTGGGCTACTAGCCAGGGCATGGATATGGGGTCCGTGTTTGGGCTACTAGCCAGGGCAAGGATATGGGGTCCGTGTTTGTCTGGGCTACTAGCCAGGGCATGGATATGGGGGGTCCGTGTTTGTCTGGGCTACTAGCCAGGGCATGGATATGGGGTCCGTGTTTGTCTGGGCTACTAGCCAGGGCAAGGATATGGGGTCCGTGTTTGTCTGGGCTACTAGCCAGGGCATGGATATGGTGTCCGTGTTTGTCTGGGCTACTAGCCAGGGTATGGATATGGGGTCCGTGTTTGTCTGGGCTACTAGCCAGGGCATGGATATGGGGGGTCCGTGTTTGTCTGGGCTACTAGCCAGGGCATGGATATGGGGGGTCCGTGTTTGTCTGGGCTACTAGCCAGGGCATGGATATGGGGGGTCCGTGTTTGTCTGGGCTACTAGCCAGGGCATGGATATGGGGTCCATGTTTGTCTGGGCTACTAGCCAGGGCATGGATATGGGGTCCATGTTTGTCTGGGCTACTAGCCAGGGCATGGATATGGGGTCCATGTTTGTCTGGGCTACTAGCCAGGGCATGGATATGGGGTCCGTGTTTGTCTGGGCTACTAGCCAGGGCATGGATATGGGGTCCATGTTTGTCTGGGCTACTAGCCAGGGCATGGATATGGGGGTCCGTGTTTGTCTGGGCTACTAGCCAGGGCATGGATATGGGGTCCGTGTTTGTCTGGGCTACTAGCCAGGGCATGGATATGGGGTCCATGTTTGTCTGGGCTACTAGCCAGGGCATGGATATGGGGTCTATGTTTGTCTGGGCTACTAGCCAGGGCATGGATATGGGGTCCGTGTTTGTCTGGGCTACTAGCCAGGGCAAGGATATGGGGTCCGTGTTTGTCTGGGCTACTAGCCAGGGCATGGATATGGGGTTAGTGTTTGTCTGGGCTACTAGCCAGGGCATGGATATGGGGTCCATGTTTGTCTGGGCTACTAGCCAGGGCATGGATATGGGGGTCCATGTTTGTCTGGGCTACTAGCCAGGGCATGGATATGGGGGTCCATAATAAAGTAGTCATTTAAGGGTGGTAAAATCTAATAATAATAATCTTTATTTCTACAAGTACATGTACAAGGTATACAGGTCATAGCTGACATCAGTGACATACTACTACAAGGGCAATTTTGTCCCAGGATGCGACCCGTACCAGTCGACTAACATCCAGGTACCCAATATACTGATGGGTGAACATTGACAACCGGTGTAAGGAAACACACCCAATGTTTCTACCCTCGCCGGGAATCGTACTCGGACACTCCGTGTGAAGCGAGAGCTTTCGCCACCAGGCGAAAGCGGTATAGGGTACACTTGCCACAGCCGGCAAGCAGGGACAGAGAGAAGACAGTGTTTCAGAGATGGGACGCAGCAAAAAGGGGTCACAGCTGAAAGTTGAAAACTCAGACGAGTCACAGGGATGTTAGGAAGTATTTCTCCAGTCATAGTTATCAGGAAGTGAAAAAATCTGGAGAGTGGTGAAGGGGAGGCAGGATCTATACATAGCCTTAAGAAGAGGTTCGACAAAGCTCATGGAGCAGGGGGAGAGTGGACTTCGTAGTGGCCACTGAGCTATAACTCACCCCTCCCCCAGCAACCACAAATAGGTGAGCACACACTCCATTATTATTATAATCAAGGGGGAAGCGCTAAACCCGGAGGATTATACAGCAGCACACACTCCAACAGTGTGGTGTAGGAGAGCTGTGTGGAGCTTTGCTCTTCAAGTATCCACAGAAAACTCATGAGAAAATCTTGAATAATATCCTTTCCGTCACTAGAGACCTATTGACAATTAAACTGATATTAAGTGTTGATACTGCAAAGAAATTTGTTCGATAATTATATACATGTTTTTCTTGTTACAAACGCTTCTTCAGGAGCAATGTATGTAAACGTAAAGGCGTCTCAGTAATACTCTGGGCACTGGCGTGTGCTTACTAGCAAGAATAAGGTCCTAGTCGCACGCCAGTGTCTAGGCTAGTACCGAGACGCTTTTCCATTCCCGTACATTGCTCCTGAAGAAACATTGGTAACGCGATAAACTCAGAACAGCCTCATTCACCCACCACCGTGGTTGTTATTGTTGATCGCTGGCTTTACGATTAGTTACAATATCATTATTATCAGCAACATCAATTTTTACGTTGTATATGCACAAATAACCCGTATGTAGGAGAAAAGCTTACCACGACGTTTCGGTCCTACTTGGACCATTTACAAAGTGACTTTGTAAATGGTCCAAGTCGGACCGCAACGTTGTCGTAAGCTCCTCTCTCCTATGTCAGGGTTATTTGTGTATTGTTCCGGTCACGGTATTGTACTTTTATGTTCATTACAATATATATACACTCTCCCAGCAGCTAAAAACTGGTTGCAAAAAAAAAAAAAAAATGAAATGCACTGTGCGCACACCCTGTAATTTATCTACAATAAGTGAGTGACTTTTCGGCCAGTCCTGGACCCTCGTCACTCGGGATTTGACGATTCAGACCGAAATATCGTCTGGTCACCATTTCCGAGTAAATTCTCGCAGCCACGGTATCGTGACTACCCTCTTCTTTCCCCCCCTTAATAGTAAGTCGTTGTATTTATCACCGTCTGGGCCGACAGATGGTAGAAACCAGATAGAAAGTGGAAAGCACAAACACAGTGGTCACGGAATGCCTGCACATTTCCATCACTCGCCTGCACTGTCGTTCCAACGCAATGAGTGAAAGTAGCCGAGTGCGTTGTGCTCTCAGCTCATCTTTCCTACAACTAACTCTTGATTTGTTTTTCTTCACACGATCCAGTTTCTTAAGCTAAAAGATCAGCTCATTTCAGTCTTCGCACATCCCAGGATGCGACCAAAACAGTTGACTAACACCCAGGTACATATTTACTCATCTTGTCCTGAGAATAGAATCATATTTATAGGCATTTTTACAGGTGTTTCTCTCTGGGAGGCCTCGAGTTATCGTTTACTACAGACTTAATATACAAACAAAACTTGCAACTACAAAGTACTCAACTCGGGCCTCCTACGAGTGAAACGTGTTGTCCAAATGCAACTTTTCTCTTTTCTTCACTGCCTCCACTCCTTTTTAAACACAAGCCTGATAGATGTCCAAGTCTCCAGCACTCAAAACCTTTCATCCCCTTACCAGATCTACGACTGTTAAGGTTGACAAGACAAGCTGCGGATAATGACACTTTCCCACTGTTTAAAACTTATATAAAATATATTTAGCTGGATTAGGCTAAATTAAATTGACCTTGTTATAATAAGGTCAGGTAAGTTTCCTAAGGTCCTTTTGGTACAAAATCATTATTTTTATGTTAACATAAATGAAAAAATACATCTTTAAATGTATAAGAGAAAATTTTAGAAAGGACTCTAATTTTAAATGAGTTCTTGCTAATTGACCAGTTTACATATTCTGTGACGATTATATATATATATATATATATATATATATATATATATATATATATATATATATATATATATATATATATATATATTTATATAATTATATATAAATAAATGGAAAAAATCTTACAAGGTTTCTAGCATCACAGGATCTTCGTAAGATGACATTTGGAAGGAGAGACAGAAGAAGGCCTCAGGTGAAGCTGAGGACGCAGACAACGTTCACTGTTGTCAGATGAGAACTGATATTTTCTTGTATATGACTCAAGAGATGATAGGTCGCGTGCACGAGACGTTATGTCAGAAGTGTACAATCATGGTGAGAGAGTGGACGATGAGCGCCACTGATCGTCTTGATTCGCCAGTACTTTCCTGGCCGAGTCTTTCCAGATGGTGACCCGCCTTGGCTCCCTGTCTTGGTAATGTCTGAGACCTATGTCTCCCATGGAAGGAGGTACAAATACCTCCTCATCTTCTGGGATCAACTGTCCCCAGGCCTAGCCCCACTCCCCGAAAAAAAGAACCCTGGGGGAAAAAGGCTGGGGCCTGGTCGTTTTTCCCCCGGGGGGTTTGGGGGAAAATTTGGTCCTTAAAATTTCAAGTGGTAAAAGCTCTGGGGGGCACCTTCCCGCCCTAAAAGGGCCCGGTAAGGGTGCCCTCTCAGGGTGTGACTGCTGGAAGATCTGCCTCCCTTTGAATGCCCCAAATAAAAACCTTTTTCCCCCCCAAAAGTTTCCCCATTTTAAGAATTTACAAAAAAATGGTTTGGTTTTTCCAATCTAAGCCATTTTATTTTAATTTTTTTTTCTGTATTTCGGGCAGAAAAAAAAATTAACTTTTTATTAATTCTCTATAATGTTTTGTGATAGGGGGTGATGGTTGAAAAATATCGTTACGCGATATTTTTGTTTTAAAGAAAATTTGTTAATCAAAACCATTTTCTTGAAGTAATTTGGGGAAGCTGTAAAACCCCCTTTCGCCCCTGGAAAGAAAAAAAGGGGGAAAAAATTTAAAAAAAAAAAAAAAAAATAAAGGCTTTTAGTAATGTCTAGGTTTTCCCCCAAAGCCTCTAAAGGGGAAAAATCAGAGTTGGGGTTTTTCCAATTAAAGCACTTAAAATCGTGTATATTCAGTTTTTAAAATATGTTTTTTTATCACCTATTTGTGGTTGATTGGGGTCACACCCTTCCCGGGTTTCAATGGTCCTATTAAAATTTCTCCTGCTCCATGACACATCTTCTTTTTGGGCTTAATGGAAATTTCCTTTCTCCCCAGACTATTTCACTTCCTGACAACTCTGTGATTAAAGAAATACTTCCAAACCCTTGGTTCACCCGGGGCCTTCCTATTGTGACCCCTTGTTGTTGTTTTTCCCCCCCTCGGGAAATTTGATGTCTCTGTCACCTTGCCCCAATTGATTAAATTTTTTATGTCTTTTATACCTCTCTTCTCCCCTTCCCTCCAGGTCAGTTTCTTTTCCCAACCCTTTCCTGAGGACATCCCCCTTTCCCGGGGACAAAGTCTTGAAACCCTTTTTCATTTTTTTAATTTTCTTAGTCTTTATTTTTTTGGGAAAGGGTTTACCCAATTAAGGTCTAAAGGGCTTGTTGTGTGTGTGTGTGTGTGTGGGGTTTGTGTGTGTTTGTGTGTTGTTTTTTGTGTGTGTGTGTGTGAAAAGGGCCACCCAAGGAAATTTCCCAAGAAATTCCCCTTTTCCAACTACGCTGTAAGGAAAAACGTTTAAAATTAGTTATAAACCTTGGGAGGCTATTTTCTCACCCCTTGGGCCTGAAAATTTCCCGACAAATTTCACTTTTTCCCTTAATATTTCCCAATAAAAATTAATTAAAATGTTAAAATTATTTTAAAGGCGAGAAACTTGGGGATGTTCCTTTTAAATTTAATTTAAAAAAAAGGTTGGCAGCCATATTTTTAATTTGATTGGATTTTGACCCTGAAAAAGGTTTTTAGGGGGTTGTCATTAAAACATAATTTTATTTTTATGTGCCCCAAACCCCTGGTTTATGGGATAAATTTAAGAAAAATTTTTATGTTATCCCCGCTCAAAAAAAAATACATTTTAATTTTTTTTAAAAAATTCTTTCCCCCCCTTTCCCCGGAAGAGTTTAAAAATACTTCCCATTTTTGGTTGGGTTTTTTTTGTTTTTTTCATTTTGCTAGTTTCCGTTGTTAGCAGCTACTGCCCCGAGGCGGTGATTTTATACTATTGTTTTAAAACTTTTTTGGGTGACCCAAGTTTTTTTGGTTTTTCGGGGCAGTGTTTATGCCGAATTGAAACCCATAGACACCCCAAAATTTGGGCTCAGCCACAGTAGAACTCAGCCTCGATAATACCAAACACTCTTTTGGCTAGTCCTCTGAAAGGCAGAATAATCACACCAAAACTAGAACCACTGGTAATCCCGGCCCAGCACTCCAGGGGTTTTCCCCGCAGTGGGTATCCCCCTGACTGGGGGCTTAACAACTTTTTTGGTCGGGGAAAAGTAAAACCCGCCCCGGGAACTTTTCTTTTAACCTTTGACCCATATAACCAAAAGATTCTGTTTGTTCATCATCCTAAATACCTGTTTTTCGCCAATAAAGTCTAGGATTTTTTTAAAATTTTATTAAATTTACAAATATAAACAAAGTTCTTTTTTTTAAAGGAATGTTTTTATATATCTATGTTTTTATAAAAATACCCCGAAAGTGTATTCTAGTTTATAAAACCATTAAATTTAACAATCTCCATTTGGGGATGAAAAAAACCCAGACTGGGGTGTTCGACTTTTAGTGGGAAGGTTAGCCCCAAAACCAGTAAACCCTCCGTTTTTTAGTGGGGAATTAAACCCCAATTTTCCTGTCTTGGGGGGGAAGGGGGGGCCCAACCCAGTCAACCTGTGTCTTTTAAATTGGGGAAGGTTAATTTTTAATTTTTACCTGTTTAGTGGGGGGAGGCCCCTTAACCAGTCAACCTGTGTCTCAGGGGGAAGGTTAGCCCCAATTTTAGCCTTTTCCTTAGGGGAAGGTTGGACCCAACCCAGTAAACCCTGTGTCTCTTAGGGGAAAGGGTTGGGGCCTAGCCTTTGGGCCCTGTTTTAGTGGGAAGGGGTTAAAAACCCCGGTAAAACCTGTGTCTTTGGGAAGATTAACCTGTTAGCCTGTCTTAATGGGAAGGGGGGGGCCTCCAGTAAATTTTAAATTTTAGGAAGGAACCCAACCTGTTACCCTTTTCTTGTGGGAAGGTTAGACCCAACCGTTAAACCCCATGCTCTTGGGGGGTTAGCCCCAACCCTTGTTACCCTTGTCTTGGTGAATTTTTGGGGCCTAAATCCCTGTGTCTCTTAGTGGGGTTAATTTTCCTGTTGGCCTGTTTTAGGGGGGAAGGGTAAGGCCCCCTTAGAAACCCTGTGTCTCTTAGGGGAAGGTTAACCCTCCCAAAGCCTGTCTTAGGGGGAAGGGACCTTTTTAGTAAACCTGTCCCCTTTTGGGTGGAAAGGGTTAGCCCTTAACCGTTAGCCTGTTTTTGGGGGGGAAGGTTGGGGACCCCAGTAAACCCTTGCTCTTGGGGGGAAAGGTTAGCCCCTAACCAATAAACCCATGTGGGGGAAAGGGCTTTTCGACTGTTTTCTTTGGTCATTATGGGCATAAGTGGGAATATGGGTTAGGTTAGGTAAGGTTTTTTGGAAAAAACAGGACAGTGTTTCCTGACGGGGGTCAGGCCCTTATGATGACCCCCAGTGAAGTCGGTCATCTGAGGCCTTAAAGCTCTTACCAGTCCACCTTTTTAAAAAAATTAGGGTTAAAAAAGATGCCAATTACTGTGTCTGGAGCACAAAACAAGACTGCTTTTCGGCCCTTCGGGGTTTATTTGTTAAATATTTTAAATTAAATATATCGGGGTTGTGTAAAAAAACTTGGGGGGTTTATATTGTAAAAACATACAAAACATGTTTACTGGAAGGCCCCAATGGGGGGAATTGATACAGAACCATACATTATAAAAGGGTTGTGTTGTCCTATCCCCCACACCCTTTCCCACATCCCCCAGTCCTGGGTCGGGACACATTTCCTTTTTACCCGGGTTCCACCCAAAATTCCCATTTCTTTAGAAAGGGGGGTTTCTTAAAAAGGGGGAAGGGGATGTTGTTTTTGATACTGAGAGAGAGAAAACCATTGGAAAGTGAGGATCCCCCAAGGGCCATGGGTGCCCCAAAGGGCTACTGTAAAACCTGTAAAACAGACTTTCTGAGGGGGGAAGCAGGTTTGGTCGTGAGGGAAGGTTCATAGTGTAACCCCGGGAGTTTCAATACTGTATATAATAATTAAAGGGGGAAACTCAAATATACACAGGGGGAATAATAGAAAGCAAAAGAGGTTTTAGGGGGGGGAAAAATGTTCAAAATTCCCAATTTTTTCCATTTTTTTTCAATTTTTTTTTTAACATTAGTAAAAAATTGGTGTTTTGTTTAGTGCCAGGGAATATAGTTGGGGGGGTTGATCGCAGGGAATATAGTCGGGGGTGTGGCTGATACCCATGGAATATAGGAAAGGGGGGTGGGCTGAGGCGTGTAGAAAAGGGGTGGGTTTGGGAAGGCATGTGAATATGGTTTTAGTAGGGGGTGATACCCTTTTTTTAAATATAGGAAAATGGGTGGCTGATAGCTTATGTAAAAATTGGGTATTAGGTGGCTGATAGCTGCAGGGAATATAGGCGGGGGTGGGCTGATGGCTGCAGGGAATAGGTGTGGTGTGGCTAAATGGCTGCATGTGAATAAGGCGGGGGGGGTGGGGCTGATGGGCGGGCGGGTGTGAAAAATAGATGGGCCCAGGGTGGAAAAAGGAAGAAAAGGGGGAAACCCGATACTGCATGTGAATCTGGCAGGGTGGGCTGATAGCTGCAGGGAAAAAGGTGGGTGGGGTTTATAGCTGAAATTGAAAAAAGGGCAGGGTGGGCTGATAGCGGGCCTGTAAAAGGGGTCAGGGTGGGGCTGATGGCTGCATGAATATAGGCAAAAATTGGGTTGATAGCGCGGAAAAGTAAAGGGGTGGCTGATAGCTGCATGGAATAGGGGAGGTGTGGGAAAACCCAAAGTGAATATAAAGGCAGGGTGTCCGATAGCTGCATGTGAATATGGCGTAGGTGGCCAAAAGGCCAGGGAATATAGGCAGTAGGTGTGGCTGAGGCCCCGAAAGTGAAATAGGCAGTGGTGTGGCGGGATGGCTGCATGAAATAGGCAGTGGGTTTTTTTGGCGATTGAATTGGGCAGAAAATTTGGCTGATAGCCCATGGAATATGGGCAAAGGGTGGCTTTTTTTGGTGGCCACTTCACCCATAATTTACTAAAAAAAGATAAACGAAAATTTTTAAAATAAAAACATAATTATGTCGGTTTCATTATTTTGCCCCAAAAATAAACCTATTTTCCCTAAAAAGGAAACTCTTTTCCTATTTCCACTGCCTTTTTTAAAATTTAGGGATTGAGTTCCCCTTTCTATATATGATATTAGACGATTTAAATTTTTCTAAAGATAAAAGAGAAACCCTTTCTCTATATGATAGTTAACCCCGGGGTTACCCTTCTCTATATGATAGTTAGACAAAATTCCCTTCTCTAAGGAAAATTGGACGGTTCCCCTTCTCTATAGAAAAAGGGAGGTTACCCTTTTTTATATGATAGTTAGACAGTGGGAGTAAAAACAATTCTTTTCTGCTTTTTCCCCGCCCAAAAATATCGCGGTATAAGGAGAAAGATAAGATAAGAGAAAAGATTTCTTTGGTTTTTTCCCCCTTGATTGACCGGGAAAACCCCAAAAAAAGCCAGTTTTCATCGGGGGATTAATTTGGTTTTTCCATTGGGGCCCCAAATCTTGCCCCGGGATGCAACAAAGTCCGTAACCGGGCCTTTTTTGGGTGGGGTTTGGAAGGAAAATTATTATGTTTTTAAAGAAAGATTTCGTTTATTTTTTTTGGGGGAACCAAGATAACCAAAGAAAATCAGGGCTTTGGGATTTCAATTCCCTTTGGGGTCCCACCCTTTTCTTTTGGGATGCGACCCAACCGGGCCCCCAAACCCCCCAAGTACCTATTTGCTGCTGGGTGAAAGGCCCCAACAGGTGTAAAACGCCGAATTTTACCCCCCGGGAACAACCGGGGCCCTCCGTGGGGCGGGATTTTGGCCCCAGGCCCCCGGGTGAAGGGGGAAACTGTTTTGGAAATTTTTTGGGGGGAAAAAAGGGGGTTTTCAAATATTCCTTTTTTTAAAAGGGTCGTGTTTACGACAGCTTAAAGTTTCCCCCGAAAGGGGGAACCCTTAACTTTTTAATTTGTTAATTTACGGAAAGGGAATTTTGTTAAACCATTTGGGGGGAATAAAAAACCGGAAGTTAATTTATGGGGAAAAGGCTAAGTCTTTAAAACCAGTTTGGGGGGATATAAACAAGAGAATTTAATCAAGGGAAGGCTAAAGCCTTTAAAACCGGCTTGGGGGGATAAAAAACCCAAAGGAGAATTTTTACGGGAAGGCTAAGTCTTTAAAACCAAAGGCTTAATATAAAAAAACCGAGAATTTAGGGGAAACCCGTCAAAAAACCAAGGTTGGGGGGAAAAACAACCGAGATGTATCTAGCTCGTTAGCTCTTTGGAAAAAAAATTTAAAAACAAAAGGGGCCTTTGTTATATAACTTTTTATACCAATAAAAAGAAATTTTAATTTAATATATAAACACACTTTTGGGTTGTATAAAATTTTAAAAAACTTACAAAAATAAAAAAAAAATTTTTCCAAAAGTTTGATTTGTTTTTGAAAACTTATCAAAATAAATTGGTTAAATTTATTTTTAAAAATTGAGCTTATTTATGGGTTAGGAAAATTTATTGGTTTTTTGGGTACAAAATTTTAATTTTCCTTACATAATTGGGGAAGAAAAGAAAATGGGAGGACGGGTGGGTGTACGGGGTGGACGGGAAATGGGTTTTAAAGGGGAAGGAAGAACCAAGGTGGGGGCCGGGGGGAATGGGGAAAGGGGAGCCAGTTGGGGAGGGGGAAAAGGGGAAAAAGTGAAGGGGGGTTTGAGGCTGGGGGGAAAGGAAGAGGGTGAAAAGCGGGAAAAAGGGGGAAGATCTTTTAAAGTCTCATTCCCCATCCACTGGGGGGAAAAACTAACCCAAAAAATTTTTATATTTTCCCTTTTTTAAAAAAAAAGGAAATTTTTTTAAAATGAAAATACATTTCCACTTTTATTGCCATTAAATCAATTTAAAATTTTATATATATACATATATATATAAAATTTAAATTTTATATATATAATATTTTATATATATATAAAACATACAACATTTTTAATTTTTGGCAAAAAATTTAAATTTTTATGATTTTTAATTTTAATTAATCAAATTTCTGCAAAAAACCGGGAAAGGTTTTTAACCAAAAAAAATCTCCCTTTCCACAAAATTTTTAACGTCCAATTACCTGGTTCCTCAAGGGCTTTTGGGGTGACACGGGAAAAGGTTTGAATCACCGTTGCAGTAAAATTTCCCACTACCGACAAAACAATAAAAATAACCCCACAAAAGGCAAAGAGAACCGCGACTTTTCCCTTCGTTGGCCCCATTGGGGAAGACACTTTGAAATGGTCTGTACCCCCAAAAAGGTCGCCCCCTTTTCTCTTCTCTCCTTTTGGGTTTTTTTGTACCCTTACCACTGATAAACAGCCAAAATGTTTAGTAAAAAAAGCCCAAGTTGTTGTTGGAGTCTTTTTTCTGAGATCTGTATAAAACTATTGGGCCCCCTTTTTCTACCCTTAAATTTTTTTTTTTTTTTTTTTTTTTTTTTCCCTTGGGCCCGGGTTTTTAAAGTGGTGGGTGGCCTTGGCCCCCTTTTGGGGGGGCCCTTGGCGCTTCCCCGGGGAGGAAAGGGGCCCCACTCATTTTTGGGCCCAAAGGTCCCCAGGCCCATACATTCCCCCCCCCTTAAAGGGCCGTGGGGAGAAGGGCCCTGGTCCACACCCCCCCCCTTTCAAAGGGGGGGGGAATGCGAATTTTTTAAACCTGGGAGGGTGGGAAAACCCCGGGGTTTTCCTTTCAAAAATCGTTATTTCACAAGAAAGAATCAAATATATTGCCAAGTGGGAAAATCATCTCGCCCCAAAACACGTTCCCTTCCCATGTATCCCCCCCAACTTCCCCAGGAAGATGGGGGGAAAAGGGAAACTTCGGGGAGTGCCACTTTATAACCCTTTGGGAGTATTTTTGAGGCTTTCTCTCGGGGTGACGCTCCCTGAGCCCAAAGGGCTAAAGAGCACCAGTAAAAGGAACGGTGTAGAGAAAAACCCAAACGTAAATTAAACAAAAACTTAATAAACAACCCGATGTGCATGAAAAGGCCCAAAATTTTAAAACAAATCCACCATTTCAAAAGACCACTGAAATTGGGGTGAGAGAAAGAGAAGGGAAAGAGGTAAGCAGAGGAAATGGATGACAGGAAACCCGTTGGGGAAAGGGGGGAGAGAAGAGGGGTGGGGGTGTTAAAAGGAGAGAGGGGTGAAAATAGAAAACCGGGGGGTTTTTGGAGGGGAGAATGGGGGACTTTGGGGGAGGGGGAATAAGGGGAAAGAAAGAATAAAAAAAAAATTGATAGTGGGAGGGGGGGCAAAAAACAAGGCCGGAGGTAATAAGATTGATTTGGGGAGAGAGAGAAGAGAGAGAAAATGGAAAAGGGGAAAGGGGGTTTTTTTGTTTATATAAAAATGCCAATAATGTAAGACTAAAAGGGAAACTAAAAAACAAAAGATGATTTTAAAAAGTGGGAAAAAAGGAATAAATTAAAGGGGGGGAACGTTTGAATTTAGAAAATTTAAAACCAAATTTTTTTTTAATACTCAATTTTTTTAAAAGTGTACAACAAACAATTTAAAAATTCCCCCTTACTAACATCCATCATTATAAAATTTTTCCAAGCGAAACCCAGAGCTAAACTGCTCTCGGGAAAAACCCAAAGGGGCTCAAGAATTTTTTAAACCCAATAAATCCGCGCGAACCCACACTTACGGAAATTTTTGGGTCGGGGAAAATTAAAGTCCTTTTTTACCCCCAAGGGTTATCTGCCCGGATTCCCCCTTAAAACCCCTCCCACGGGCCCTTCCCGGGAAATAAAAACCAAATTTGGGAATAGCAAGAGATATAAAAAAACCTTTCCTGGCCAATTGCGAGGGGGGCCGGGGAAAAAGGAAGGGGGGAGGGGGGGGGCAGGCGGGGCTAAATTTTTGGGGCAGATTTCCCTAAAAATCTTTTTGGGGGGCCCCAAGATGGATCAATAAAACCTTATCAAAACGGTAAAAAAAAAGGGTTTTATCGGGCCTTTTACCTCCCGGGGTTTATCAAACATTGGCAAAGGTCATGAAAATTAAACAGTCCCTAACGAGATTACTGTTTGCCATTTCCCTTTTGTTCTGGTAACCTTCCACCAAAAATTTATTGCAGACGGGGTGGGGAGAATCAAAAGTTAGCACCCCGTTCCAAACAAAAAACCTGAAAAACAAATGCAAACACGGACATTTTTGGGGGAAACCACAGTGGTTTCAAATGCACCGAAAAAAATTTCCCTTTTTCCGGCCCTTTTTGGCGGGAGTATTGTCCATTGAGGCACTCCCTCCTCTGCCTTCAAGGCGAGTTCAGGGAAGTCTGGACTATATAAATAAAAAAAATTTAATTTTAACGATAACGTACAAAAATTTAAAAGGAAAAAATAAAAGGGAAACAATGGTTTTTTAATTTTTTTTTAAAGAAAAAGATAAGAACAGAAAATGAATTTTAAGGGGGGTCCCCCCTTTTCGAAGAATGTTTATCCCGGGGGGCCCTTGTGAATAGGATTACCATTTTTTAATTTAAAAAAAAAGGCTCCCCAAAAGGACTATAAGGGCTGCAGGGCGGGGGAAGGGAAGGGGGGCACCGGGTGGCAAAGGGAGAGGAGGGCCCCCAACGGGTTTTTAAAACAAGGGGCAGTGGATGGTGGGGAAAGGGGCAAGAGACTAAACCCAAAAAGGGGTTTTGGGGGAGTGCAAAAGTATCATCAGAGTTTGGGGAAAGGAAAAGTTTTTGCGGAAGTAAAGGGGAAGAGTCAGGATTAAGGAGGGCCCGGGGCCAAGAAGGGGGAAAAAGAAAGAGAGATGAAAAACACGTTGGAGGTAAATTCTCGGGGTTTCGCTGATAGGGGGGGGCACTAACGGAATGAAATTTCGATACTGGAACTTGGCCTGCTCCAGGAGGGGGTGCCTCCCCAAAGGAGATCCCCAAGGAGTAAAGGGGAAAGGGGGCCCAAAGGAAAGGGGAGGGGGTGGTCTCCAACCTGGGCACTGATGACAAAAAGGGCCCCAGCCCATCCCTGTCTTTTAAAAAGTTTGTTCGGCAGGTTGACCAACAAGGCCAAGGGGGGGTTGGGAAGCTTTTGGCAAAAAAATTCCAAAAAATGGAAAAATTTCAGGGGAAAGGGGGTAGGCTATACTGCTGCCCGCGCGGCAGTGCCCGGGTTTGTTCTTTTCCTTGCCGGACATGACCGGGACCCAAAAAAAAACAATATCTTTTTTTTTTGGTAGAAGGCGCCCCCCGAGGGGAATACGGAGAACTGGGGAGGGAATGAAAAAATTTCGTATGTTAAGAGCACAAAGGGGAGTCTGAGACTACTACAAATGATGAACACAGGATAAATGAACGAATTGCTGAAAAGAAGGGGTTCGTTCCCACAGAAAAAATCCCCACCCGAAGATAAAATCGTTCCCGAAAAGACGCTGCCCGGAAACCTGCGAATCCGCCGCTGAAGCCAGAGCCATCTTACCAAAGGGTGGCATGGGGAAGGGGAAGTGATCAAAAAAAGAGGGGGGGAAACCGTAGGCAGTTGACCTGACCCAAGGGGGGAGAAAGAAAAAAGCCCCTGAAACTGGTTTTTCCCCAGGGGGGAAAAGGGTGAGATCCTTAAATGAACATATAAAAGGGGGAAAATTAAGGGAAGAAAAAAGAGTGAAAAAAAAGGCTGAAAAAAAAGGGACAAACAAACAGGGCGGCTAACGAAAAAGAATGTCTACTAATATCGGTGACCTTTTCAAAAAGGGAAAAATTGGGTTAGATCGTAAAGGGGGTTTTTTATAACGAAGGCAATGGGCATCCGATCCCGACAAGGATGGAACATTTGTTTTGTATAGGGGTTTCAACAGGGAAGGCAAAACCCCCAAAGGGCACAACGTCCCCTTGGGTTGATGGATGATATCAGGGAAGTAGCGGGGAAGGCCGGAATAAACCCTGGTCACCCAAATCGAGTTTCGAAAAAACGGGGTTGAATGTGGCCCAACAGAGTTCAAACGAACACCCTCCCGGGAAAAAGATGAGCAAGGGTTTAAGGGTTTTGGCTGTAAAAAATTGCCTTCAGGGGAAAGGGGGCCGGGGTTTTTCGTTAACAAACGGTCAAAGAAAAAAGGGTTTGGGAAACCCCTGACTGCACACTTCGGGGAAAAAAGGGGCCAAAAAGAAAAAAGGATGATGGGAAACCCGGGACCCGCCTGGTGAAATTTGGTGATTTTTGGGTTATTAAAAATTTAAAACCCTTGGTGGGCCCCAAAATTGGCCCCATGCATTGGAGAAAAAAACTGCAAAAGGTGACATTTTTGGCCTCCAAAAGCAAAGCCGGTAACCAACAAGGGAAGGAAACCAAATATTGGGGGGAAGAAAGGGGCCCAAAATTTCCCCGGAAAAGCGGAGAAAAATTTTTGGGGCCTTAGAACACACCCCTGGGGGTTTATTTTATTTAACAAAAAGTGGGGGAAAAACATTATTGATTTTAACATGGAAAGTTTCATTTTGGTTCTTAAAGGAGGGGGGGGTTGCCTGGAGGGAAAAAAAGGAAGGGCCTGGGCCAAAATTTTAATACCCCCGGTTGTGCCCAGCCTTCCCCCGGTCAAAAATTTTAATAATTTTAATTGATTATTCGAAAAAAGGCATTCAACATCGTAAAAAAAGCGAAGAAAGGGGGTTTTGGTGAACCCCCTTTTACGAAACCCAAATAACTACCCGGAAGATTGGGGTTCGGCCCTTCTTTCCCAATTAAACGTCGATTTACGAGGCGTTCCATCCTTTGAACGTACCTGAAGGGGGGAGGGGGATGGGGGAGGTCATGCCCCTTAGTCCAAGTTTTGGGAAAAGGGAGAACAATGGCAGATTTTCCAGCGGGGGAAGGGAACCCTTTGTTGCCCAAATAAGATTGAGGTGTAAGAGGACTACAAGGGCTGCCCGGTGAAATGTTATAACATACGAATATGAATGTCATCGGGCCCAGCTGCCGGGGGATCGGAAGCTGGGGCGTTGCCTCCAGTTTTTGAAGTGAAAAAGGGCCACATTATTTGTTCTTCCCCGAGAAAGAAAAGCCCAATTTTACTAACTCTCGGGGCAGACTTTGAGAAAAGAAACGGGGGGCATGGGATGGACCCCTCGGGGGGGGACCAGATGGGGCCAAAGGTTTAATTTGGCAACGTCGAGGGGTTTCAACACACCAGTGACCCGGAACAGGACCCGGGTCGGGATTACCACTCAATTTTCCTCATTTTTTCCCAGCGCACCATGGGAAAAAGAGAGGTAGGGAAACATGGGCTCGCCAACAAGTGCGTTTAGCTTCACGGATGACACGGACCCATCCAGCTTTTTGCCAAAAACAACAAATCTCTAGCCCGGGTTTTATTTTTCCGGATCTCCCCCATGCGGGACGTTTCAAAAAAGGGCTGCCCAGCAAGGAGGGGACCCAAGGCCCCGCCTTTGGGGAAAAGCCCGCCCAGGGTTTGGGGATAGAATAGAACTGGGGTATAAACTGATTCGAAAGGAGGGGTCATCAATGGGGGATGGAAAAAGGAACCTTTAAATAAAAGCAGTGAGGTGAGTAAAGATCCCCCAAATTTTCCGATCAAATTTAGCAAAGGGCTAGGGAAGGGGGGAATTTGGGGAAAGAAGAATGATCGGAAAATGATTCCATGTAAGTCTGGTAGAACAGACCAGGTGAAGTTGTGCAGTGGAGGGGAAAAGCAGACCCATAGATCGATGCAAGAAAGATAGTACGAGGATCAAAATGGGTGGGAGTAACCCGATTTAAAACATGGAGGGTGAGAGGAAAAAAAAAGCCCCCAACTTTAATGCCACGTAAATTTGGACCCCCCGAGGAAATGGTGGGGATTTTTAAAATCCCAAGTAACAGGAAAGTGGTGGTGGTAAGGGGTGAAACAAGAAAAGGCAAAGTCTGGGATAGAAAAAAGTTCAGGGAAGGGGGGAGATAAAAAAGAACTTTTTAAAACCATTATTGGGGGATGGGGTGCAAGTAATGCAGCGGGGATGGGAAAAAATAGTTGACAGTTGGAATATCATTTAGAGAAGAAGGGCACTTTCATTAAAAGGGCCCCCTCTGGAAAAAGGGTGAAAAAATACAATAAATTATAGCCTGAGATAGGTTGGAAAACAAAGGGGTGTAATTTTTTTTGGGGAAAAAACCCAAAGGGGAAAACCCGGGAAACAAAATCCAAAAAACCCCATTACCCTGAGGCCGGGAATTTTCCCCCAAAAAACCGATTGGCGATGGGAAAAAATCAGGAATCTGTAAGGGAAAAAACACCCCCAGGACTAGAAATTAGAAAATCAAGTGTGGTGGGATTGGAAGATGTTTAAGAAAGGGAAAGGCGGAGGGGTTAAGAAAAAGGGGAGGGAAAATGGAGGAGGGGGAGAAGGAAAAAGGAAATGAATCAGTGTTCCCTTGAAAGGTTTTCTCTGCAATATTTGAAATGGCTTTAAGGGTTTTTGAATTCGAAAATGAATGGGGGCCATTTGGGGGAAAAGAGGAGGAAAGGGGAGGGTTTGGGGCAGTAAAAGGACTTAAAAAAAAAAGAGGGGGGAAAGGTAGGACTGGGGATGAAAGTGTGGGGGGACAGAAAAAATTTGAAAACCCGGGATGACAGAAGGGGGAGGAAAATTGGGAGGACGGGGGGGAAAGGATAGGACGGGGGGAGGGGGTGGTCTCCACACTTTGTAATAGAGCCAAAAGGGGAAGAACTAGGTACAGGGCTGGAAAAGGGAACGGGGGAGGTGGGAAAAAGGGGGAAAGGGGAAAAGATTTGAGAAAAGTGGATTTTTGGACTTCCCAAGGGAGAAAGGGGGGTATTGGGTGAAATTTAGGGCTTGTTTGATACGGGGGGTTGTGGGGGGACCCAAGATGGAACAGACTGAGTTGAAATCGGGGCTCCCGGGGCCAAGGACAGCAAAAGGATTAGATGCCGTAATGGCTTGGGGGGGCAACAAAGGAGGCTGGGGGAAGATGGGACCAAAAGTGGGGGGTGGTTTAAACACGAGAATAAGGGCCGTGTCTCCCTTGGGGGCGGAGATGAGAACTGCCATAGCATAAAGGGGGACCCCCTTTTGCCTCTTTGAGGGAAAAGATTTCCACGGTTTATTTAATTAAAACCTGGAACGGCGGGGCCTGAAGGGTGATTTATTACAATTGGGAAGATGGAGGGTTTCGCAAGATGTAATTTGAATGGTTTTCGGACCCACGGGCATTCGGCCCTAGATTCAATATTTGCTGGGTGACCAAAACGCCCGGGAATTTCTTTATTGTTGGGGGGTGGGTATCACCTTTTAACTTTTCCGATGTCCCCCGACATACAAGGGGGACGGGGGTTCTCGGGTGTCAAAAAAATTAAAAAGAGGGCCCATTGCAAGGGGGGAACGCTCACCCCCGGCGGAAGGGCTGGGGTTCCTTTGGGATTGGGGGATCCCCCAGTTCCAGCTGTTCAAAAAAGCCATTACGACTGGGGAAATTTCTATTTGGCATGGTATGGGGGAAAATGACAAATACCACACAAGAATTGGGGAAAAATTTTTAAAGGGGATAGGAAAGAAAATCGATAATTGAAAAGGGGAAAAAAACATGAGCTTGGGGAGCATTCTGGGCAGGGCGATACGCGGCCCCCCGGAGCGTGGGAAAAGAAATATCTCCCCCATGGCGCGGGGGCGGTTTACTTATGGCGGGGTTGGGAGAAAAAAGAAAAATTTGGTCTTAAAAAAATTTGTCCATTTGGTCCCAAAATGAGCGTGGAGGGGGGCGCGTGGTTGGTCGTTTCCAGTAGAATGGAATAACCAAGGACATCAGGAATTGACGTTGGCGTTGGGGTAGGGGCCCGGGTTGGTCCGGGATGAAAAGGTGGGGGGTTTGAAAATTTCCGTTTTAGAGGGGGAAGGAAACATAGTCAAAAGGGGGGGAGTTCAGACAAATCAAGGGAGTCATTTGACCCCCGGGGACCTGGAAAGGGGGGAAACAGCCCCGCAAAGGGACAGGGGGATTTTGGGGAGGTTCCGGGAAAAGGGGGTCAAAAAACAAAAGGGAGGGGCCCGAATGGGGGCCGGGATCGAAGGGCCCGGGGGAGTGGTTTTTGGGCTGGGGGCCATGGTTAAAATTTTCCTTTTCTTTTTTTTTAAGAAAAAAAAAAGGGGAAAAAAAAAAAAAAAAAAAAGAATAAAAAAGGGGGGGGGGAGGAAAAGTTTTCCCCGGAGGAAAGAAAGGGGGGAAATTCCCCCCGGCTTAAGGGGGACTCGACACCCCCAGGCAGGTGCAGCATGGAACCCTGGCCTTCACCCTTTCATGCCCCGTAAACCAACTTCCCGGGGTTTGCAACCCCCCATCCAACTGAGGGTACCTCGGTGGACAAAAAAAGACGGCCGGATATCCGCCAAAAAACATCCTCCGCCACCACCCCCCAACCGAAAAAGGGGGCTTCAGGAATACACCCGTCGCCCAAAAAACACCCAAACTACTCCGGGATCCGGGAAGGGGATGGGAACCCCTAGGCAATCCAGGGCCCCCGGCAAAAACCCCCCACCGCCAAAAAACCCCTAACGGGAAAGGGCCCGGTGTCCTTTCCCCTACCTAGGAATTCCGCGGGGCCTGTGGGAAAATCAAAGGCCAAAAAAGAGGAAGGGGAAAAGGGGGGGGTGGGGGGAGGAGGAGGAGGAAAAGGGAAAGGGAGGGTGGGGGGGATGGGATAGGGGAGGAGGGGGGTGACAGGGGGTTTGGTTTAGGAAAAAAAGACCGACAGGGGTAATTCTCAGACCGGAAAGCCTTTTTCACCACGCCAAGGGCCCCCTTTAAAGAGGGTTTATACTGGGGGAGCTTTTTTACACTGAAAGGGGTCTTTTATAAAGAAAAAGGGCCAACCCTTCCCCCCCTCTGATCAAAAGGGGATATCCCCCCATTCACCAGGGGGTCAAAAATCCCTACGGGCCCAGAGCTTTTCCCCCGAAAATAAAAAATGTAAGGAGTGCTGGGAAATAGGGGGAAAATTTTGAAAAGTCGTAAACCATTATCATTTTCCCCGCATGCTTTTTCATTCTTGGATGCCCCTCTATTCCCCCGGGGTTCTATTTTTTTTTCTTGGTTTTAATGACGTTCTTATTTATGAGAGATTATTCCAAAACTTTTTTACGCTCTGTATACAAAAAAAAAAACGGGTATTTATAAACTAACCCTTTCATCCCTGCAGGGAAGGGAAAATGCCATCCGGGACAGACCCAAAACCCTGTTCTTTTCCCCTCCCGCTAAACATGTTCGGGTTTTCAAAAGAATGGGGAGTGATGGTAAATTCTTTTCCCTTTGGTTTATTTTCCCCCCTATAAAACTGGCCTTTTTGGGATTAGTTCTGAGCTTAACAAGTTTCAAAATGATGTTAAATGGGCTTTTCAGTTCGTCAAATTGTGAGTTTCATGAAAAAAAAAAAATTCTTTAAGTAATCGCCAGACGTCAAAAAGGGAGAATATACCCGGGGAAAATTCAACATAATCCCCAGATTTTAATTTTCCCCGTTGCACCTTTTAACTTAACGGGAAACCCCAGGTTAGGTTAGGTTTTAAGCAAATTTGTCGGGGCTCGCTTGTCTGTTTACCGGGTCGGGCCCCGGGTGACCCCAACCAAAATTTTGGGTTTTTCATGAGATTCCCTTTCCCCTGGCCCTTACCCACCTCATTAAAAAATTAAAAATTTATATTTTAATAATACATTAAAAAGGGTATTATTTAAAAAAAGTTAATTAATCATTCTCTCTTTATTTTAGAGTTTTTTTTTAGTTTTAACTTCAATTTGAGAAATTTCCTTTTTTACGAAATATAAATTAATTTTTTCTAAAAAATTAAAAAAAATACGGGGAAAACTCGCCATAAATCAATAACCGAACGGCCCCTTTTAAATCTTTATCTGTGGGGTTTTGTCTTGCAAAAAGATTTGAATGTATCTCTTGAATCTCTCTCCCCATATTCCGGGGAAGGTCCCCCTGCTGTCCTGGGGTTACCAAAAAACCCCAAGGTCCCCAGCCGAATATCACCGATGGGGGGTTTTCCCAAAGGGGATTAACCAGGGTTTAGGGGATTTTTGGGGGAACCAGGGGTTAGGGGCCCGAGGGGGAACCAGGTTCAGGGCACTAGGGGGAACCGGGGTTAGGGGGAATTTAGTTAACCGGGGGTTAGGGGGACGGGGTTAAACCGGGCCCAGGGGAATTGGGGATTAACCGGGGGTTAGGGGGATGGATTAACCCCGGGTTTTGGGCCTAATTAACCAGGGGTTAGGGGCAATTAGATTAACCAGGGTTAGGGGACTTTAGATTAACCAGGGTTTGGGGGACTGAGGGTTTTAGGTTCAGGGGGACAAAAATTAACCAGGTTAGGGGACTGAGATTAACAGGTTAGGGGGACCCGAGGGTTAACCCGGGTTTCCCAAAACCCGTGAGGCTGTGATTGGTTTAAACGGTGACAAAAATTTTCAACTTTCCCGTTCAAAAAAAAAGAGAGAGGAAAGCATGGAAGTGAAAAAACCATACCAAAAAGGGAAATTTTCAAAAACCAATTTTTTTCACCATTTTCCCCTTTTTTTTAGAAAAAAAACCCCAGGAAGGCTGGCAGGGAATACACAGAGAACTATCTGCCCCCATTGATTTTTTTGAAAAAATGTGGAATTTGACCCCCGAGGCCTTAAGCCGTGACTTGGCCTCGTTTGAATTTACTCAAACCCATCCTTCCCCCCCCCTTTGGGTAAATTTTTCCTTTCCCCTTTTCTCAAAGTGTAGGACCCAGGAGAAAAAACATAAAAATCGGAAACCGTGGGAGGTCAATTTTAGGAGGCACGTAATTCTCCCCTCTTTTAATAAAATTATTTTCCCATAAACTATTTTTTTTCCCTAAAAATATTGGATTTGCTTTTTTTGTGAAGAAATTCCCGGATTTTCCCAATTCAGGGGAAAAACAAAAACTTAGACAGGGCGTGTTCAGAGGTTTTGGGTTTTGCTTGAACCCCCAAACACAACTGTCCCCCCAAAAAAATTTTTTAATTTAACCCATGAATTAAGGAAAGTTCCTGGACTTCACCTTACGAACAGACAAAAATCGATAGTAATTATAGACCAGGTAGATTATAGGGGAAAAAAAGTTTTTATTAAAAGGGAAAAAGGGGGAAAATGTGCTCCTTAAAACCGACCCCCCACGGGGCCAATGAAGGTCTTTCTAACCTCCCCAAAATTTCCCCACTTTTTATCACTGTTAAAATTTCCCAAGGGAGATCTGTTTTGCCCAAAACAAAGTTCCCCTTTTGTGGTCCGTTCCAAAAGATGGGGTTATCTGTTGTGGTTTTTTTTCCCAAGGGAAATGGTCCCCTTGGAAATTTTGCTTTGGGGGGCAAATATACCAACGTCCGGGGGGTTCTCGGGTGCCAGCGCCAGGGGGCCCCCGCTTAACAAAAACCCCACAACGAAAATAAAAATCCTGAGGGAAAAGAAATTTGGAAATTTTCATCCCAAAATAAACTCTAAACCCAAAAAATCATCCCGGGGTTCCCGAAGTTGAAAAAAGAAAGTTATGAAGGAAGAAACCCTTTTAAGCCCCCCAATCCATAAATTTTAGGTTTTTTGGGCCCACCCCCCTTTATTCTTATTCTCCTTCAGAGTTTCTCCCCATGTTTTTTCTTTTGTTTTTTGGGAGTTGGGGGGAAGAAAATTGGCAAAAAAAGCGTGTGTGGGCGCGTGTGTACCCACCTATTTGTACTCGCCTTTTTAGGTTTTCAGGGGGCGATTCATTCTCCTGGCCCCCCCCCCCTTCACTGATTTCTCCGGTCCCCTCTCTCTGTTTCCCCTTAGGCCCATCATACCCCCCTTAAAAATATGGATTTCCTGCCTCCACTATACTTCCCAAGGGTTTCCACCCCCACAAATCTCTATGACTGGGAAAAAATACTTCCCCAAAATCCCCCTTTTATTATCTAGTTTCCCAAATTCCTTTGACCCTTGTGTCTGTGTCCCCTTTCTGGAAAAATCCCGTCCCTTTCCCCCCCTCATTCCGGCACAAATTTTTTTTTGCCTTATCAGTTCCCGGCCCCCCCGGGCCTCCCCGTTCCCTTGATTAATTTTCCCCTTTCTTGGGACAATCCCTGGGCTCTGGGGCTATTTTTTAAAACCCGCAATTTTCCCCTAAACCCCTTTACGTGCCGGATAAAAAGGGTTTAAACTGGGGTGCCGATCCCAATGGGGCCCACCGGGAAAAGGAAAAGAGTCTTTAAAAGACTCCATTGGAAATTTTCGGAAACCCACCGTAGGTTTTCCCGGCGCCCCCATGCAGCGTTACCGTTGATGTGCGCCTCCCCGGGGATATCCTGGGGGCTTTTAAATCACCCCCCCCTTTTTCCTTGGGTGAAATTTTTAGTTTTGGATCTAAAAATATGTTTCTGCGGGCTTTTCCCCTTCCCAAATCTTCTTGCTTTTGGCAGGGCTCTCAAAAGGAGTTGTTGGGACCCGGCTTTAGCCTGTCCCCGTAACCTTTTGTGTATGTGTGTGTGTGTGTTCTGTTCTGCCTTTTTGTTTAAAAAAAAGGATTTTCACTCAAAAAAACATATTTGAGGGGGCGAGACTCAGCTCCCGGGGCCCAAAAAAAAACAGTAGTCAGACCTTCAGCATTTCCCTAAAAACAAAGAACAAAACCCAAAACCCCGTCAGCCTCAAAAAAAAAAATTTTTTTCAAAACGGGGAAAAAAATGAACAGGGTTTCCTTTTTCACCAAAAAATTTTAAATGTTACCAAAAGAGGGATTTATTGTATTTTCATGGGGAGTAAGGTTAGGTCCAGGGGCTCCCCCCCCCAGGGCGGTTTGATTCCAGGAGGGAGCCCCAATTCCCCTGGATCAAAAGGGGGCCTTTTTGGGATCAGATTGGGGCCATGGTGGATAAAGCCCGGGGGCCCAACTTTGCCCGAGACTAAACCCCCGTCTGTGGTGGGAAAGGGGTAATGGGACCTCTTTGACCCCTTGACCCCGGGACCCCCAGCAAAGGCCCAAAATGCCTTTTGGTCTGGAAGAACCCAAAATTTTACTAAGTTGCAACATCTCTTGTGCCCTTAAGGGTTTTACCTTTCTCCTTTACTACAAAATCCCCAAAATTTTCCCCCACACACACACACACACACACACACCAAAGGGGTATGAAACGGCCCCTGAACCTATATTGGGGAGTACACACTCACGTCAAAAAATTAGAGAAAGTGCAAAAATTTTAAAAAGATTAAATTCCCGAGCTTAAGGGGGTTGTCCCCCCGAAGAAAAGGGTTTAAAAGGGAAAACATTTTGACATTTTTGGGCAGGAAAATTTAAAAGGGGAAAACATGATGGACATACAAAAATACCAGGGGAATTTTGTCACAGGGGACAGGGGTTGAGATGGGGCACAGAAACAAAGGGGCACAATTTGGGGGAAAACTTTTAAAAAGCCAAAAATGTTTTTAAATTTCTTCGTCAAGAGCTGGAAAAATGGAATAGGGGATAGGTGAATTTGGGGGCAGGAAAACCAAAAAGTTTTTTAAAAGAGGTTTAAAAGCTCAGGCCCCGGGAGAGAGAGGACCCCAAGTGGGGACGTGAAAAAAGAGGCCAGGGGCTACACCCCGCAACTCCCAAAAAAAAGAAACACACCCCCCACACACACACACACACACACACACCACACACACACACACACACACACACTGGCCCTTGGCCCTTTTTTAGGTTGACTGAATTGGGGGGCCCGGGGTTTTCTTTCAAAATTTTAAAACCCGGGGATTTTTTTTAAAAAAATTTTATTTAAGGCAGGGAAATTGGTGGGAATTGAGTAAAAAAAAGGTTTGGATTAGTGCGTAAAATTTTAGGGGGATTAAGAAAAATAATTTGGAATTTTAAATAGAGCGGAAGTTGGGGATTAGAGGGGAAAAATTAGTTAAAAATGGTTGGGGGTTTTAATTTTGAGTATTTTGGGGTTTAGAGGGGGGGAATGGTTTGGGGGATTAGAGTAGGAAAAAAGTTTGGTATTTAGTAGTTTAAAGGGGTACTAGTAAATAAAAGTAATGTTTTTGGCACTATTAAGAAATAATTGGGAAATAATTGGAAATGATAATTTTTGGTTTAAAAATTTTGTAGTGAAAGGGTTTTGAGTGGGGGAAAAGTTGGGGTTGGAGAAGAATGGGGATTAGAGAAATAGAAAAGTTTGGGGTATTAGTGGGGGTAATGAAAGAAAAGTTTGGGGATTTAGGGGTAATTGGGGGGTATTTGTGGTAAAAAATTTTGGGGGTACCAAATAGAGGGTAACTTGGGGTTTGCTTGGGTTTTAGTGTTTTTGGCAATGTTTGGGGGATTTTGTGGAGCAAGAAAGGGGCGGGGATGGGAGAGCAGAAATTTTGTGGGATTTGCAGTGTTAAATGAAGATTAGGGGGCAAGGAATGTTTGGGGGTATTAGAGAGAGTAAATGTTGGGTTTTAGTAAGCGGAATGGGTGGGATTTGGGAGCGAAATTTTTGGGGGTTAGTGGCGGGGTTTTGGTGGAAGTTTGGCAAAGTTGGGGTATTAAGGAGCGAATGTTGGGGAAATTGAGGGCAAGGGGGTGGGAAAAGAGATTGGAAAATTTTGAAATTAAAGAGGAAATGGGTGGATTAGGAGCAGAAGTTGGGGGATTAGTAGGGTAGAATGCCCCATTTTGTAGAAGCAATGTGGGTGGGGATTAGTGGCAGTAATTTTGGGGAAAAAGGGAGCAAGAAGGGTGGGATTAATTTTAAACAGAAAGGTTAAATTAAAATGGCAAAAGGGTTGGGGAAAAGGGTTGCCCCAAAAGTTTGGGGGATTAGAGTGGAAAGGGGGTTTGGAGGGTTGAAGGAGGAGTATAGAGTCGGTTTGGAGTATTTGGGAGCAAAAAGGTTTGGGGGAAATGGGGATTAGTATATTTTTAAAAAGGGGGCTTTTGAGAGAATTTTTGGGGGGTTTTCCAGAGGGGGAAGCAGGTGGGGGGAGAGAGGGGCAAGAGAGAAGTTTGGGGGCCCCAAAAGGGGGAATGTTTGGGCCCAAAAAAGCAAACGCCGGCAAGAAAAAGTTGGGGGCGTAAGTGAGAACGAAATTGGGGGTTTGGGAAAAACGTTTGGGGCATTAGTAAGTAAAATGTTGGGGAAGGAGAGGTTGTTTGGGGGCCCTTAGGAAGGAGAAGGGGGGGGGTAAAAACCCAAAATTTTTTGGCATTGGGGAACGGGGGAAGAGAGAAGTTTGGGGCATTAAGGCAGAAAAGGGGTACCAAAAAGAAGTTTGGGCAAGAGAGAAGGTTTGGGGCATTAAGGGGAGAAAAGTTATCATTTGAAAAAGGCGTTGGGGCAAAATTGGGAAATGGGAGAACGGGGGCAAGAGAGAACCCCTTTGGGGCATTAGAGAGAAAAGGGGGCAAGAGAGAAGGGGGGGGGTAAAATTTGAATTTTTGGGGAATTTAAGGAAGAGGGGGCTTGGGAGTAAGCTGGTGGGAATAAAATAGTAAGGGGTGGTAAAAATTTGGGAATTAAAAAGAAAGGTATTAAAAAAGCCTTTTGGGAGTAGTAGTAATCTTTGTAGTAGTTATTGTTGTATTTTTTTGATGTTTCTTCTATGAGCGCCAGTTTTTCTGCAGGGAAACAACGTTTGTTTGCGACTGACCCTAAAAAAAAAATTTAAAAAATGAGCACCGCCCCAGACTGGGAAAAAATTAAAAAACACACACTTGGGAAATAATTATCATTATGCAAAAACAGGTAAAATGTGGGGGAGAGAGAGAGAGAGAAGAGGGGGGAAAAAGGGGGAAAATTTTAATCAACGTGTGGGCTCGGAAAAGGGGTTAACTTTTTTTGGGCCCCCCCCAAAAAAGATTTATTGGGGGAGGGCAGTGAAAATATGAAAAGGGGGCTTCATAAAATTTAAAAATCCAAAAAGAGTTAAAAAAAAATCTTTTTTCCCCACAACAGTTAAAGACCTTTTTCCCGAAGTCATGAATTATTATAATTATTATATTCCCCAAATGGAAAACTCAAATCCCTGGGGGGCAAACCCCTGGAAAACCGGGTAATTCGGGTTTTTTGGGAGGGGAAAAAGTCAACGTCCCCTTTTATCAAGAACCCTTTCCAAAAAAAAGGGACAAAATCTAAAACTAGTTTCCTGTTTTGGGGACCGGGGTTTCTTCCTTGGGGGTTAAACAGCCTAGGATGATCTGGTGGTTCATCACCTTTGGGCCCCTTTATAATTTAAGGGGGGTTTTTATGCTCCTGATGTGTGATCAAACAGGGGCCCAAAGCTTTTCATTTCTACTTCCCCCCCCCCTGTTTTTTTTTGGAAACCTGTATCGCTTGGTTTGGGATATTAAGATAAAAATTTCCTTATTTTTAAACCCCCGAGGGGCACCCAAGGGTTTAAATCAAAAAAGCCCTCCAAAGAGGGTTTTCCCAACTTATTTCCATTGGGGTCCCCAAAACTTTTCCCCAGGATTGACCCACCAAGGCCCCCCAAAAGGTACCCCCTTTTGCTGCCGGGGAAGAGAACCCCAGGTGCAAGGAAATGTTTGAAAAAAATTTCCACCGCCGGGGGAAACGAACCCGGGGCCCCCGTGTGAACCGGGAGCCGCATCACATCACACTGGTTTTATCATCCACCTGATGGCCCAAATAATAAAAATTCCCGTCATGTTGGGGGGTTTAAAAAAAAGAAAAATCCTCCCACACACACACAAATTTTCTGCCTGTCATTTTAGTAAGGGGGGGGCCCGGAAGTAAATTTAATTTTTAAATGGAGGCCGTAACTTTTTTTCCGGGTGTGTGGGAAAAAGTCTTACTTTTGAGTTGGGGTTTGAGGTTTAGGGTTGGAGGGTCACACAGTGCGTCCGAACCAGTTATTTTTCAGCCCGTTTGCCGGGAGGGCCCAAGTGGAGTTCTGGGAATGGGAGGTAATCCCGGACTGACCCCCGGGGAAAGGGAAAAAACCTTTTACTTTGTTGACCCCTTCCCCCAGCCCCGGCCCCCCCCTTAAAGGGGAAAGATCCAGTTTTTAAAGGGCCGGGGGAGAGAAAACAGAAAACTAAAAATTGTTTTTTTGGGGGGAGTGAGTTTAAAAAAAAGTTGCTCTGTGCCCACATTTTTGCAAAACTATCTCCCAAAAAAATCAAATTTCTGCAAATTGCATTCTTCCAACATTTCATGATGATAAACCCTTTCCCGGAGGCAGGGTTTATCAAAATCCAGTTTTCAAAACAGGTTAGGCCCCTGACGGGGGAAAAAAACCGAAAATGGACACAAAATGCAACTAAGGACATTTTATTGTGACAACGTTTCGCTCTCCGGGAGCTTAGTCAAGCCGTGACAGTAGAGTAAATAATCGGCTTGAGCTTGGAGATAAAGCCCTAAACCCTGCATAGAGCTTTACGAAGTCACGATTCTACATAAAACTAAGCTTTACACAGTGAAAATTTGGTGACATTTATATATATATATATATATAAGCAGTAACGAACCAGAGCAGAAATTTACTCTGAGAATTAAGAATTTCCTCTAGCTTTGTGTATCTGTCCACCTGTCATCACCACCGCCATCTGTTGGTGTAGTCAGCACGACACTAAACACACACTATTCTGCAGTAAGCGTAGGGTACAAAGCGCAAGTCAGCGTAACCTAATTACACTAAATGTAGCATCTTCCTGCGTACCACTACAACACAATATACACTAGCAACACACACACACACACACACACACACACACACACACACACACATAGTGGGAATATACAAAGTGGACAAAGACGGGATGTTCCAGAGATGGGACACAGACACAAGAGGTCACAATTGGAAGTTGAAGACTCAGATGAATCAAAGGGATGTTAGGAAGTATTTCTTCAGTCATAGAGTAGTCAGGCCGTGGAATAGCCTAGAAAGTGACGTAGTGGAGGCGGGAACCATACATAGTTTTAAGGCGAGGTATGATGAAGCTCATAGGGCAGGGAGAGAGAGGACCTAGTAGCAATCAGCGAAGAGGCGGGGCCAGGAGCTGTGACTCGACCCCTGCAACCACAAATAGGTGAGTACACACACTGAACCACTACACTATCAATTTCAATCTTTAAGACACCGTCAAGTCTCGAATACAGACACTGTACAAATATCACGTTTCGTTAAAAAAAAAAAAAAAAAAAAAAAAAAAAAAACAATAGCCCGGCTGACCACAAAGGAATTACCAGGTAAAAGTGTTTTAATCAATCATGCATTAATTTGTACGTGAAATTGTTATGCAAAAAACAGAGATATGGAGGCAATAATTTTCTGCTTTCGCAAAAATTACATTGGTAACTTTCACCAGTGCTTCATTACGTTGCTCAATAATACGAAGAAAACGAGAATAATATTGTATTTTTAATTATGAGAAATGTGTATCTTTCGGTGTATGTAGAGTGAGAGATATCTCACTGTATATATAGTGAGGTGTACCTCTCAGTGTGTGTATATACAGTGAGGGGTGTGTACCTCTCAGTGTGTGTATATACAGCGAGGGGTGTGTACCTCTCAGTGTGTGTATATACAGTGAGGGGTGTGTACCTCTCAGTGTGTGTATATACAGCGAGGGGTGTGTACCTCTCAGTGTGTGTATATACAGTGAGGGGTGTGTACCTCTCAGTGTGTGTATATACAGCGAGGGGTGTGTACCTCTCAGTGTGTGTATATACAGTGAGGGGTGTGTACCTCTCAGTGTGTGTATATACAGTGAGGGGTGTGTACCTCTCAGTGTGTGTATATACAGTGAGGGGTGTGTACCTCTCAGTGTGTGTATATACAGTGAGGGGTGTGTACCTCTCAGTGTGTGTATATACAGTGAGGGGTGTGTACCTCTCAGTGTGTGTATATACAGTGAGGGGTGTGTACCTCTCAGTGTGTGTATATACAGTGAGGGGTGTGTACCTCTCAGTGTGTGTATATACAGTGAGGGGTGTGTACCTCTCAGTGTGTGTGTATATACAGTGAGGGGTGTGTACCTCTCAGTGTGTGTATATACAGTGAGGGGTGTGTACCTCTCAGTGTGTGTATATACAGTGAGGGGTGTGTACCTCTCAGTGTGTGTATATACAGTGAGGGGTGTGTACCTCTCAGTGTGTGTATATACAGTGAGGGGTGTGTACCTCTCAGTGTGTGTATATACAGTGAGGGGTGTGTACCTCTCAGTGTGTGTATATACAGTGAGGGGTGTGTACCTCTCAGTGTGTGTGTATACAGTGGGGGGTGTGTACCTCTCAGTGTGTGTATATACAATGAGGGGTGTGTACCTCTCAGTGTGTGTATATACGGTGAGGGGTGTGTACCTCTCTGTGTATATACAATGAGGGGTGTGTACCTCTCAGTGTGTGTATATACAATGAGGGGTGTGTACCTCTCAGTGTATGTATATACAATGAGGGGTGTGTACCTCTCAGTGTGTGTATAAACAGTGAGGTGTGTACCTCTCAGTGTGTGTATATACGGTGAGGGGTGTGTACCTCTCAGTGTGTGTGTATATACAGCGAGGGGTGTGTACCTCTCAGTGTGTGTATATACAGCGAGGGGTGTGTACCTCTCTGTGTATATACAGTGAGGGGTGTGTACCTCTCAGTGTGTGTGTATATACAGCGAGGGGTGTGTACCTCTCAGTGTGTGTATATACAGTGGGGGGTGTGTACCTCTCAGTGTGTGTATATACAATGAGGGGTGTGTACCTCTCAGTGTGTGTATATACAATGAGGGGTGTGTACCTCTCAGTGTGTGTATAAACAGTGAGGTGTGTACCTCTCAGTGTGTGTATATACGGTGAGGGGTGTGTACCTCTGTGTATATACAGTGAGGGGTGTGTACCTCTCAGTGTGTGTATATACAATGAGGGGTGTGTACCTCTCAGTGTGTGTATATACAATGAGGGGTGTGTACCTCTCAGTGTGTGTGTATATACAGTGAGGTGTGTACCTCTCAGTGTGTGTGTATATACAGCGAGGGGTGTGTACCTCTCAGTGTGTGTATATACAGTGAGGTGTGTGTACCTCTCAGTGTGTGTGTATACAGTGAGGGGTGTGTACCTCTCAGTGTGTGTGTATATACAGTGAGGGGTGTGTACCTCTCAGTGTGTGTAGATACAGCGAGGGGTGTGTACCTCTCAGTGTGTGTATAAACAGTGAGGTGTGTACCTCTCAGTGTGTGTGTATATACAGTGAGGGGTGTGTACCTCTCAGTGTGTGTGTATATACAGTGAGGGGTGTGTACCTCTCAGTGTGTGTGTATATACAGTGAGGGGTGTGTACCTCTCAGTGTGTGTGTATATACAGTGAGGGGTGTGTACCTCTCAGTGTGTGTATATACAGTGAGGGGTGTGTACCTCTCAGTGTGTGTGTATATACAGTGAGAGGTGTGTACCACTCAGTGTGTGTGTATATACAGTGAGGGGTGTGTACCTCTCATTGTGTGTATATACAGCGAGGGGTGTGTACCTCTCAGTGTGTGTATATACAGTGAGGGGTGTGTACCTCTCAGTGTGTGTATATACAGTGAGGGGTGTGTACCTCTCAGTGTGTGTATATACAGCGAGGGGTGTGTACCTCTCAGTGTGTGTATATACAGCGAGGGGTGTGTACCTCTCAGTGTGTGTATATACAGCGAGGGGTGTGTACCTCTCAGTGTGTGTATATACAGCGAGGGGTGTGTACCTCTCAGTGTGTGTATATACAGCGAGGGGTGTGTACCTCTCAGTGTGTGTATATACAGCGAGGGGTGTGTACCTCTCAGTGTGTGTATACACAGTGAGGGGTGTGTACCTCTCAGTGTGTGTATATACAATGAGGGGTGTGTACCTCTCAGTGTGTGTGTATATACAGTGAGGGGTGTGTACCTCTCAGTGTGTGTGTATATACAGTGAGGGGTGTGTACCTCTCAGTGTGTGTATAAACAGTGAGGTGTGTACCTCTCAGTGTGTGTGTGTATATACAGTGAGGGGTGTGTACCTCTCAGTGTGTGTGTATATACAGTGAGGGGTGTGTACCTCTCAGTGTGTGTATAAACAGTGAGGTGTGTACCTCTCAGTGTGTGTGTGTATATACAGTGAGGGGTGTGTACCTCTCAGTGTGTATATACAATGAGGTGTGTGTACCTCTCATTGTGTGTATATACAGCGAGGGGTGTGTACCTCTCATTGTGTGTATATACAGCGAGGGGTGTGTACCTCTCAGTGTGTGTGTATACAGTGAGGGGTGTGTACCTCTCAGTGTGTGTGTATACAGTGAGGGGTGTGTACCTCTCAGTGTGTGTATATACAATGAGGGGTGTGTACCTCTCATTGTGTGTATATACAGTGAGGGGTGTTCACCTCTCAGTGTGTGTGTATATACAGCGAGGGGTGTGTACCTCTCAGTGTGTGTATATACAGTGAGGGGTGTGTACCTCTCAGTGTGTGTATATACAGTGAGGGGTGTGTACCTCTCAGTGTGTGTATATACAGTGAGGGGTGTGTACCTCTCAGTGTGTGTATATACAGCGAGGGGTGTGTACCTCTCAGTGTGTGTATATACAATGAGGGGTGTGTACCTCTCAGTGTGTGTGTATATACAGTGAGGGGTGTGTACCTCTCAGTGTGTGTATATACAGTGAGGGGTGTGTACCTCTCAGTGTGTGTATATACAGCGAGGGGTATGTACCTCTCAGTGTGTGTATATACAATGAGGGGTGTGTACCTCTCAGTGTGTGTGTATATACAGTGAGGGGTGTGTACCTCTCAGTGTGTGTATATACAGTGAGGGGTGTGTACCTCTCAGTGTGTGTATATACAATGAGGGGTGTGTACCTCTCAGTGTGTGTGTATATACAGTGAGGGGTGTGTACCTCTCAGTGTGTGTATATACAGTGAGGGGTGTGTACCTCTCAGTGTGTGTATATACAGCGAGGGGTGTGTACCTCTCAGTGTGTGTATATACAATGAGGGGTGTGTACCTCTCAGTGTGTGTATATACAATGAGGGGTGTGTACCTCTCAGTGTGTGTGTATATACAGTGAGGGGTGTGTACCTCTCAGTGTGTGTATATACAGTGAGGGGTGTGTACCTCTCAGTGTGTGTATATACAGCGAGGGGTGTGTACCTCTCAGTGTGTGTATATACAATGAGGGGTGTGTACCTCTCAGTGTGTGTATATACAGTGAGGGGTGTGTACCTCTCAGTGTGTGTATATACAATGAGGGGTGTGTACCTCTCAGTGTGTGTATATACAGTGAGGGGTGTGTACCTCTCAGTGTGTGTATATACAGTGAGGGGTGTGTACCTCTCAGTGTGTGTATATACAGTGAGGGGTGTGTACCTCTCAGTGTGTGTATATACAGTGAGGGGTGTGTACCTCTCAGTGTGTGTATATACAGTGAGGGGTGTTCATTTGTACATGTACAGTGAGAAGTGTATATTTCTCAGGGTATATACACTGAAATGTGTGCATCTCTCAGTATATATAAAGTGAGAGGTGTGTATATCTCAGAGTATAGTGAAAATTGTACATCTATCAGCGCATATACAGTGAAGGTTGTGTATCTATCAGCATGTATACACCGAGAAGTATCTGCATATATATTATATATAATTACACATACATACATATATACATGCACACATCTTCAGAGGCTGTCAGCAAAACTTGTGACATACGGAACAGTGCTCGTGGTGCGCTCCAAATACATATTTTTCTCGTATTTACATATATCCGCTATACAAAAGATAAAACCAATACATTATCTAATGTTTATGATCACATCTAGATACAATGACCATCAAAAACAGATAGGATTGTGTTGCAGGTGGTATGTGTTGTGTTTCAGGTGTGTATACCACTGGATGAACATCAAAATGGTATACAATACCGACAGGTTGGTAGGTAAGACACATAGGCAACAGTTAGGCAACTTTATTCCGAAACGTTTCGCCTACACAGTAGGCTTCTTCAGTCGAATACAGAAAGTAGGCAGGAACAGTAGAGAAGTGAAGACGATGTAATCAGTCCATCACCCTTGAAGTCTGCACCTCTCCTTCCGACAGTATTTAAGTCTCCGCACTGTCACTTGATCTTCAGATAGTTCCTGACTATGGAACTGAACTTCTCCAGGCTGAGGGACTGACAACCTCAAATTCTACGACTTCAAGGGTGATGGACTGATTACATCGTCTTTCACTTCTCTACTGTTCCTGCCTACTTTCTGTATTCGACTGAAGAAGCCTACTGTGTAGGCGAAACGTTTCGGAATAAAGTTGCCTAACTGTTGCCTATGTGTCTTACCTACCATACCACTGGATACACTGTGTAGGTGTAAGGTTTACCTGGAGTTTACCTGGAGAGAGTTTCAGGGGTCAACGCCCCCGCGGCCCGGTCTGTGACCAGGTGGTACAAGATTGCTTCCCTGGGCATGTGGACACCACTGGAGGTATGTTTGGTATCACTGCAAATACAATACCGACTTGTTGATGAATAAGACGCCTATTACATCTGGTATCTTGTGTGTCGTGGGAAAGTCCAGAAGATTGTTTGCTTCCTTCTTAAGCAATGAATGTCTTAAAAATGAAACTACAATGCCTGGGGCGAGGGGGTTAGTAACCCCCTTCTCCTGTATCAATTACTGAAGCGTCATCGCCTCTGTGTTCGACTGATGATGCCTGCTGTGCAGACGAAACGTTTCTCCCCACAAGTAAAACTGCTTAGAGCCGCACATGTGTGAGGTGTTAGACGTCGTCACATTACATGCCCGGACACCACTGGACACGCTTTCACTCTCACCATTGTCACTGCACCAGACGAATTTTGTTTTTGTGTAAGACTTTCCTTCAGTCGTCAATAAGTGTTCCATTCACTAAGCTACTTCCAGTATTTTAACCCTCCAGTGCTCGGCCATTAAGCGGAAAAATTCAATTGTTTCGGTTTCTTACGTGGTCATTGTCAGTGACGTTAAATTACTTTCTCTTTCCATGAAAATTAAAGTTTTCTTTTTTCAGTATTCAGATTTTTTTTAAGCCACAACTACCTAATATGATGTAGAGTGGCCCCAAGGAAGAAATATTTACCATGATTCATTCAGTAACTGAATTGTCAGAAATGCACTGGTATTACACTTTAGATGACCCTTCTAACTGCAGTCTTCCCACCCACGCTTCAGAATACAGACACTGTACTTCCTACCTGCAGGACATCACTACCACCCCTCCTATAGAGTGCAGGCACTATACTCCCCACTTCCAGGACACCACCACCACCACCCCTCCTACAGAGTAAAGGCACTATACTCCCCACTTCCAGGACACCACCACCACCCCTCCTACAGAGTGCAGGCACTATACTCCCCACTTCCAGGACACCACCACCACCCCTCCTACAGAGTGCAGGCACTATACTCCCCACCTCTAGGACTACACCACCCCTACTACAGACAGCAATAAATTAACCAGTTTCATACCGTCTAAATTAACACCTTTCAGTGAAAAATGGCATAAGTATCCAGCAACATCCATAGTTCCACCAATTTCCCCTCATCATCATTCCTCATGCGACTCCTGTGAGGGTCAACACAGACTCTCTGAAAGACGCGGATATTGGCCTTTTTTAAGACTTTAAAATTTATTAAAAAAAAAAAAAAAAAAACGAGCAGGCAGTGAGAGATGGTGGTGGAGCGAGAACAATAATCTTTGTTATTTTCAAAAGGAAGCGATAAATAAGTAGAGATCATAGTGTCTGGGAAATGGGAGGTTATCAGGTGTGTGTTATATGCCAGTGATATAACTACCAGGTGCGTGTGTGCGCGCGCGTGTGTGTGTGTGTGTGTGTGTGTGTGTGTGTGTGTGTGTGTGTGTGTGTGTGTGTGTGTGTGTCACAACCACCAGGTGTGTGTTACATCTCAAGGATAGAAGAGCGTTTCCACTCACAGCTTTAAGATCAGGTACAAAGAACAATGCTAGCTCTTACCAACTGAGTGTGTAATAATTCTGAGTTGTCAGTGTAACGCAGTGATCACTGATCCATAATGATTATTAGTTAACTCTGACGCACAGGAACCAGAGCTTGTCAATCACACACACACACACACACACACACACACACACACACACACAAACATCTTTTTAATTGTTACCGAGTGTATATATAGGCTTAGACTATTTTAATCCCAATTTTAATTATTAAAGTATTCTCGACTAGTGTGAAGAGAATACAACCAGTCTTAATGGCCCTCGTACAGTGCCTGGAGGCCATTTATATGTACAGGAAACACCGGTGATGTTATATTGTCATCTCTAAGCTCGTAGGTGTGTACGAGGCGACCAAGGTTGATCCAGGGAATCAAGATTTATTTGTCGATAAATGCAGGTAGAATATTGTGTGTGTGTACTCACCGAGTTGTACTCGCCTAGTTGTGGTTGCAGGGGTCGATTCGTAGCTCCTGGTCCCGCCTCTTCACTGGTTGCTACTAGGTCACTCTTCTCTGAACCATGAGCTTTATCGTACCTCTGCTTAAAGCTATGTATGGTTCCTGCCTCCACTACATCACTTCCCAAACTATTCCACTTCCTGACTACTCTGTGGCTGAAGAAATACTTCCTAACATCCCTGTGATTCGTCTGTGTCTTCAGCTTCCAACTGTGTCCCCTTGTTGCAGTGTCCCATCTCTGGAACATCCTGTCTTTGTCCACCTTGTCAATTCCTCTCAGTATTTTGTATGTCGTTATCATGTCTTCCCCCCTCTCTCTCCTGTCCTCCAGTGTCGTCAGGTCGATTTTCCTTAACCTCTCCTCGTAGGACATACCTCTTAGCTCTGGGACTAGTCTTGTTGCAAACCTATGCACTTTCTCTAGTTCCTTTACGTGCTTGGCTAGGTGTGGGTTCCAAACTGGTGCCGCATACTCCAATATGGGCCTAACGTACACGGTGTACAGGGTCCTGAACGATTCCTTATTAAGATGGCGGAATGCTGTTCTGAGGTTTGCTAGGCGCCCATATGCTGCAGCAGTTATTTGGTTGGTGTGCTCTTCAGGAGATGTGCCCGGTGTTATACTCGCCCCAAGATCTTTTTCCTTGAGTGATGTTTGTAGTCTCTGGTCCCCTAGACTGTACTCCGTCTGCGGTCTTCTTTGCCCTTCCTCAATCTTCATGACTTTGCACTGGTGGGGTTGAATTCCAGGAGCCAGTTGCTGGACCAGGTCGGTAGCCTGTCCACATCCCTTTGTAGTTCTGCCTGGTCTTCGTCCGAATGAATTCTTCTCATCAACTTCACATCATCTGCAAACAGGGACACCTCGGAGTCTATTCCTTCCGTCATGTCGTTTACAAATACCAGAAACAGCACTGGTCCTAGGACTGACCCCTGTGGGACCCCGCTGGTCACAGGTGCCCACTCTGACGCCTCGCCACGTACCACGACTCGCTGCTGTCTTCCTGACAAGTATTCCCTGATCCATTGTAGTGCCTTCCCTGTTATCCCTGCTTGGTCCTTCAGTTTTTGCACTAATCTCTTGTGTGGAACTGTGTCAAACGCCTTCTTACAGTCCAAGAAAATGCAATCTACCCACCCCTCTCTCTCTCATCTTGTGTGTGTGTACTAACCTAGTTGAACTCACCTAGTTGTGGTTGCCGGAGTCGAGTCATAGCTCCTGGACTGTGTGTGTGTGTGATTGTCTTTATGATAGAGGATCCAGGAGTGTGTATGTGTGATCCTGGCCATCAACGTTTCCTGGTAACGTTCTGACACCTCGTTGCCAAACTTGTCGCTAATGGTTTTATTATTTTGTGGTAATATAAGCATTTTTATTGATTTACATAATGTAATCGAACGTAACTTAACCTAACCTGATCCATCCTAGCTTAACCTAACTCAAAGCAAGGAAAAAAAATATTTGCAAGCTTGCAGTAGATATTAATGTAATTTACCATCTGTACGTCGTAAGAAAACACGGTTTTTAGATAAGGAAATGTTGTGGCCAAGGTTAAATAGGCACATAACATTTCCTTCACCTGACTCACAGCGGATATTACGACACACCTTCCTGATGTTACTGCTGAGAGAGAGAGAGAGAGAGAGAGAGAGAGAGAGAGAGAGAGAGAGAGAGAGAGAGAGCGGATGTTATACAGTGAAGATAACACGGTAAAAACTGGAACATGGCAAGATGAAGGTCACATGAGCATGTGATGCATGGAGGCTGCCAGGAAGAACCAGACGAGGTATATACGCATCACACCACCTAGTAATTCATCAGCGATGATACTCACCTTTAAACTAAATCTCTTTTCACTCAGATATTCAACGAGAGGCGTACTGTATGTCTCTTCGCGAGTGTAGAAGAAGAGTTTGTAATCTTAAGTAATATCGAAAGGGTGATATTCAGTTGTAATGACCCCTCGTGTAGCTGATAGGCTTTAAAACCCATTAACCAGCCAACCAACACGTTTCAGTACTACAATAGTTCAATATGACTGTCAAACATGAAGGAATAATTGGCCTGTTATGTGGTTTAAAGCTAATCTACTGCAGGAGGAAATCAAGGCTGCGTGTTACCTGTACACCACCAGCCAAACACTTCAATCTTCACACTAACAAGGTGGACTCTCAGTGTATATATACCCAGTATATATATATACCCAGTATATATATATACCCAGTATATATATATACCCAGTATATATACACCCAGTATATATACAGATATACATAGTGAGAAAATGTGTAGTAAGAGGTGTGTGAATAATGCAGTATGCGGGTTGTGGCACTGATATATACCAAGTATATATACCTCTCAGCGTATATTCTCGTGTAGAAAATAACTTAACACTTTTTTGCACAAGTCTATATAGCCTGAAGCAGCGAGAAACAATTAATCGTCTGTTATAATTGTAAATTACCCACCAGGTCAGTGTTTACCTGGAGTTTACCTGGAGAGAGTTCCGGGGATCAACGCCCCCGCGGCCCGGTCTGTGACCAGGCCTCCTGGTGGATCAGAGCCTGATCAACCAGGCTGTTGCTGCTGGCTGCACGCAAACCAACGTACGAGCCACAGCCCGGCTGATCAGGAACTGACTTTAGGTGCTTGTCCAGTGCCAGCTTGAAGACTGCCAGGGGTCTGTTGGTAATCCCTCTTATGTATGCTGGGAGGCAGTTGAACAGTCTCGGGCCCCTGACACTTATTGTATGGTCTCTTAACGTGCTAGTGACACTCCTGCTTTTCATTGGGGGGATGGTGCATCGTCTGCCAAGTCTTTTGCTTTCGTAGTGAGTGATTTTCGTGTGCAAGTTCGGTACTAGTCCCTCTAGGATTTTCCAGGTGTATATAATCATGTATCTCTCCCTCCTGCGTTCCAGGGAATACAGGTTTAGGAACCTCAAGCGCTCCCAGTAATTGAGGTGTTTTATCTCCGTTATGCGTGCCGTGAAAGTTCTCTGTACATTTTCTAGGTCGGCAATTTCACCTGCCTTGAAAGGTGCTGTTAGTGTGCAGCAATATTCCAGCCTAGATAGAACAAGTGACCTGAAGAGTGCCATCATGGGCTTGGCCTCCCTAGTTTTGAAGGTTCTCATTATCCATCCTGTCATTCTTCTAGCAGATGCGATTGATACAATGTTATGGTTCTTGAAGGTGAGATCCTCCGACATGATCACTCCCAGGTCTTTGACGTTGGTGTTTCGCTCTATTTTGTGGCCAGAATTTGTTTTGTACTCTGATGAAGATTTAATTTCCTCATGTTTACCATATCTGAGTAATTGAAATTTCTCATCGTTGAACTTCATATTGTTTTCTGCAGCCCACTGAAAGATTTGGTTGATGTCCGCCTGGAGCCTTGCAGTGTCTGCAATGGAAGACACTGTCATGCAGATTCGGGTGTCATCTGCAAAGGAAGACACGGTGCTGTGGCTGACATCCTTGTCTATGTCGGATATGAGGATGAGGAACAAGATTGGAGCGAGTACTGTGCCTTGTGGAACAGAGCTTTTCACCGTAGCTGCCTCGGACTTTACTCTGTTGACGACTACTCTCTGTGTTCTGTTAGTGAGGAAATTATAGATCCATCGACCGACTTTTCCTGTTATTCCTTTAGCACGCATTTTGTGCGCTATTACTCCATGGTCACACTTGTCGAAGGCTTTTGCAAAGTCTGTATATATTACATCTGCATTCTTTTTGTCTTCTAGTGCATTTAGGACCTTGTCGTAGTGATCCAATAGTTGAGACAGACAGGAGCGACCTGTTCTAAACCCATGTTGCCCTGGGTTGTGTAACTGATGGGTTTCTAGATGGGTGGTGATCTTGCTTCTTAGGACCCTTTCAAAGATTTTTATGATATGGGATGTTAGTGCTATTGGTCTGTAGTTCTTTGCTGTTGCTTTACTGCCCCCTTTGTGGAGTGGGGCTATGTCTGTTGTTTTTAGTAACTGTGGGACGACCCCCGTGTCCATGCTCCCTCTCCATAGGATAGAAAAGGCTCGTGATAGGGGCTTCTTGCAGTTCTTGATGAACACAGAGTTCCATGAGTCTGGCCCTGGGGCAGAGTGCATGGGCATGTCATTTATCGCCTGTTCGAAGTCATTTGTGTTAATCAAATTTTGTGGCTCTCTCATAAAAAATTCATTTTGATCTTCGACTCTCAGTCTGGTTAGCGGCTTGCTAAAAACTGAGTCATATTGGGACTTGAGTAGCTCACTCATTTCCTTGCTGTCATCTATGTAGGACCCATCTTGTTTAAGTAGGGGCCCAATACTGGACGTTGTTCTCGATTTTGATTTGGCATAGGAGAAGAAATACTTTGGGTTTCTTTCGATTTCATTTATGGCTTTTAGTTCTTCCCGCGATTCCTGACTCCTAAAGGATTCTTTTAGCTTAAGTTCGATGCTTGCTATTTCTCTGACCAGTGTCTCCCTACGCATTTCAGATATATTGACCTCTTTTAGCCGCTCTGTTATTCTTTTCCGTCGCCTGTAAAGGGAGCGCCTGTCTCTTTCTATTTTACATCTACTCCTCCTTTTTCTTAGAGGAATAAGCCTTGTGCATACATCGAGTGCCACCGAGTTAATCTGTTCTAGGCATAAGTTGGGGTCTGTGTTGCTTAGTATATCTTCCCAGCTTATATCGGTTAGGACTTGGTTTACTTGGTCCCACTTTGTTTTTGTTATTGAAGTTGAATTTGGTGAATGCTCCCTCGTGACTAGTCTCATTATGTCGGTCTGGGGCTCCACGCATACATGTCTGAACCTCAATTATGTTGTGATCTGAGTATATTGTTTTTGATATGGTGACATTTCTTATCAGATCATCATTGTTAGTGAAGATGAGGTCTAGTGTATTCTCCAGTCTAGTAGGCTCTATTATTTGCTGGTTTAAATTGAATTTTGTGCAGAGATTTAAAAGCTCGTGTGAGTGTGAGTTTTCATCAGAGCTACCTCCTGGTGTTATTACTGCAACAACATTATTTGCTATATTCCTCAATTTTAGGTGCCTTAAGTTGAAATCCCCCAGGAGCAAGATGTTGGGTGCAGGAGCTGGAAGATTTTCCAGACAGTGGTCAATTTTTAACAGCTGTTCCTGGAATTGCTGGGATGTTGCATCCGGAGGCTTGTAGACTACCACAATGACTAGGTTTTGGTTCTCGACCTTTACTGCTAAAACTTCCACTACATCATTTGAGGCATTAAGCAGTTCTGTGCAAACAAGTGACTCTGCAATGTACAGGCCAACCCCCCCCCCCTTTTGCCTGTTCACTCTGTCACATCTGTATAGGTTGTAACCTGGGATCCATATTTCGTTGTCCAAGTGATCCTTTATGTGGGTCTCAGTGAAAGCCGCGAACATTGCCTTTGCCTCTGCAAGCAGTCCACGGATGAAAGGTATTTTGTTGTTTGTTGCTGGCTTTAGACCCTGTATATTTGCAAAGAAGAATGTTATCGGACTTGTGGTATTGTTGGTACTGGGGGGGGGGGGATTTTTTTCCGGCATTAGTATCTGTATCTGTTGGTTTGGAGTGGAGGCCATCGACTGTGGTTCCACTCCAGGAATGACTGGATTTGGTGTACGATTTCTGCCATTTCCTGCCAGTTTTTTTTCCTTCCTGGCACTAAAAAACCTCTCCCTCTTGAGTGGCTGTGGCTACCCAGGTTTTCCCATGGCCTGGATGTGTGTGCACTATTTAGCGGTACAAAATAGTCTAGGTTCTCAGGATTGATGCGAGGAAGAGCAGCTCCACTTCCTAGAACCCAAAGCCCATACTGAAGATCATGCGGTGAGAAATGGCGACAAAGAAGCTGCAGTAAGAGATTCTGAACCTAACAATGCTGACTCAACATTTTCTGATCTCCATCTTTGAGATCTAATCTCTCGTGTACACAACGAGTTGCCATGAGACCTATCTCTTCTATTCCAGGAGTTGCCATGAAATGTCATCCCTCGTGTACTCCAGGAGTTGCCAAAGATGTCATCCCTCGTGTGCTCCAGGAGTTGCCAAAGATGTCATACCTCGTGTACTCCAGGAGTTGCCATAAGATGTCATCCCTCGTGTGCTCCAGGAGTTGTCAAAGATGTCATCCCTCGTGTACTCCAGGAGTTGCCATAAGATGTCATCCCTCGTGTACTCCAGGAGTTGCCATAAGATGTCATCCCTCATGTGCTCCAGAAGTTGCCATAAGATGTCATCCCTCGTGTGCTCCAGGAGTTGCCAAAGATGTCATCCCTCGTGTACTCCAGGAGTTGCCATAAGATGTCATCCCTCGTGTGCTCCAGAAGTTGCCAAAGATGTCATCCCTCGTGTACTCCAGGAGTTGCCATAAGATGTCATCCCTCGTGTGCTCCAGAAGTTGCCAAAGATGTCATCCCTCGTGTACTCCAGGAGTTGCCAAAGATGTCATCCCTCGTGTACTCCAGGAGTTGCCATGATATGCCATTTCTCATGCATCACTCAGACTGACAAACTGAACAGATTAACTCCAGACTGAGGGACTGATCACCTCAAACTCATCTCTCCCAGTTTCTCTTCATTGGACTGAATAAGCCACTGGGTGACGAAACATCTCCAGAATAAAGACTCCCAAGCATTGCACAATTGTCTTAGTTATGTCAGGAGTTACCAGGAAATTTTAGTTATATATAAGACCATTCAAACAGCAATACCACTACGTTTCATAAATCTTTTAAACTCGATGTTTCGCTTATTGTTAGAGACATTAATAATTCATCAGTGAATTACAATCACCTGACAATACCTTAATAATATAGCTGAAAAAAAAAATTGACAGAAATTGTCAGCCATTTTTTTTTACAGATTCAATTCATTTTTTTCCTTCTCAGTTGTGTGGGAGGCGACGTGTGGTCAGCCGTCACTGCTGATTAATGTCATTGTAATCACTACGGTTTTTGAAAATAAATTCTCATTGTTCTCGCCTACTGTTCTATTTTTTTTTTGGTTCAGTGTCCAGTTTATCCAGAGACTGAGGCTGATACGGTCCAATTACGCACCAGTGTGTGTATATACATGTTGTGCCGAATAGGTAAAACTGGTCAATTAGCAAGAACATTTAAAATTAAGTCCTTTCTAAAATTTTCTCTCGTATAACAAATTTCCTAAATTTGCTTGTAACAGATAAGTGAACTATAGATATGTAGATTTAAATCCATATGTATTCCTGTTAACCCTTTGGGGCCTAGTTCCTAGGCCTTTTGTGTATCCATATACTCTTGCGCTACCCTCCACAGGATGGATATGGGGGGCACAATAAACTAGCCACTTCGGTGGCAAAATATAAATCTCATATTTTTTGAGGTATATTTTTTCATTTATGTTTATGTAAAAAATAATTTTGTACCAAAAGTACCTTAGAAAACTTACCTAACCTTATTATAATACGCGCAATTTAGCGTAACCCAACTAAATATATTTTAGACAAGTTTACAATAATTTAATAATACACAAACACAATGAAATATATGATTTTCGTTAGTTTCAGAATGATTTTTACGAAATTACATACACAAATTTTAGTTTGCCTTACTCGGCAAGAAGAGCGTTGCTGTTTAAGCCAATATCGAAAGTTTTACCTATTTGGCACGACATACGTATAGAAGTGCGCCTCTCTTAGCTTCTATGCCCCCAAGGAAGTGTATATCCCCTGAGAGATTACTTTGAATCCCTTCTTAGGGGATTACAGTATCCCTACCTGGTGGTTTACAAGTGACATGCAGCCTTAATGACCCTCAGGTAGTCGATAGTGTTCAAACCTAACAAGGCTACAACTGGTCTTCCAAAAAATCCATCAGAAAGCAAGACTGTGTTAGGCAAGACTTATTTCCTCTGAATTATATTAGCCATAAAATACACACGTTTGTATGGTTGTATACGATGAAATATGAAGACAGTTGTTGGTATTGTATTTATATACACCGAAAAAGTGTGTATATTTCATTAAATATACGAGAAGTTTGGTAAGAGTCATCAGGAAAGAGTGCAAGTGTTTCCTGCCGCTGGAACTTTTGGTCATCTGAACGAGGCCTTCCGCTGGCTTACCTGTCCACCCTTTTAAAAAATTATGGTTATGATTATGAACATTTTATACATATACGTAAAAATATACACGAGGTATTTCCCAGTTCATACAAAAAGAGATGTGTATCTTTCAGTGTATACACACCAAAAGGTATATATCTCAGTGTATATACACAGAGGTGTATATTAATACATTTTTAAGGATTAATACACACGCACTTAAGTGAAACAAATGAAAGGTGCAGCTAGAGTGATTACATACCAATTACAAGCAGTAACAAACTGATTGATCCCTCCAAGGCTATCTGTTGGTGAGGAAACAACATGGAAGCTTGGTGAGAAAACCTCTTTTGAACCTAAGTTTGGAGTCGTGGGCTGGCATTGCTGAGGATGTTAGTGTGAGGTTTGAAGATGCTGAGAACGCAAGCTAGGAAGACTGCTGAGGAAGTCTACATTAGACAAGGTTTGCAGAGTGCTGAGAATGTCTACAGTAGACAAGGTTACAGGTTTTACGTCTAGCGTCACCGAAACATTACATTGACTTGGCCAGTAAGAGCAAAGATTATATATATATATATATATATATATATATATATATATATATATATATATATATATATATATATATAATCACTGCTAGTTCGGTAACCTGCGTAAGCACCTGCAAATTAACCCCTATTCCTACCTACCTACCTTCTGCCTACCGGAACCCGCGGGGACATTATGAACACAGAACGGAAATACCGACACATGATACAGGAATCCTGGGGGGATTTGTTAATAAACGAGTGAAAGTAGCAATTGAGCATTGCATCCCACAGGTCTCGAGTATTTTATTTTATATGCTCTTCAAAGCATTAATTATATTTTTCAAAGAATCTTTTTTCATTATTTTAAATGGTGGTTTTTCCTCGTCTCTGATTAAAAAGAATCTATATTTTTAGTAAAATTTTGTAAGTTTGACACACGTAGTGTTGCAGAGAGTTCTTAAACCACCAGAGAGCTTCTAAACCACCAGAGAGCTTCTAAACCACCAGAGAGCTTCTAAACCACCAGAGAGCTTCTAAACCACCAGAGAGTTTCTAAACCACCAGAGAGCTTCTAAACCACCAGAGAGCTTCTAAACCACCAGAGAGCTTCTAAACCACCAGAGAGCTTCTAAACCACCAGAGAGCTTCTAAACCACCAGAGAGTTTCTAAACCACCAGAGAGCTTCTAAACCACCAGAGAGCTTCTAAACCACCAGAGAGCTTCTAAACCACCAGAGAGTTTCTAAACCACCAGAGAGCTTCTAAACCACCAGAGAGCTTCTAAACCACCAGAGAGCTTCTAAACCACCAGAGAGCTTCTAAACCACCAGAGAGCTTCTAAACCACCAGAGAGTTTCTAAACCACCAGAGAGCTTCTAAACCACCAGAGAGCTTCTAAACCACCAGAGAGCTTCTAAACCACCAGAGAGCTTCTAAACCACCAGAGAGCTTCTAAACCACCAGAGAGCTTCTAAACCACCAGAGAGCTTCTAAACCACCAGAGAGTTTCTAAACCACCAGAGAGCTTCTAAACCACCAGAGAGTTTCTAAACCACCAGAGAGCTTCTAAACCACCAGAGAGCTTCTAAACCACCAGAGAGTTTCTAAACCACCAGAGAGCTTCTAAACCACCAGAGAGCTTCTAAACCACCAGAGAGCTTCTAAACCACCAGAGAGTTTCTAAACCACCAGAGAGCTTCTAAACCACCAGAGAGCTTCTAAACCACCAGAGAGCTTCTAAACCACCAGAGAGCTTCTAAACCACCAGAGAGTTTCTAAACCACCAGAGAGCTTCTAAACCACCAGAGAGCTTCTAAACCACCAGAGAGCTTCTAAACCACCAGAGAGCTTCTAAACCACCAGAGAGTTTCTAAACCACCAGAGAGCTTCTAAACCACCAGAGAGCTTCTAAACCACCAGAGAGCTTCTAAACAAATACAGAACACTAACGGCCTATGGCAGCAGATGACAGGAATAAGAGCAGGTTAAGAGCAGACATAAACATTAGAGAGCTACCTGCAAAATTTCTCGTCTACAAAAACACACGTCACTCTTAGTAAAAAAAACTAACAAAATTAACAAGAGTAACCATTAGAAATTAGAAAATATTCAACTACAAGCAACTAACATCATCCGTACTTACAAATATAGCAAGAGTACTGAGGTGTTGTAACCAGTACTGAGGAACTGACTGACCACCAGCTATGGCTGAGGTCAGTGACTGACCACCAGCTATGGCTGAGGTCAGTGACTGACCACCAGCTATGGCTGAGGTCAGTGACTGACCACCAGCTATGGCTGAGGTCAGTGACTGACCACCAGCTATGGCTGAGGTCAGTGACTGACCACCTACTTCAACCGAGGAAGCCATTGTGTAACTGACCATCATCTATGACTGAAGACTCAAGGTGGACCACATCTGGTGCGGTGCGTGACAGTCAGTGTTCCCCAACTACCCTAGACGCTGCTGGTTCACTGGTTCATCTTACATTTCCTCTTATATTCACTGGTTCTGCTCAGTTATACATCTCTTTGCCTTGCAGTTAGTAAAACAACGAGCCATTTAATGACCTGAATCAACGAATGTCAACGAATATCAGGTTAAACGAAGCTCGCGATTACTATACGAGCGTTTAACACTCGCCACCTCACACAGCAGAGAACTCAAAATGCGACTGATAAAAAAAATATTAGAATTAGTATGCGATTTGATGATAATATTTACTAAAAACCAAAATAATAACTTGTGTATATTAATAAATGATGCAATAATAAGAGGGGAAAATTAAACTATGTTTGTTGATCAGTACAGACACGAAATATATATTAATGAGACAAGCGTTACTCCATGATTCTCAAGCTTATTAACTCGCAGGGTTAATAAGCTTAGAAGTGCTAACCCGGTGGGTTAATAACCCAGGACAACCCAATAAACCCATTGTCATCAGTCTATTTTATTTCCATTCAAGTCCTCCACTACCTACAGGATGCAACCCACAACAGTCGACTAACACCCAGGTACCTACTTACTGCTAGGGACAGCAGGTCTAAGGAAAAAGTAAAGCAAGGTTAATAAAAATACGCGAAATAAAAATTGCCAGGAATGATGTCCATGTTAGGAGCGTCTCAATTCGTTATCCTTTATTTGTGTGTAGTGTTGTGATAGTAAAAAGTCTGATTCTGTAAAGGATAGCTTTTATTACCGCGATGTTTCGCCTGCAAGAAGCTCATGCTCCAGCTTCCAGGGAATTAAGAAAGACGTCTAAACAATAGAGCTTTTCGCAAAAGTAATATTAATCAAATAATGCTGAACTGAATGTGTAAACTTGTTAACCACAACAGAGAGAGAGAGAGAGAGAGAGAGGAGAGAGAGAGAGAGAGAGAGAGAGAGAGAGAGAGAGAGAGAGAGAGAGAGAGAGAGAGAGAGAGAGAGAGAGAGAGAGAGAAGGAATCGTAAAGTAGAAAAAGTGTAAGCTCCGTGTTTACACTAACGGGAAGTTCTTACCCCTCCCCAGTGTCCAGCCTTCACGGCCCCGGACCAGGACACTTACTTTCACTCTCCCTTCATTCAAGTGAAGAAATCTTCACCTGAGGGGAACTAGAGCTATGCTCCTCTTCTCACCGTGCCCTTGACTTAGGGCTGTAAACTATACATCACTCGTACAAACTCCAACACTCCTTGGGAGCCACTGCCGGGTCACCACATGAAGAAGACCCTGTCCAGGACCCGTTCTAGCCAACCTTCCTGTACCTGTGTCTGTGTCTCTTCTTCAGATCAAACCTGAGTACCTTCTATCCCCCAGGTGTCGTACCACAAATGCAGTTTTCCTGCTCCTCAATTAATATACTTACTATTTTTTTCCTTTCTCCAGGAATACATTCTTCTCTGTTGACTATAACGCCTCGAGAAACTTCAGATTATAATGTGTATTTATTCTACGCGGTTCCTAAATGGTTTACAAGTGGCTTGTAAGTGTTTTTAATTCTACCGTGACTTGAGGCTACCTGGTGTAATTGTTTATAAGCGGTTGGAGTAGTGGATGTATATCTTTTTGGTATAAATACAGCCCAAGGATGGCCTCGTAGCCAGGAAACTGTTGAAACAACCTCAGCCTTGGCCCGAGTGTTACCGATGGTGGAGCATACATAACACCTGGAGGCAACTATAGCGTCAGTCCACGACCAGGCAGCCACTTCCAGCCCTCTTAATACTGTAGGGGATCACTGAAATTAAGAAAACTGGAAGGGTGTGTTAAATGAGCAACACAGTGAAAGACAACATACCTTGAGGGGCTCCAGCAACACAATGAAAGACAACATACCTTGAGGAGCTCCATCAACACAGTGAAAGGTAATGTACCCTGAGGGGCTCCAGCAACACAGTGAAAGACAACGTACCTTGAGGGACACCAGCAATACCAAGGACGACCTTATCAGTCCTATCCTGGCTGCTCCTTGATTTTTGTTGATACTGCTTAGAGCAGCAGTTGGATCAAAAAACAGAGTGAAGGAGATGGAAGGGACGGAAAGAAATGATTGTGTTGCCTGACCTAGGATTTCATGTGGACATCAGTCATCCCGTGGCTCGGGTTCCAACGCTTTCTCCTCACATACTGAGTGGCCGTGATTCAATCCCGGCACGGGTAGAAACTTTGGGTATACCTCCTCACACCTGTCCCTGTTCACCTAGCAGTAAGTAGGTACCTGGGTGTTAGTCGACTGGTGTAGGTCGCATCCTGGGTGGAAAAGACTGAAATAAGACAGACACTCCTCGATAACGCACTGGGTTTCTCGGGTTATCCTGGGTGGCTAACCCACCAGGTTAAAAAATCCGTCCAAATATTATTAGTATACGTCAAGGCGAGGAAGCACTATCAAACTATCTGGACACGAGGAGATTGTAAAAGTGAGATAAAATATATATATCGGACAGAATTTCTAAGAGGGTCCCTTCCCTTAATGGATGCTTCATAATAATTCAGAATATGTATTTGGACGAGCTACTGGAGCACTTTCCACATTCTCTGCGACCCAACACATCTGCCAAACACCTCTTCTTTCTCCTCTTCCTCTCTCCTCGTTTCTCCTTCCCCTCTCTCCTTGTTTCGTGCAACAGGCTTTTCCAGTGCACCCTTCACCTTCTACCACCTTTCAAAGCACTTTTACCTGCTCGTCTCTCTCTTCCTTACCTTCACTCACATATTTAACGCACTGCCGACCAGTTTACTTAATGTCTATCATGCTCACAACCAGATAATTTCTGGTTTTGTATAAGAGGATTCATACCTGAAGAAATTTCAAGCGAAGATGATGCATAGCAAAAAATGTGTGCGTATTTATGTGTATCTATCTATCTATATAATATATAATATAATATATATATATATATATATATATATATATATATATATATATATATATATATATATATATATATATATATATATATATATATATGCAATAAGATCACAGTAAACAGGTGATTTCAGAATATGCAAAACAACCACTCTGAAAGAATAGAGAAATTCCAAGCGCTTTCGTGACTACTCACATTATCAAGGAACTATGAAAGTAAAGCATCCAAGACCCCTTATATAGCTTCCTTGGATGCTTTACTTTCATAGTTCCTTGATAATGTGAGTAGTCACGAAAGCGCTTGGAATTTCTCTATTCTTTCAGAGTGGTTGTTTTGCATATATATATATATATATATATATATATATATATATATATATATATATATATATATATATATATATATATATATATATGTCGTGCCGAATATGTAAAACTGGTCAATTAGCAAGAACTCATTTAAAATTAAGTCCTTTCTAAAATTTTCTCTTATACTTTTAAAGATATATTTTTTTCATTAATGTTAATGTAAAAATTTATAATTTTGCACCAAAAGGAACTTAGAAAACTTACCTAACCTTATAACAAGAACAATTTATTTTAGCCTAACCCAACTAAATATATTTTA
>NC_091343.1:23291190-23303690 GCF_038502225.1 Cherax quadricarinatus | reverse complement strand
TAAGTGTTTTTTGCCTTGTATGGGCCAGTAGGCACATACAAGGCAAGTCTTGTTGACAAATTGCACAACTGTAACAGCCTGGTTGACATGACCCTGATCCACTACGAGACCTGGTCTTAGACCGGGTCGCGGGGGCGTTGACCCCCCAAAACCCTCTCCAGGTATACTCCAGGTAATTCGTTAAACATGTATCTAACTTATCAATTTGTCGGTTCTCTACTAAATTTAAGCAAGCACTCAGAGTATAAATGGCAAGAGAGACAGAGATATACCTCTCGGTATACTGAATATATCCCGTGAAAAACAGCTAGTATAAGAAAGCACAAAGGAGGCGGAAGTATGCTCAGTAGACAACTGGTGCTCAAAAGAGGAGTTCCAGTGCTCCAACCCAACGCAAATACAACTATGTGAGCCCAGCTCACTCTCTCCTTCACACACACACACACACACACACACACACACACACACACACACACACACACACACACACACACACACACACACACACACACACACAAGGTTCTGAGAGGTTAATACAAGGTTCCTCAGCCTCGGGAAGAATGTCAGTTGGGTGTTAAAGGTTGAAGATTATCTCTTTATGTTGCTAAATTTCAGCGTCTTCACTTCACCTCCAGTGACACGTATATATACATACGTACATACACGCATTTCATGCGTCAGAAGCAATGAAGAAACAAAGGTGGAGTCTACCTGGAGGTTATTCCGGGGATCAACGCCCCCGCGGCCCGGTCCACGACCAGGCTTCCCGGTGGATCAGGGCCTGATCAACCAGGCTGTTACTGCTGGCCGCACGTAGTCCAACTTGCGAACCACAGCTCGGCTGATCCGGCACCAACTTTAAGTATCTGTCCAGCTCCCTCTTGAAGGCAGCCAGGGGTTTATTGGTAATTCCCCTTATGCATGGTGGGAGGCTGATGAACAGTCTTGGGCTCCGGACACTTACTATGTTTTCTCTTAGTGTACCAATGTCGCCCCTACTTTTCATTGGGGGTATTTTACACCGCCTGCCCAGTCTTTTGCTTCCATAGGGAGTGATTTCTGTGTGAAGATTCGGGACCATTCCTTCTATGATTTTGCAGGTGTAGATTATGATATATCTCTCTCGCCTGCGTTCCAGAGAGTACAAGTTAAGTGCTTCCAAGCATTTCCAGTAGTTAAGGTGCTTGATGGAACTTATATGTGCAGTAAAAGTTCTCTCTACATTCTCTAGATCTGCAATTTCACCTGCTTTGAACGGAGATGTTAATGTGCAGTAGTATTCCAGCCTAGAGATAACAAATGATTTGAAAAGGATCACCAGTGGCTTGGAATCTCTTGTTTTGAACGTTCTCATCATCCATCCTATCATTTTCTTCGCAGTTGTGGTCGTGGCACTGTTATGATCCATGAAAGTGAGATCCTCAGACATTACCACTCCCAGGTCCCTCACATTATTTTTCCGCTCTGTTGTGTCATCAGAGTTTTTAGTATATTCTGTCCTAGTTATTATCTCCTCCAGTTTTCCATAACGGAGTAGTTGGAATTTGTCCTCATTGAACATCATATTGTTTACCGTTGCCCACTGGAAAACTTTGTTTATATCTTCTCGGAGGTTAACCGCGTCCTCAGCAGATGACAGCCTCATGCAGATCCTAGCAAAGAATGACACGGTGCTGTGAATTAGATCTCTGTGCCTGATATAAGGGTGAGGAACAGGATGGGAGCGAGTACTGTGCCTTATGGAATAGAGCTTTTCGCTATGGCAGTTCCCGATTTAACTCTGTTGACCACTACTCTTTGTGCTCGATTGGTTAGAAAGTTTAAGATTCATCTGCCTACTTTTGTGAGCTATTATACCATGATCTCAATTGTCAAAGACTTTTGCAAAATGTACGTATATTACATCTGTATTCTGTTTTTCTTCCAGTGCTGGTCAGGTTGTTGATATTAATAAAGAGAGCTAGACAGACACAGACAGGTAGATAAACAGACAGGCAGAGGAAATTCTACAGACGAAGCCAAGAAAGATAAAAGTACGCAGACATGGCGGTAGAGAGGCAATGAATACATCACAGAAATAACGAAAGTAACAGACAATTCAGTGAAGAGCTAGAGAGAGGACAGGACACTCTGAGAAACACACAGTGGCGACCAGCGAAGAGGCGGGGCTAGGAGCTGTGACTCGACCCCTGCAACCACAAATAGGTAAGAACAGTGAAGAAACGCACTAAAGACACAAATCTGAGGCAGAAGAGAGAGTTGAACTAGAAAAGACAAAGATGCAACTTAGAAATGTTTGGAAGCTAGTTTTCAGAACGTTCTCCAATGATTTGCTTTGTATTCTGAATACTTCCTTGATTCTTTGACTTGTTTAACTGAGGCTAGTGACCTCTGTCTCCCAAATCTGTACTCGGTGTCCGGTCTTTTTTCTCCTTCGCCAGTTTTCATGACCTTGCACTTGCAAGGTCTTGCACTCTTTCCTAGTCTCCCTGCAGCCATGCTCTCTCTGGCAGTATTTATTCTCTTTGGCATTACATCTGCAAACAATGTTACTATGAACTCTGTCTCACGAGGACTGTATACAGAGTACACGACGGTACTTAATCCAGACAGTAGTAGCTTTTCTCGGTAGATATTTAGTGCGTAGACTTACAAGTCCCCTGCTATCTGTCTTTCCCATGAACCCTCATGAATACCCATGTAGTTGTACATAAATGGTATACAGTACCAATAAGATGAAGAATTAGACATACGTGAGCATCAGGGTATCTATATTTGTAGACGTTTCGCTATCCAGTGGGTTTATCAATATATAGTTCTATGGTTTTCATATCATGTTCTTGTACTGATAAGGGCACTGGATGGCGAAACGTCTACAAATAGAGATACCCAGTTGTTGCACATTTACCTAATTCTTCAATTCCCATGACATAAAGAACAGTAGAGACAACACAGTAAGTGTCCGGGGCCCAAGACTGTTCAACTGTCTCCCAGCATACATAATGGGGATTACCAATAGATCTCTGGCTGTCTTTAAGAAGGCACTGGACAGGCACCTAAAGTCAGCACCTGACCAACCGGGCTGTGGTTCGTACGTCAGCTTGCGTGCGGCCAGCAGTAACAGCCTGGTTGATCAGACCCTGATCAACCATGAGGCATGGTCTCAGACCGAGCCGCGGGGGTGTTGACCCCCGAAACCCTCTCCAGGTAAACTCCAGGTAGAAGTTCCAGTACTGATCCTTGAGGTACACCACCCGTCACGCTCCTCCTGTCATCTCTCCCTGTTTGTGCATTAGCTCCCTGTGAGGTACAGTAACAAAAGCCTTCATGCAGTCCAAGAATACGCAGTCTGTCCAAGCTTTTTCTTCTCCTGCTTTACGAAACAGGATATGCCTTTCCTAAACCCGCTCTTGACGCTCCTGTTCTCCGCATGCTCGGTCTCCCTTCTTACATCAGTGAACAAGTTAACGATACAGGACCGTAGCTGAGTGGCGGCGGTGATGGTGTAAGTTTATTTAGGTACACATAAATACAGTTATAAATTATCATACATAGCAGCGTATGCTCTTAGAAATCTTTCTTTTGCTCTTAGGTTCCTGTGGGGTCCTTGAAATTTCCATTGGTGGCGGTAGTGGTTGTGGTAGTGGTAGTGGTAGTGGTAGTGGTGGTGGTAGTGGTGGTAGCAGTGGTGGTGGTGGTGGTGGTGGTGGTGGATTAGCGACCTCGTTGGGTTGTTTGTGAGTTTATGGTTAGTGGAGGCATTTTAGTGGGCTGGTTGGGATGATGTCCTGGAGGGAAACGAAGGTATGTCCAGGTATGGTAGGCCCTGGGGAGGGAGGAGAGGGGTGGGGATGGTTGAGGAGGGGTGGAGAGGGAAGGGTGGGAGTGGTTTATGTGCTAGTAATGAGGGGGGGGGGGTTGTGAGAGGTTGAGGAGGATGCTAGTTCAACGTCATCAGGTAAAAGCATAACTTAGGCCCAATACTGGAGTTTCTTACTCACGACTGGAGCATTTCTTACACGGGATGCAATGGATGCCGAGAGGGAGAGAGAAAGAGGGAGAGAGGTTGAGCAACGGAGGAAGAGATCCCGGCAAGAGTGAGGGAGGTAGGGAGGGAGGGAGATATACCGGAACGAGGAGAGGGTGAAAGTTGGATCAAGTGGGATAAATGAGGGTGAGAGGGCTGGAGACGGGGTAGTGGGAGGAGGAATGGGGAGCGTTGGGGAGAGAGGGGAGGTGGAAGGAGGATGTACCTCTCTCTCTCTCTCTTCTATGCTTGAATTCATTCTGTCCATCAGATCATTAATTTGTAAATACTTTACTGGGCTCATTGCCTGGACCCATTATGTGCCATTGTAACTTTTGTGTATAGGGTGCACAATGAAGATGAGTAATGGGTGCACAATAAAGATGAATAATGGGTGCACAATAAAGATGAATAATGGGTGCACAATAAAGATGAATAATGGGTGCACAATAAAGATGTCAAATTAAAACTATCAAACCTATCTTAGATGATTTTATATTTTTTCCTAAAATATTTAGGAAGGTTGAAGCATCATGACACAACGTCGTCCTTTGTTTACAGTCTAACACAGTTGAGAGAGAGAGAGAGAGAGAGAGAGAGAGAGAGAGAGAGAGAGAGAGAGAGAGAGAGAGAGAGAGAGAGAGAGAGAGAGAGAGAGAGAGAGAGAGAGAGAGAGAGAGAGAGAGAGAGAGAGAGAGAGAGAGAGAGAGAGAGAGAGAGAGAGAGAGAGAGAGAGAGAGAGAGAGAGAGAGAGAGAGAGAGAGAGAGGAGAGAGAGAGAGAGAGAGAGAGAGATAGAGAGAGAGAGAGAGAGAGAGAGAGAGAGAGAGAGAGAGAGAGAGAGAGAGAGAGAGAGAGAGAGAGAGAGAGAGAGAGAGAGAGAGAGAAGAGAGAGAGAGAGAGAGAAGAAAGAGAGAGAGAAGAGAGAGGAGAGAGAGAGAGAGAGAGAGAGAGAGAGAGAGGAGAGAGAGAGAGAGAGAGAGAGAGAGAGAGAGAGAGAGAGTGAGAGAGAGAGAGAGAGAGAGAGAGAGAGAGAGAGAGAGAGAGAGAGAGAGAAAGAGAGAGAGAGAGAGAGAGAGAGAAAGAGAGAGAGAGAGAGAGAGACAGAGAGAGAGAGAGAGACAGAGAGAGAGAGAGAGAGAGAGAGAGAGAGAGAGAGAGAGAGAGAGAGAGAGAGAGAGAGAGAGAGAGAGAGAGAGAGAGAGAGAGAGAGAGAGAGAGAGAGAGAGAGAGAGAGAGAGAGAGAGAGAGAGAGAGAGAGAGAGAGAGAGAGAGAGAGAGAGAGAGAGAGAGAGAGAGAGAGAGAGAGAGAGTAACGTTAGTTTCCTCTTCCTCTGCGTTAATGGAATCGCCTCATTGTGAGACCACAAAAAACAAAGGATAGTTCAGTCCTTTCCTCACCAGAGAGAACAGTGCTGTTCAGCTGTACTGCCTCTCCTTTCCTCACCAGAGAGAACAGTGCTGTTCAGCTGTACTGCCTCTCCTTTCCTCACCAGAGAGAACAGTGCTGTTCAGCTGTACTGCCTCTTCTTTCCTCACCAGAGAGAACAGTGCTGTTCATCTGTACTGCCTCTCCTTACCTCACCAGAGAGAACAGTGCTGTTCATCAGTACTGCCTCTCCTTTCCTCACCAGAGAGAACAGTGCTGTTCAGCTGTACTGCTTCTCCACGGTGCCGACCTCTAACACATTCTGCCTGTGCAATGATCTTTCGCAAGAAGAAGAAGAAAGGAGTCTCACAGAAGCGCCTCCAGTAACACAGTCAACCTACATAGTTTGTTAGAAGGTAGTGACACTAAAAACCCAGCAGTAACGTTACTTTTGGGGAGGAACCTAGGCGATATCAGATGGCAGCCTGGGCGTGTACACTAAGAGGTATACGTTTCTTGGTATATATATATACTGAGAAAGGTACTTTTTGGGTAGGTTAATCATTTCTAGGGTAGGAGACGTGGTCTGGGACCAGACCAAGGGGGCGTTGACCCCTCTGGAACGATTATCAGATGAATTATTATAGTGCCGCCCCTCTATAGCGTCATTCCCTATAGTGTCATACCGTATAGCACCACTACTCTTCAAAGCAATTAAAGAACGTGTCTTTCAACGCAACTCCGGATATATTATCAAATATCGTCTGTTTGCGTGCAGCCCGCAGTAACAGCCTGGTTGATCAGGCTCTGATCCACCGCGAGGCCTGGTCACAGACCGGGCCGAGGGGGCGTTGATCCCCGAAACCTTCTCCAGGTATATTCCAGGTATCAAAACTATTCCCAAGTCGAAGCTGGTTATCCTGTGATGATGATTTACGAGAATATACTTAATATATCAGCATGTTACAGACTTGTGAAAAAGAAAAAAATCTGAATTGCAGGTGAAAGACACAATTCTTGATTTGTTTAATGTTTAAATACAATCACTTTTAAAATGAAAATTAAATTGTGTTGGATAAAAGACAATACCGTGACTGTGACAATCCACAACTAATTCACAAAAAAACTATTATCATCATCATTATTATTATTATTATTATTATTATTATTATTATTATTGTTATTATCATTATTATTATTATTATTATTATTATTATTATTATTATTATTATTATTATATTATTATTATTATTATTAATATTATTATTATTGTTATTATCATTATTATTATTATTATTATTATTATTATTATTATTGTTATTATTATTATTATTATTATTATTATTATTATTATTATTATTATTATTATTATTATTATTATTATTATTATTATTATTATTATTATTATTATTATTATTATTATTATTATTATTATTATTGAATCAATGGGGATTTTCTAGACTCGTAGGGGTTATAAAACGCCTGGGTTTGATCCATCGATACGGTTGACATAATTCCTCTAAAGAACAACCCCACATCAGTATCAAAGACACACACACACACACACACACACACACACACACACACACACACACACACACACACAACAACAACAACAACAAGTGATCATGAGCCTCGCATCCTGGAAACATAAAAAAATCATAAAAACCCCAGCAAACAGGAAGAGAGCAGAACAAAAGTACGAAAGTAGAACACATGTAGATACGAGAGTACAGCAGTAATATTATAGTTGCAATACGTGGCCAACATGATATAACAAAGTTTAGTGTAATCTAGTAGACTATTACACAGTAATTAGAAAGTTGGTGTGAGGGCAATGTGTGGTGTGAATATTATGTAGAGAATTCCGAGTCTGGAGATTAGGTGTGGGTTTACGAAGGGTATTATTCTGAGGGTTGTGGAGGGGTTGTTGAGGTGTTAGGACATTTAGAGAGGATGAAGATAAATAGGATGGCTTCGAGGGCGTATGAATTTGGGGTGGAGGGGTGGACGGGTTGGGGGGGGAATCCTTGGAAAGGTTGGAGGGAGGGCCTGGGGTAAAGAGGCTTTGGAGTTTTAGGGCTTGGACATCCAACAGGATCGAATGAGAGTGTTCAATAGGAGTCAGTGGAAGCAAAGGGTTTTTATGATTTGACGTACTGTCTGAGTGTCAGTAAGGTATTATTTGCAAAGGGATTCATGAAAACCGGTTAACCGGACTTGAGTTCAAGAGGTGTAAAGTAGAGGTGGGATGTCATGGCTTGGAGACGTATGTGAACTATGATATTGGTGTCCATCTGGCAAGACAGTGACTAACTGAGTGACAATGAAAGTGTATTCCTCTTTGTTGCGTCACCTTACCTAGGTGGGAGAAGACCAGTGTTTATATTATATATATATATATATATATATATATATATATATATATATATATATATATATATATATATATATATATATATATATATATATATATATATATATAAGACAGTGCTATCATTGAAATAAAGAAAATGTTTTTCCTGGGAAAAGACAAACCAGGATGTTAGCACCAGACTTGTGATGTTTTGCTCGTCTTGTGGGGGAAATGTGAAAATTTCTCCTGACAAGAATCTTAGTCATGTGACGACCTGTTCAGGCGGAACTTATGTGTCACATGAAGATTTACTAAACGTAACTTTTGATTATATGATAGAAGCCTTTACCTGGCTTACCGGTCCCCCCCCCTTTAAAAAAATGGTATACGATAGGTATACAGAATTTCCACTTCATTTAAAAATTAAAACTAACTTAATCTAAACTCCCCTAACTTAATCTAACCTACCATAACTTGCTCTAGGATAGGTGGATCAAGTTATAAGACTGAGGATGAAGTTAATGGATGGAAGCAGTCTGAGGAAGGCGTCACTACTCTTAGTCACACGAAGGTAACTTTCTTTTCTGTGGAATGTAAAGAGGAGTGAGACGACAGGTGAGAAATGCTTCAGTTACCCTTCCAGACACCAGATAACAGCCATACTGAGATAACTGCCATGCTGAGATAACAGCCATGCTGAGATAGCAGCCATACTGAGATAACTGCCATGCTGAGATAACTGCCATGCTGAGATAACAGCCATGCTGAGATAACTGCCATGCTGAGATAACAGCCATGCTGAGATAACTGCCATGCTGAGATAACAGCCATGCTGAGATAACTGCCATGCTGAGATAACTGCCATGCTGAGATAACAGCCATGCTGAGATAACTGCCATGCTGAGATAACAGCCATGCTGAGATAACAGCCATACTGAGATAACTGCCATGCTGAGATAACAGCCATGCTGAGATAACTGCCATGCTGAGATAACAGCCATGCTGAGATAACAGCCATACTGAGATAACTGCCATGCTGAGATAACAGCCATGCTGAGATAACAGCCATGCTGAGATAACTGCCATGCTGAGATAACAGCCATGCTGAGACAACAGCCATGCTGAGATAACTGCCATGCTGAGATAACGGCCATGCTGAGATAACAGCCATACTGAGATAACTGCCATGCTGAGATAACAGCCATGCTGAGATAACTGCCATGCTGAGATAACAGCCATGCTGAGATAACAACCATACTGAGATAACTGCCATGCTGAGATAACAGCCATGCTGAGATAACAGCCATGCTGAGATAACAGCCATGCTGAGATAACAGCCATACTGAGATAACTGCCATGCTGAGATAACAGCCATGCTGAGATAACAGCCATGCTGAGATAACAGCCATGCTGGGATAACAACCATGCTGATATAACAGCCATACTGAGATAACTGCCATGCTGAGATAACAGCCATGCTGAGATAACTGCCATGCTGAGATAACAGCCATGCTGAGATAACAGCCATACTGAGATAACTGCCATGCTGAGATAGCAGCCATACTGAGATAACAGCCATGCTGGGATAACAGCCATGCTGAGATAACTGCCATGCTGAGATAACAGCCATGCTGGGATAACAACCATGCTGAGATAACAGCCATACTGAGATAACTGCCATGCTGAGATAACAGCCATGCTGAGATAACTGCCATGCTGAGATAACAGCCATGCTGAGATAACAGCCATACTGAGATAACTGCCATGCTGAGATAACAGCCATGCTGAGATAACAGCCATGCTGAGATAACTGCCATGCTGAGATAACAGCCATGCTGAGATAACAGCCATGCTGGGATAACAGCCATGCTGAGATAACTGCCATGCTGAGATAACAGCCATGCTGGGATAACAGCTATGCTGAGAAAACAACCATGCTGAGATAACAACCATGCTGAGATAACAGACATGCAAAGACAGTACCCGTGTCAAGACAGCAACCGTGCTAAGATAACAGCCCTGCCAAGACAACAACCATGCTAAGATAACAGCCCTGCCAAGACAGCAACCATGCTAAGATAACAGCCCTGCCAAGACAACAACCATGCTAAGATAACAGCCCTGCCAAGACAGCAACCATGCTAAGATAACAGCCCTGCCAAGACAGCAACCATGCTAAGATAACAGCCCTGCCAAGACAACAACCATGCTAAGATAACAGCCCTGCCAAGACAGCAACCATGCTAAGATAACAGCCCTGCCAAGACAGCAACCATGCTAAGATAACAGCCCTGCCAAGACAGCAACCATGCTAAGATAACAGCCCTGCCAAGACAGCAACCATGCTAAGATAACAGCCCTGCCAAGACAACAACCATGCTAAGATAACAGCCCTGCCAAGACAGCAACCATGCTAAGATAACAGCCCTGCCAAGACAGCAACCATGCTAAGATAACAGCCCTGCCAAGACAGCAACCATGCTAAGATAACAAGAAATGTTCGTGTTCACACGACAAATAAAACAATAAGCCGGGGGATAAGCCAAGCTGCAAAACATAGACAAAGCCAGGCTAGACACTTATTTAAAGCCATGTTTCGCTCGGCTTCCGAGCGAAACGGTGTCCTAACAGCGTCCACGCTGCCAGCTGTGTCTTCTTTTGCAAGGATGAACGAAATGTAGTGAGCGAAAAACTGAGAATTGAGAAAAGAGCGAATGTGGGTTAGTGGTGAACTTTCATCGAGGGGTGAGGGAGGCAGACACGACCCCCTCCCCCACGACCCCTCCCCCACGACCACTCCTCCACGACCCCTCCCCCACGACCCCTCCCCCACAACCTCTCCCCCACTACCCCTCCCCCCACGACCCCTCCCCCACGACCCCTCCCCCACGACCCCTCCCCCACGACCCCTCCCCCACAACCTCTCCCCCACGACCCCTCCCCCACGACCCCTCCCCCACGACCCCTCCCTCACGACCCCTCCGTCACGACCCCTCCCTCACGACCCCTCCATCACGACCCCTCCCTCACGACTCCTCCCACCTCCACCACTACCCATAGAACCACCACCACCACCACAACCTATACTACAACCACCGCCACCGCCTCCAACACCACGCATGCAACCACCAACACAACCACCACCATCTCCAACACCACCTCCTTAAGAGATCCGTCACACCCCAACTCTTTCCATCACTACCTCTCATTCCATTACACAGACAAGATAAGATTTCGTTCGGATTTTTAACCCAGGAGGGTTATCCACCCAGGATAACTCAAGAAAGTCAATTGGTCATCGAGGACTGTCTTAGATCCATCAAGGTCCTTCAGTCTTGTCCCCCAGGATGCGACCCACACCAGTCGACCAACACCCAGATACCTACTTGCTTGCTAGGTGAGCGAGACAACAGGTGTAAGGAAAACACGTCCAATGTTTTCAGCCTTGCCAGGGATCGAACCACAGATACTTCCCTTGAAGCTGTGTGCAGAGTTTATCACAAAGCCTCTTCATTAACTGCTATTCTAGAACTGAAGAAGTACTTCCTAACGTCCCTATGGCTCATTTGTGTCTTTAGTTCTCATGTATGCGACCCTCTAACTCCCTCTCCGTCTCTCTGTTATTCAAATCTGAGTATTTTTTATCTTGTGGCCATATCTCCCTATGGTTCACCTATATTTTAGTTTGTGTGCTTTCTATTAGCCTATCTATCTACCAACCTACCTACCAGGATACCTATCTATCCACCAGCCTGCCTATCTATCCACCAGCCTACCTACCAGCCTATCTATCCATCAGCCTACCTATCTATCCACCAGCCTACCTATCTATCCACCAGCCTACCTATCTATCCACCAGCCTACCTACCAGCCTACCTACCAGCCTATCTATCCATCAGCCTACCTGTCTATCCACCAGCCTACCTATCTATCCAGCAGCCTACCTACTAGTCTACCTATCTATCCATCAGCCTACCTATCTGTCCACCAACCTACTTATCTATCCCCCAATCTACCCATCTATCCACCAGCTTGCCTATCTATCCAGCATCCTACCTATCTATCCAGAAGCCTACCTATCTATCAAGCAGCCTCCCTATCTATCCAGCAATCCAGCAGAGTAAAGCAGGTTAGGTGCTGTATCGCCAGTCACTTACCTAAGGTCAGGTCTTAATGACGATCACACACACACACACACACACACACACACACACACACACACACACACACACACACACACACACATACACACACACACACACACACACACACACACACACACACACACACACACACACACACACACACACACACACACACACACACACACACACACACACTACCTTGAACTTTAATTTATCTCACAGCCCCAAAAAAACACAAATCTAAGTGTATAGGCATAGAAAGTGGTAGTGGTGGTGGAAAGTGCTTTTGTTGTTGTTGTTGTTGGTAGAAAGTGCTTTTGGTAAAACAAAGGCGCTCCCTGTGATCGTATTTGCTTGGACCTCCTCCTCCTTTCTGCAACATTGAAAGCTTATGATGATGTGTTGATTGCAACACGAAAGGCCTGGTTGTTTTGCATATATATATATATATATATATATATATATATATATATATATATATATATATATATATATATATATATATATATATATATATATATACATATATATATATATATATATATATATATATATATATATATATATATATATATATATATATATATATATTATGAAGACAAAG
>NC_091343.1:23283690-23286190 GCF_038502225.1 Cherax quadricarinatus | reverse complement strand
TCAAAACTCCAGACCGTCGCGGGTTCTAACCCTGCCCGTGGTATGGTTTCTTTGCAATCGTGTCATTACGATGTCGTTAATCATTTCGATACATCATAAAAAATCCTAACTAGCAAGCACAAATCACACACTATATCCTTGTGAATTATATTCTTAAAAAAAAAAAAAACGCTTGATAATGCCCTAGGTCAAAGCATACAGTAGTAAATACATAAGCGAGGAACTTTCTATACGGTTTCCAGCGAGAAAAATATACCCATGAGTGTCGTGAGGGAGACAGTACGTGTGTGATCGACACTCTCAACTCGCCCACTAAGATCACGCACACGTACGCGCACTCGCATCTTCGTACACGGACACGCTTATACGTACACGCACACGCATGTACGTACACTACAAATATTTAATGGCAGATTAAATGCAAATCGTTAAACATAAAATCTAATGTGGGAATGACCTAGATACTCTAAGAAAGTATATATATATATATATATATATATATATATATATATATATATATATATATATATATATATATATATATTTGTAGACTTCCTCATTTCTAAGCTCCCATTTCCATCAGGAAGGCAGAAGCTTCGACAGTAGTGATTTATTATCCACGCCAGAGAGTGAAAGGCTGGAGAAGGTGTGTGGAACCCTGTGAAGCCAGGCGTGTGGAAGCCAGAGGAGCCAGGTGTGTGGAAGCCAGAGGAGCCAGGTGTGTGGAAGCCAGAGGAGCCAAGTGTGTGGAAGCCAGAGGAGCCAGGTGTGTGGAAGCCAGACGAGCCAGGTGTGTGGAAGCTAGAAGAGCCAATACGTCTGAAACTACCGTCAGATACAACTGACGGAAGTTCCGAAAATTACATTGAACATTAAAAACCTAACACAGAGTGTTTCAAAACGATGGATCCATGATATGTAAAATATATGAAATTGGGTACGTCTCTCTGTTATACCCTGTAATTCGTGGATTCAATCGTATTTTTTTTTTTTTAATTCCAGACACAATCGCGTGTAGGCTTCGAGTCTCTTCAAGATTTATGTAAACCAATTTTGTTTATGGATAGTTTTTTGGAGCTTTCGGTAAAGCCGTTCACTACAGCCTCTGTACCGTGAAAACAGTTTCTACACGAATTACGACTACAGGATCAAACTGATTGTGACGTTCCCTTTTTTTTTGGGTGGGGTGGGGCGGGGTTCTCAAGGCTTTCAGTCAATTAAGACAAAAATTGTATTATATTTCTGTTATGAACAAACAAGTATCACAGAACTCTTATGGCAACAGAAGTACATGGGAATGGTTGGTTGGTTAATGAGGTTTAAAACCTATCGATTATATACAAAGGGTTGTTATGCCTTCACATAAGCCCTTCAACACCAAACAAGAATATTCTAATCCCTTAAAAAAGGGGTTTAAATAAGCTCTCAGGGTACATACACTGAGAGAAATACAGTGCATGTATCCTGTAACGGGAGAGACAGATAGCAGAGGACCTAATAACCCACACAGAGGCTATCTGCTCGACTATCTGCTTTTGTTTGCTTGTAGGTGTATGAGTCAAGGATAGTAAATAAAACGTATCTAAGCACATGAGTCAAGGATAGTAAATAAAACGTATCTAAGCACAAGAGTCAAGGATAGTAAATAAAACGTATCTAAGCACATTAATAGAAAATTATACTCTGATTTTCAAGTGGGTCGTAAAATCTAGCTGGGTTAAGCCAGCGTAGGCTGAAATATTTTAGAGTCATCATTCGAGAGATTCGTGTCAGGAGATGCTTTATAGTGTTTCCTGACGACCAAAACACCACCATCAGAAAGCTGATTTTGCGTGGTCATCCTACTCTGTGGGCTGAGATCCCGTGTTTATATCTTATGGTAACCATTGATAAGTATAATCGTGTGGGTAAAACATGTCATTACCTACCATGACGTGGGTATCACATATCATTACCTACCCTCGTGTGGGTATCACATACCATTACCTACCCTCGTGTGGGTATCACATACCATTACCTACCCTCGTGTGGGTATCACATATGATTTGATACTGAATTTTGTAAAAGGAGAAAGGTGACGGACGCATGACTAAAATATCTGTATTAATGGGCAAGCAATATACCCACAGGGGTCGCTCAGTACCTGGGGGATGGGGTGCAATCCCATTTAACCCCCTGAAAAATGGGAGAGTAGCTAAAAGTCCTTGGATGCAGAGATCTTCACTAGAACCAATGATTTCCCTGGTGCCTGCTCCTTGAAGAGCATTCATCGTTGTGAATTATAAATGCAACTTCGTAATACTGGAAAAGATCGTACTACGTCTCTGAGAGAGTAGGGTATCAGTCCCACTCTTACCTCATATATATATATATATATATATATATATATATATATATATATATATATATATATATATATATATATATATATATATATATATATATAAATATATATATATATATATATATATATATATAAATATATATATATATATATTTA
>NC_091343.1:23266190-23281190 GCF_038502225.1 Cherax quadricarinatus | reverse complement strand
GATGTTGCAGGCTGAGAACTGTGATGTCACCCAGTAGGTTGAGGGGACGTCACAATATGAAAACTGTGATGTCACCCAGCAGGCTGGAGAACATCAGCCTGTATGCAGGCTGACACCTATGATGTCACCGGTTTTTATTTAGACCTCACAAATACTTAATAATTTTAAGTGGTTTTTCTGTAGTAAATTATGGAGAATTGAAGCCAGGTTAACCCAGTGAAGTCAGATGATTCAGAATGGACTATATCGTCGTATAAAATGCTTTTGAATTTGGATTTTTTTTCTGAATTGTTGCGGGAACGGTATTGTGTCAGTGTTGAATTGTTGCAGCCACGATAAATTGACTTTGTTTTAATTCGTGCTGCCTCGATACCGTGGTTTATTGCAGCCTCGGTATTGTGGGGTACTGTAGTGTTGAATTATTGCAGCCTCGGTATTGTGGGGTACTGTAGTGTTGAATTATTGCAGCCTCGGTATTGTGGGGTACTGTAGTGTTGAATTATTGCAGCCTCGGCATTGTGGGGTACTGTAGTGTTGAATTATTGCAGCCTCGGCATTGTGGGGTACTGTAGTATTGAATTATTGCAGCCTCGGCATTGTGGGGTACTGTAGTATTGAATTATTGCAGCCTCGGCATTGTGGGGTACTGTAGTATTGAATTATTGCAGCCTCGGCATTGTGGGGTACTGTAGTGTTGAATTATTGCAGCCTCGGTATTGTGACTTAGTGTTGAACTCCTACAGCTTTAGTAATGTGATTTATTTTTCAAATCAATGGGGGTTTCCGCCTCGTCCTCTCTTCAAACTTGTTTCAAGATGCTGGTAACGAGAATCCCACAAGCAGAACACCATCTGGACAGAAAAATAAAACAAAAGAGGCTCCTTTTATTAGAACCGTCATTTTTTTTCCTTTCCAGATGATTTTCCACTCTTCGTGTAAAATCTCTCATTATTGATGGAATTTGCTTTTTTCTCTCTCTCTTCAGTTACGCCATGAGAACCTTCTTCTTCTTGGACTTCTCTCCTGGTTTGAAGTCTTCGAAGAGAGCTTCCTCCTGCTGCCTCTGCTTCTCCTCCTCCATCACCGTCGCTGTTACCATGGCGTCCACGTCCTCAGCGTTGTAAACACTTCCCTGAAACCGAATAATTGTTTTACTGAGGGGGGAAGCACTACATCCGTAGGGGCTCATACATCGCCCGGGAAATAAAAGGTGTAACAGTTATGTTATCTTATCTTACAGGTCTGATTCAGGGAAGGGACTAGGTCAACACCTCTCACTTTCCTTGAGTTGGCCCTAAAATTTAAGAAAATGTGACACTGTTAGAGAAGATGGAAGTTTAATGACTAACTTCTTTAAATATTTCACCTAATACTCCTCCCCCCCACACACAACCGGGGCCAGGAGCTGTGATTCAACCCCTGCAACCACAAATAGGTGAGTACACACACACAAGATGGATAGGGACAGAATGTTTCAGAGATTGGACACAGCAACAAAGGGGCACAACTGGAAGTTGAAGACCCATGAGAGTCAGGGATGTTAGGAAGTTTTTCTTCAGTCATAGAGTTGTCAGGAAGTGGAGCAAAATGGAGAGTGATGTAGTGGATGCAGGATTCATACGTAACTTTAAGAAGAGATACGATAAAGCTCATGGAGTAGGTAGTGAGTGGACCTAGTAGCGACCAACGAAGAGGCGGGGCTACGAGCTGTGACTCGACCCCTGCAACCACAATTAAGTGAATAATTAGGTGAGTACACATTCACAAACACAAACTGCGGCTTGAGTCCCGCAGCCACATATAGGTGAGCACGTCAGGCCTATATTGGAGTACACAGTACCAGAATGGAACCCACTCCAGTGGAAGCTTGTTAAAAGACTGGAGAAAGTGGGGAAGTACACAAGAAGCCTAACAGAACTGAATCTAACGACATTGGAAGAACCAGAGGAGACATGATAACAAATAACATACGAAATACTCAGGGGAAGTAATAAGGTAGACAGGGACAGGCTCTTTGAGAGGCGACAGAAATGAACTCAGGGACACAGCTGGAATTTGAAGGTACAGATGAGCCACAGGGATGTCAGGAAGTATTTTTTCAGTTTCAGTATTTCTGGAAGTATTTCTTCAGTTTCAGGGTTGTCTGAAAGTGAAATATTCTCGGTGAGGAAGTGGTAGAGGCAGGTTCCATACATAGTTTTAAGAGCAGGTATGATAGGGCTCACGAGGCTAGGAAGAAGTGCATCTGGCAAGCCGTAAGTTGAGAGGCGGGGCCAGGATCTATGATTCAACCCCTGCAACTACGTACAGGTGAGTTCATATTGGCTTGTACACATACAAACATACTGTTCAGCTTAGAACGTAATGTTCTAGGTTCGATTCCCGGGTGAGGCGAAATGTATGAGCACGTTTCTCCTGTACGTACAAGTAATTACTCACAAAAATGTAATCACGAGAATAAATGCTTGTATTCGCCCAGTTGCAGGTATGGGGGTCGAACCAGCTTCTTGCCCCATTTTTTAACCTCATGCAACTGTCTTTACAAGTTTCTCGCCTCGTGAACCCTGTCGTATGTATCCTTCAAGCTGTGTATGGTGTTGATGTGCACCATTACTTTAGCTGATGTGTCGTCAGGTCCACATTAGTCTCTCCTCGTAAGTCTGTTCAGTTCTAGGACAAGTTTTGTTGCAAGTTCTTAGACTTTCTCTTGTTTCTTTATGTATTTTGTGCGAGTGCGTGCGTGTGCGTGTTCGTGAGTGCATGTGCGTGTTCATGAGTACGTGTACGTGTTTGGATCGCTATGGTAATGAAATTATCCGTTGTTGTGGTACCATTGATCTTCCATAGCACCCGTGGCGCCGCGTAGTACTAGACCTTACTCCTCAACACACACACACACACACACACACACACACACACACACACACACACACACACACACACACACACACGCACACACGCACACACGCACACCCACACACACACACATACACACACGCACACACGCACACACGCACACACACACACACACACACACACACACACACACACACACACACACACACACACACACACACGCACACACGCACACACACACACACACACACACACACACACACACACAAGGTGGACAAAGACAGGATGTTCCAGAGAGGGGACACAGAAACAAGAGGCCACAATTGGAAGTTGAAGACACAAATGAGTCAGAGAGATATTAGGAAGTATTTCTTCAGTCATAGAGTTGCAAGGCAGTGGAATAGCCTAGCAAATGACGTAGTGGAGGCAGGAACCATATACAGTTTTAAGACGAGGTTTGATAAAGCTCATGGAGCGGGGAGAGAGAGGGCCCAGTAGCAACCGGTGAAGAGGCGGGGCCAGGAGCTAAGACTCGACCCCTGCAACCACAAATAGGTGAGTACAAATAGGTGAGTACACACACACACACACACATACACACAAAGAGGTACGATAAAGCTCAAGGAGCAGGGATAGAGTGGATCTAGTAGCGACCAGCGAAGAGGCGGGACCACGAGCTGTAAATCAACCCCTGAAACCACAAAGGAAATACACAGGGAAGGTGAGGAGTGACCAACACAAAACTACGAAGAACACAAACAAGTTGCAAAACAAGCAAGTATTGCGAGAAAGTTTTGCTCTATATAGAGCTTTATCAAATCATCACTTCTTAAAGCTCTGCGCAGGGCGAAACGTTGCCCCAGTAGAGCCTTATTATGAAATATCTCTTCTTGACTAGCACTGGTAAGGCAGCTGAGATTTGTAAGTCCACACTATCTACTGAGAAGAAATATCTATTTCTGTTTAGATTAAGGACTATTGTGTATTATCTAGGTGTATGAGTCAGATATAGAAAAGCAGGTGGCTCTCTCCCTACTCTTCACACTCTCCGGTCACTGCTGGTATGGAGACACATTCAAGTGCTTACGTCATTTGGTTTCAGAAAACCAGACTAAGGGAGGGCAGACTACAGGCAGGCAGCTACAGGAAGGCAGACTGTACTGAAACGAGAGAATCCTGAATAGAACGTAATTTGATAGTGGAATATAAGGAATGACAAGACTTCAGAATGTAGGTTGACGACACACGAAGCAGAGACCAACAATTGACCGAGTGCAGAACATTTAGCCTGGTTGATCAGGCCCTGATCCACCGGAAGGCCTGGTCGTGGACCTGGCCGCGGGGGCGTTGATCCCCGGAGTACTTTCCAGGTAGACTCCAGGTAGCCAGGTAGCAACATTTCATTCCATGTGATGAGAGAATAGCACCTCCCTTGATGGTTGTTGACTACCAACCTGCTACTACCTGCCCTCTGGGGAAAACTGGATAACCAAAGCTAGATAGCAACCATACTCCCAAGCAGAAAGTTATGAAGCATTTGATAGTATTAGTTACAGTCAGAGCCATGGAACTTTGCGATATATTCCTTTCGGTACATGTTTGTAGAGCTGCAATGGTAGAAAAAACATGTTGTAGTATATATAGGTATAACAGTATACGTGCTAAGTTGTCCTGTGTTGAGTGTTCGTGTGCCCGAAATGATCTGTATAACTATGGCTTTCTGCTTGCACAGGTAAATATTACCAATCTCTGTACAAACACTGTATCATGCGTAAATGAAATTGCTGTTATTATTATTATTATTATTATTATTATTATTATTGTTATTATTATAAGAGTTAGCCGGTGTATAGAGATCTTGACGGTGTTATGGACAGGTGTAACTTATCTCGGTTTAGGGCCGAGGTAGCATACCTTGGTGGTGGAACAGGTAACCAGACCGTAGACGGTGAGTAGAGAGCCCAAGATTATGAAGGTAATACCCACGATGATGCCTGGGTCGGCCATCCTCCTCTGGGTAAACTGCTTCTCTGGAAAGCTTAACTGTCCCTCACCAGTCTTGATAGATACTTTTGCTTTCTCTCACTTCTGATGGCCCCTGTCGTCTCCCTGAACCTCCTGTTGTTTCCTGTCACTTCCTGTTGGCGACGTGCTACTGGCTCTTCTTACTTCCAGTTGGCTCCTGCTACTTTCTCTTCACTGCAATCAGTCTCTATGATTGTTCCTTAATACTCTTGTTGATGCTCAAATATCTGAAGTCTCCTGCTGATGCCGTGGTAAATACTCACATCAAAAATCCTCTTCTGTTGCAGTTACTGCTGTCTCCACCACTGTCACTAAAAATAAGAAAAACATCAAACTAATCCTGAGTATCAAGTATTTCTTCACTAAATCACAGTATTAATACTCGATTTTTAACTCACATTATAGAGGAATTTACTGTGCATTTTCCCCAGGCTGGCAATCATTGATACATACCCTAGATACCCCCACACTTTGGAGTTTATGTAATCAATGGGAGTCAAAAATCAATGGGCATCGCTTATAATTAGTTATATTAGTCTAGTACCAATGGTCATCATCTTCAATAAAAGACAGCAATTTCTGTTAAATGGGCTACATTTATAATTAATAAGTCTTAATGATTAATATTTACATATTACGTGATTTACGCCAAGAAACGCTACGGTATATGACAGTGAGTGCGAGTATTGTTGGGAGATACTGAGGTACTCCAAGGCGTTGTTAGACCCCAACACGTTTCGCGTTGCTCTATAGTAGTAATAGTAGTAGTATAGAGTCTATACTACTACTGTTATTACTATTATTACTACTACTATTACTACTTTTACTACTACCACTACTACTACTAATAATAATAATGTGTAACTATCTCGAGAGTGCTATGAAACCCAAAAAACTACTGCCAGGTTTGTGATGTAGTCCAGCTGGGCTTGTGAGGTCTCAGGTTGAGGGGTTGTCACTTACGTGAGGTTTAGCAAAAAAAAAAAAAAAAAAAAAAAACTTAAATGGAAGAAATACAAAGCTAAAAAAAAAATTAGTCCTTAAAGCACTGATTTACGGAAGAAAACTTACACACTGTAGCGCCAGAATAATACATATGGAAGCAACGGTTGCAACAGCAGTCACTGCAGTGGTAAGGTCAGGGAATTGTGCTCAGTGAGGTACTCAGCAGAGTTTCATTTTTCAACATAATTTCGTTTTCTGGTAACTCGAAAGGACGATTATTATCCCCAGACGGGTTATAAAATTGAATTAAGAACCCAAGATAACACAATCAATATGTCTTATTCCCTTGAGGTGCTGAGGTTCTTCTCCAGGATGCGACCCTCAACAGTCGATTACCTCCTGGTCATCTAATTAATGCTAGGTTCCCTCCATAGCAATACTAATGCCAAATGGCAAGTAAATACACATCTATTGAGGTAAGTTGAACAAATAAATATAATCAAATGCCTTTATGTATTGTAAATGTATTCGAATTAATCTTAGTACGTGTTTTTGTGAACGATAATAATTCTGGTAACCTTAGAAACATGAAACAATTGTCTGGTAGTGAACCCACATTATTATTACTCTTATTATTATTATTATTATTATTATTATTATTCAGTAATAGCCCACCTGGAGACAGAAACTCGAGAGATTGATTGATCTGTATATTTCGACCCCCTTAGGGGATCCTCTTCAGCAGAGACATACAGATTAATTAATCTACTGGGTTTCTGTCTTCATGTTGGTTATTACCGAGCATGGACAAATGTTCGATACATTTTAGTTATTCATTATTATTGCATTTATAGCGAAGCGCTAAACCCTTAGAGGCCATACAACTCATGGGTAATGAAGGGTATAATCAGGTACGATCCAAAGAAGGAGAGGATAAACCCAGGTCTGTGGATCAAGAGCCCGTCACCGACGTCAGGGTGAAGGGACACACAGAGAACTCTTGTCCATGTCGTCCAAAATTTCCTGGTGGTCTGTTTCACATTCTGAAGTGTATCATCAGCTTCAGTGCTTGAAAGTACACCATGATTGAAAAAGTGTTGAAATTCATGGATGCTTAATACAAATGAAAGGCCATGTGTAAGTAAGTTAATGAAAATTCCATTGATGATCGATCATGCCAAGAATGATCGACCAGGACTTGCAGAATACCTGGAGTATTCTCCAGGTTTAGATTGTATCTTTGAGTTCACCCTTTCAGGTGCTGGCTGCACCAGATTCTCTGAATTAAAACAGGATAATTTGACTGGTACTACTTAAAAGAATGACTATGGAAACATATTTTCACTACACTCACCTACAACAAAAGTTGTCGACTTCACAGTTGATGAGCGACTGACGAACCTTCTACCACAGTGTTGATACAGTCTCCATGACTCCTCACTCACACGACAATCACATCATGTCTAAACCTTCCCTATTTACGCATTTTTAAACGAACAAGCTCCCAATTTACAAGAGTCAGTATTATTCTAACTGCATAAAGTGTATATTCCGTAAGTGCATTAATTTGTTGAGGCATAATTCTACCCTTTGAAATTACATGCGTCAGTAGTTCTGGAACATCTGAAGACATTTTGAACGTTGCTTATAAACAAAGAAGTTGCCAAATGTCTTAATACTGTCGACATATTCTGACGGTGTCAATGCTATGGTAGTTGGCTGATGTGTTATGATTATTTCATAACTGTAGCTACGTGTATCATGATGGGTTTTGCTGTTACATTAACAGGGTTCTGTGCTCTAATTTACAGTAGCTAAATACTGATTGCTTTCCAGATCCAGAATTTATAATGTTTTGCTTGCCTTGATACCAAAAGCTATCATGGACACACACACACACACACACACACACACACACACACACACACACACACACACACACACACACACACACACACACACTCACTCACTCACTCACAATTTGACTGGGAGAACTTGGCATCACACAGAACTCCAGAAACTCTTAAAAAAACTGTTAAGAGACAGCTCGTTAAAGACAGAAGGTTACGAGAGAATGGTGAACCGGCAAGACTATATCTGGCCTTCTTCCTAAATGAAATACACATTGAATAAAAAGGAAATATGCGGTTGCTGTTAGAGGCAGTGTCCACACGGAGATTTTTAGTGAACGAAGCAAGAGAAGAGTCAACATTAAGAAGGAGAATCAAACGTAATTACCTTCCATTCCCCCAGACTCTGTACGTCTACCACAGGCTTAGCCCTTCCTTATGGTAATATAATGTCTTGTAATGTAATTCCGTGGGAGAAACAGAAGGAAAGCATGTTACAGAACTAGTTTTATCGGAAAAATTTTGATCGGGACAAATCTTATCGGGACAACATATATCGGGACAACTTATATCGGGACAGCTTTTATCGTGAAACTTTTATCGAGACAACTTTTATCGGGACAACTTATATCGGGACAGCTTTTATCGTGAAACTTTTATCGGGACAACTTTTATTTGGACAACGTTTTTCCCCAACGTTTGTTTAGAAAACGTTTATCGAGACAACATTTACCTGGACAATATTCAGCAGGGCACCATTTATCAGGACTACTTTTCACTCTGTAAAGTCCTACACAGAGCAAAACGTAGCCACAATAAAAGCTTGACTTTAACTTCACCATCAACGTTTTGGATGACGTGGGAAAGGAAAAGAGGTCAGTTAATGCATTATATGAGAGACAGGCGACTCAAAATATGGCAGCAGCCCCATAGACTTCGATCAGCAAGGAAGACAGGGAAGGCAGAGAACTAATAAACCGAATATAAGTTCCTACGGAAAATAATAAGGGCCTCAAAAGGTTAAAAAAAGCAACTTTGCTTGACATTGTTTAGTTATCCATTATAAAATCTGCATATTGTGCTATTTATGTACGCCTATTAGATCTCAGTGTATGCAGAGTCATTGTACTGGTGGTTAATTGGACTTGAATTTTCACAACTTCTCGAAAGGGCCACTGAAGCTTCATGTCAGCTATTAGTTAAGAATGCCTTAATCTCTCAGTCCATATACATCCCATATCATAAAAATCTTTGAAAGGGTCCTAAGAAGCAAGGTCACCACCCATCTAGAAACCCATCAGTTACACAACCCAGGGCAACATGGGTTTAGAACAGGTCGCTTCTGTCTGTCTCAACTATTGGATCACTACGACAAGGTCCTAAATGCACTAGAAGACAAAAAGAATGCAGATGTAATATATACAGACTTTGCAAAAGCCTTCGACAAGTGTGACCATTGCGTAATAGCGCACAAAATGCGTGCTAAAGGAATAACAGGAAAAGTCGGTCGATGGATCTATAATTTCCTCACTAACAGAACACAGAGAGTAGTAGTCAACAGAGTAAAGTCCAAGGCAACTACGGTGAAAAGCTCTGTTACACAAGGCACAGTACTCGCTCCCATCTTGTTCCTCATCCTCATATCTGACATAGACAAGGATGTCAGCCACAGCACCGTGTCTTCCTTTGCAGATGACACCCGAATCTGCATGACAGTGTCTTCCATTGCAGACACTGCAAGGCTCCAGGCGGACATCAACCAAATCTTTCATTGGGCTGCAGAAAACAATATGAAGTTCAACGATGAGAAATTTCACTTACTCAGATATGGTAAACACGAGGAAATTAAATCTTCATCAGAGTACAAAACAAATTCTGGCCACAAAATAGAGCGAAACACCAGCGTCAAAGACCTGGGAGTGATCATGTCGGAGGATCTCACCTTCAAGGACCATAACATTGTATCAATCGCATCTGCTAGAAAAATGACAGGATGGATAATGAGAACCTTCAAAACTAGGGAGGCCAAGCCCATGATGACACTCTTCAGGTCACTTGTTCTATCTAGGCTGGAATATTGCTGCACACTAACAGCACCTTTCAAGGCAGGTGAAATTGCTGACCTAGAAAATGTACAGAGAACCTTCACGGCGCGCATAACGAAGATAAAACACCTCAATTACTGGGAGCGCTTGAGGTTCCTAAACCTGTATTCCCTGGAACGCAGGCGGGAGAGATACATGATTATATACACCTGGAAAATCCTAGAGGGACTAGTACCGAACTTGCACACGAAAATCACTCACTACGAAAGCAAAAGACTTGGCAGACGATGCAACATCCCCCCAATGAAAAGCAGGGGTGTCAATAGCACGTTAAGAGACCATACAATAAGTGTCAGGGGCCCGAGACTGTTCAACTGCCTCCCAGCATACATAAGGGGGATTACCAACAGACCCCTGGCAGTCTTCAAGCTGGCACTGGACAAGCACCTAAAGTCGGTTCCTGACCAGCCGGGCTGTGACTCGTACGTTGGTTTGCGCGCAGCCAGCAGTAACAGCCTGGTTGATCAGGCTCCGATCCACCAGGAGGCCTGGTCACAGACCGGGCCACGGGGACGTTGACCCCCGGAACTCTCTCCAGGTAAACTCCAGGTATACATTGAGAGGTTATTTTAATCTACATTTTCGGGCTTAAAGTATTTCTGAGGTTCGGAGATCGATCCCCGGTAGGGGTGGAAACATTAGGATGTGTTTCCTTAAGACACCTGGTGTCCATGTTCACCTTGCAGTAAAATAGGTACCTGGATGCTAGTCGACTGGTATGGGTTGCATCCTGGGGACAAAACTGACATAATTTGCTCAAAATAGTAGTATGTCAATGATGTCAACTATGATCTGAATATGTTGTACATGTAAAAAGTAGAAATAGAGATTATTATTATTATTATCAATGACCCTTCTGTAGTCCATGGCCTCGAGACCCAGTTAAAAAACCAACCAATATTACTTGATAAAGAGGCGGAACCAGGAGCTAGAGTCTCACTTTCAAGACGTAGCCCGGTAAGCACGCACGTCATTAGGCTATAAACACAACTCTAAAACCATAAAAAGAATGGACTCTAGAAAATACGTTGGATCAAGCAAGTCAATTTTATTATAGTTATCCCAGAAAGGCATTCATTTTCTTTAAAAAAAATTGGTGTACGTTTTCTCTAATCAGAAATTGGGTTAAAATGTTGACCAAATTGTGAAAGAAAGAGGGAAATAATATTTCCGTCAGTGGCCTGACACCCACATTGTCTTGTGCCATTGATAAGCACAAGAGAAAGTTAAGAAAATAAAGATTTTTTCCCAAAATTTGTCCTAAAAGAATTTACAGGTGTCTTGAAGGTGAAAGCTGACCGGTATGTAGAGGCCTCAACAGGTAGGAGGAGGAGGAGGAGAAGAAGAAGAAGAAGAAGAAGAAGAAGAAGAAGAAGAAGAAGAAGAAGAAGAAGAAGAAGAAGAAGAAGAAGAAGAAGAAGAAGAAGAAGAAGAAATACTCCCCAGAATCAAGAAACATCCTAAATTTTCTTGCGTCTGCTACAAGTCCTCGTATGTATTATACAAGAACCTGTACATATAAGAACCTGTATATATCATACAAGAACCCGTATATATCATACAAGAACCCGTATATATTATACAAGAACCCGTATATATCATACAAGAACCCGTATATATCATACAAGAACCCGTATATATCATACAAGAACCCGTATATATTATACAAGAACCCGTATATATCATACAAGAATCCGTATATATCATACAAGAATCCGTATATATCATACAAGAACCCGTATATATCATACAAGAACCCGTATATATCATACAAGAACCCGTATATATCATACAAGAACCCGTATATATCAAACAAGAACCCGTATATATCATACAAGAATCCGTATATATCATACAAGAACCCGTATATATCATACAAGAACCCGTATATATCATACAAGAACCCGTATATATCATACAAGAATCCGTATATATCATACAAGAATCCGTATATATCAAACAAGAACCCGTATATATCATATAAGAATCCGTATATATCATACAAGAATCCGTATATATCAAACAAGAACCCGTATATATCATACAAGAATCCGTATATATCAAAAAAGAACCCGTATATATCATACAAGAATCCGTATATATAATACAAGAACCCGTATATATCAAACAAGAACCCGTATATATCATACAAGAATCCGTATATATCATACAAGAACCCGTATATATCATACAAGAATCCGTATATATCATACAAGAACCCGTATATATCAAACAAGAACCCGTATATATCATACAAGAATCCGTATATATCATGCAAGAACCCGTATATATCATACAAGAATCCGTATATATCATACAAGAATCCGTATATATCATACAAGAAACCGTATATATCATACAAGAACCCGTATATATCATACAAGAACCCGTATATATCATACAAGAAACCGTATATATCATACAAGAACCCGTATATATCATACAAGAACCCGTATATATCATACAAGAACCCGTATATATCATACAAGAACCCGTATATATCATACAAGAACCCGTATATATCATACAAGAACCCGTATATGTCATACAAGAACCCGTATATATCATACAAGAACCCGTATATATCATACAAGAACCCGTATATATCACACAAGAATCCGTATATATCATACAAGAACCCGTATATAACATACAAGAATCATAAGAACATAAGAACATAAGTTAGAAGGAACACTGCAGCAGGCCTACTGGCCCATGCGAGGCAGGCCCAAGTCTCCTACCGGCTTAAGCCAATGCCCCAACCTAGTCAGGTCAGGTCACATTCACTTAAGGAAGGAACCCGGCAACTGACCTAGTAGCACAAGCTAGTCAGGTCCAACTCACACCCACCCACACCCACTCATGTATTTATCTAACCTATTTTTAAAAGTACACAACGTTTTAACCTCTATAACTGTACTCGGGAGTTTGTTCCACTCATCCACAACTCTATTACCAAACCAGTGCTTTCCTATATCCTTCCTGAATGTGATTTTTTTCCAACTTAAAACCATTGCTACCAGTCCTGTCTAGGCTAAATATTTTCAGCACGTTATTGACATCCCCTTTATTTATTCCTGTCTTCCATTTATACACCTCAATCATATCCCCCCTAATTCTACGCCTTTCTAGAGAGTGCAGATTCAGGGCCTCAGTCTATCCTCATAGGGAAGATTTCTGATACATGGGATCAACTTTGTCATCCTCCTTTGTACATTTTCCAGAGCATATATATCCATTCTGTAATACGGTGACAAAAACTGTACAGCATAATCTAAATGAGGCCTAACCAAGGATGTATAGAGTTGAAGAACAACCTGAGGACTCCTATTATTTATGCTTCTTGATTTGAAGCCAAGGATTCTGTTAGCTTTATTGCGAACACTTATGCACTGTTGTCTTGGTTTCAGATTACTGCTAACCAGAACTCTTAAATCTTTTTCGCAATTCATAATATTAAGATCTACATTATTTAGTGTATATGTGGCATGGTTATTGTCCTGTCCAACATTTAGAACTTTGCATTTGTCTATATTAAACTGCATCTGCCACCGTATATATCACCCGTATATATCATCCAAGAACTTGTATATATCATACAAGAACCCGTATATATCATACAAGAACCCGTATATATCATACAAGAACTCGTATATATCATACAAGAACCCGTATATATCATACACGAACCCGTATATATCATACAAGAACCCGTATATATCATACAAGAACCCGTATATATCATACAAGAACCCGTATATATCATACAAGAACCCGTATATATCATACAAGAACCCGTATATATCATACACGAACCCATATATATCATACAAGAACCCGTATATATCATACAAGAACCCGTATATATCATACAAGAACCCGTATATATCATACAAGAACCCGTATATATCATACAAGAACCCGTATATATCATACAAGAACCCGTATATATCATACAAGAACCCGTATATATCATACACGAACCCGTATATATCATACAAGAACCCGTATATATCATACAAGAACCCGTATATATCATACACGAACCCGTATATATCATACAAGAACCCGTATATATCATACACGAACCCGTATATATCATACAAGAACCCGTATATATCATACAAGAACCCGTATATATCATACAAGAACCCGTATATATCATACAAGAACCCGTATATATCATACAAGAACCCGTATATATCATACAAGAACCCGTATATATCATACAAGAACCCGTATATATCATACACGAACCCATATATATCATACAAGAACCCGTATATATCATACAAGAACCCGTATATATCATACAAGAACCCGTATATATCATACAAGAACCCGTATATATCATACAAGAACCCGTATATATCATACAAGAACCCGTATATATCATACAAGAACCCGTATATATCATACACGAACCCGTATATATCATACAAGAACCCGTATATATCCTACAAGAACCCGTATATATCATACAAGAACCCGTATATATCATACAAGAACCAGTATATATCATACAAGAACCCGTATATAACATACAAGAACCCGTATATATCATACACGAACCCGTATATATTATACAAGTACCCGTATATAACATACAAGAACCCGTATATATCATACAAGAACCCGTATATATCATACAAGAACCCGTATATAACATACAAGAACCCGTATATATCATACACGAACCCGTATATATTATACAAGTACCCGTATATAACATACAAGAACCCGTATATATCATACAAGAACCCGTATATATCATACAAGAACCCGTATATATCATACAAGAACCCGTATATATCATACAAGAACCCGTATATAACATACAAGAACCCGTATATATCATACAAGAACCCGTATATATCATCCAAGAACCGGTATATATCATACAAAGGAGGTTCTTGTCATGTAAAGACGGTCTTCATCTCATTCACTGGTTAAAAGTTTCTTGATCCACCAGACTGTGATGTTTCGCTCACAATGATGTGTACGTTTCTGTTTGTTGTTGTTTGTTTGTTTGTTGTTGCTTGTTGTTGTCATTATTATTTGTGCTGTTGTTGTTGTCGTCGTCTGCTTGCTGCTGGTGAAAGGGGTTTTGATCCGAGGAATGACACACCTCCTCCTCCTCTTCCTTGGATCACACGTGATTGCTTTTCCATTTTCCCAGGCGCTGTATGAGCCCTACGACTTTAGTGCTTCCTCATAAT
>NC_091343.1:23246190-23261190 GCF_038502225.1 Cherax quadricarinatus | reverse complement strand
TGACACATCAACTGGAAAGGTAATACCTATTCTCCCTTCAAATTCACACACATACAAGAATACTCTACGTATTGTATGCATACAAAGGTATACAGGAATATCACTTTCTTAAGTATGCATGTCTTTATCTACTCAGTCTATTGTTTTAGAGCAGGAGAGGCAGGGAAGGAAAGTAGATGGAAGTGGAGGGAGAATAATGGGGAGATAATCAGAGATAAGAGAGGATCATCGTCACGTCTCTGGTTATCTTCATGAGTCATTATCAACAGGATTCTTCGGCGGATGATTGTTGCTGATTGTTCCTCTTCATGTGCTGCGGTGTCTGCTGTGGTCTCTGCTGCGGTGTCTGCTGCGGTCGCTGGTGCAGTAGCTGCTGCGGCCGCTGCTACGGTCTCTGCTGCGGTCTCTGCTGCGGTCGCTGGTGCGGTCACTGAGGCGGTCTATGCTGTAGTTGCTGCGGTAGTCGCTGTTGTGGTCACTGCTGTTCTCTCTGCTGTGGTCTCTGCTGCGGTGTCTGCTGTGGTCTCTGCTGCGGTCGCTGCTGCGGTCGCTGCTGCGGTCTATGCTGAGGTATCTGCTGTGGTCTCTACTGCGGTGTCTGATGTGGTCTCTGCTGCGTTTTCTGGTGTGGTCTCTGCTGTGGTGGCTGTTTTGGTCACTGCTGTGTTCTCTGCTGCGGTGTCTGCTGTGGTCTCTGCTGCGGTCTCTGCTGCGGTCTATGCTGATGTATCTGCTGTAGTCTCTACTGCGGTGTCTGATGTGGTCTCTGCTGCGTTTTCTGGTGTGGTCTCTGCTGTGGTGGCTGTTTTGGTCACTGCTGTGTTCTCTGCTGCAGTGTCTGCTGTGGTTGCTGCTGCGGTCTCTGTTGTGGTCTCTACTGTGGTCTCTGCTGCGGTCTCTGCTGTGGTCTCTCCTCTGGTCGCTGCTTTGGTCTCTGCTGCGGTGTCTGATGTAGTCTCTGGTGTGGCCACTGCTGTGGTCTCTACTGTGGTCTCTGCTGCAGTCTATGTTGTGGTCGCTGCTGGGGGTCTCTGCTCTGGTTGCTGCTGCAGTCTCTGCTGCGGTCGCTGCTGCGGTCTCTGCTGCGGTCTCTGCTGCGGTCGCTGCTGCGGTCTCTGCTGCGGTCGCTGCTGCAGTCTCTGCTGCGGTCGCTGCTGAAGTCTCTGGTGCGGTCTCTGGTGTGGTCTCTGCTGTGTTCTCTGCTGCGTTTTCTGATGTGGTCTCTGCTGCGGTCTCTGCTGTGGTATCTGATGTGGTCGCTGCTGTAATCGCTCTTGGGGTTGCTGCTGTGGTCGCTGCTGGGGTCTCTGCTCTGGTCGCTGCTGCGGTCTCTGCTGTGATCGCTGCCGGGGTCTCTGCTGAGGCCACTACTGCGGTCTGCTGTGATCGCTACCGGGGTCTCTGCTGCGGTCGCTGCTGATGTGGTCTCTGCTGCGATCGCTGCTGCGGTCTCTGCTGGGGTCTCTGCTGGGGTCGCTGCTGCAGTCTCTGCTGCGGTCGCTGCTGCGGTTTCTGCTGCGGTCGCTGCTGTGGTCTCTGCTGTGCTCGCTGCTGCGGTCTCTGCTGCGGTCGCTGCTGCTGCGGTATCTACTAATTCTACTAACAATGCCACTGCTGCTGCTGTCACATTTGCTGTCCTTGCTGCTGTTTCTGCTACTACTGCTGCTGCTGCTGCTGCTGCAGTTACTGACATCACCGCTGCTTCTACTGGCGCCGCAGTTGCTGCTGCTGCTGCTGTTGCTGCTGTTGCCACTGCTGCCTCACAGAGGCAGGAGACAAGCGAAGTTCGAAGCTGGCGCGCGCGTCTCACCACGAGGATTGATCGCGGCAGCACAGGGAGTGGGGAGCTTAGTGCCCGGGGAGTGGGGAGGTTTGGGGAGTGGGGGATGGGGAGAGAGTGGGGGGAGGGAATGGAAAGGGAGTAGCAGCAGCAGCAGCAGCAGCAGCAGCTGTGCCCGCGCAGCTATTTTTATTGATCGGAGGCTAGAGACGACGCTGGCTGGCAGTGTTGAGCTCTCAGTGGCTGCCAGTGCTTGAGGTGAGCTCCCTTGGAACTCATACCCACCTGCCTGCCATGACTGCTGTCTAGAGCTCTGCCCCGCCCTCTCTCTCTCTCTCTCTCTCTCTCTCCCTCTCTCTTTCTCTCTCACTCCCCCTCGCTCAGAAACGTAATCCCCTGGGGGGGTCTTGAAGGGCAGTGCAAGCAGTAGGTTGACAGGGAACGTGAAGCAGTGTAGTGATATTACACAAGAACGGCTTTCAATTTTTCTCGTTCTTCTCTGCATGCAGAAACACAGCGATGGTGAACGCAGCGGTCTGAAGTAAACGCCCCTCCCCCCCGTGTTCTCTCTGGCGTGTGTATGTGGTAGTGCTGTGGTGGTAGTGTGGTGCAAGTATCACCTGTGCACAGAGTCCTTCCTTACGTTCAAGCACCACAATGAGGCATAAAATGAGGTGGTGGTGGTCCCTGCCGCTAGTGCATCACCGGACAACCTTCTTCTTGACGTTCTTAATGTTGTTTCCGGCGCTGATGGCCGTCTTCACCCAGGAGAATGAGATTAACATGCCCCATCAGGAGTAAGTAATCCACTGCAATCATTCCCAGTTCTAAGTCGTTCTGGTATTTCCACCGTACAGAAAACGAAGACTCCAGGTGGTTTGTCGTGTGTGTGTGTATGTGTGTGTGTGTGTGTGTGTGTGTGTGTGTGTGTGTGTGTGTGTGTGTGTTTGTGTGTGTGTGACTATTTAGTACAAGAATGTTAACAAAGAGTAATTTATTAAATACTGAGGGAAATAAGGATGAGGAGAAGGAGGAGGGCTAGAAGGAAAGGAAGGGAGGGGAAGGAAAAAGAGAGAAGGAAGTGGAGGAGTGGAGGAAGATTGGCACTTCACATATGCTAAGTCTTTCCCAATTTTTCAATACGCAGCTTCACCTCAAGGTAACATTATTTTTTACTATTAATCTCATGGCTCACATACTCTGTTAGGAACAGGAAGAGTGCCATTGTAGTTATCAAAACCAATAATATTGGCATTATCACTCTTCTGGTCACTAATGGTGGCACTGCTTTCCTTCTGGCCACTAATGTTGGCACTACTCCTCTTCTGGTCACTAATGTTGGCAATACTCCCTTTCTGGTCACTAATGTTGGCACTACTCCCTTTTTGGTCGCTAAATTCCTGAGAATGGTCTCTCTCTCTCTCTCTCTCTCTCTATCTATCTATTTATCTGTCTCACTCATTGCAAACAAAGCTTTAATTGGAGCAAAGTTCTGTACAAAGTTCTAGTTCTGCAGGGCGAAACGCTGTTCCTTGTATCTTTTCTCTACCAATGTGCATCCTTTAAAATCATTATGTAATGGTTAAGGGCTGATCGAAACCTCCTTTAAAGCCCCATCACCAGACTGTAACTTCTGTACCTCTTGCTGTAACCCAGCATTGCAAGCCAGGGGGTTACAGCATCACAAGACGACGGGTTACAGCATCGTAAGCCGGAAGGTTACAGCATCCCAAGACGAGGGGTTACAGCATCGCAAAACGAGGGGTTACAGCATCGTAAAACGAGGTATTACAGCATCGCAAGCCGAAAGGTTACAGCATCACAAGACGACGGGTTACAGCATCGCAAGCCGAAAGGTTACAGCATCCCAAGACGAGGGGTTACAGCATCGCAAAACTAGGTGTTACAGCATTGCAAGCCGAGGGGTTACAGCATCGCAAGACGAGGGGTTACAGCATTTAACGAGAGCCAATGTCTTCAAGAGGTCAGAGTTAAGAGTCCAGCATAGTGCAATACACTTTGCACAAAAGCATCAACAACTGACTGTTGCTTCGCCTGGATCATCCTTCCTGACAACCTCCTGTTTCTTTTAGCTGTTGCTTTTCCCTATCAGTCTCTCTTAAGTCAGTATGTTGCATTTCATTGCACAGATGCTAGCCTATTTTTTGCTTCCCGTGTACTTTTGGTTAGGTTGGTTAGGTTAACATGATTATGTTATGCTAAGGTTCATCAGGGTAGGTAAAGTTAGGTTAAGATAACGTAGGTTATAGCAGTTACTACTACTACTACTACTACTACTACTACTACTACTACTCATAATCTTCAACATAACACCACTAACCTTGTACATCTTCACATATATATGTCGTGCCGAATAGGTAAAACTTGCGATTTTGGCTTAAATAGCAACGCTCTTCTTGCCGAATAAGGCAAGCGAAAATTTGAGTATACAATAATTTCATTGTGTTTGTTTTTTTATTAAATTACTGTAAACTTATTTAAAATATATTTAGTTGGATTAGGCTAAGTTAAATTTCGCTTGTTATAATAAGGTTAGGTAAGTTTTCTAAGGTTCTTTTGGTACAAAATTATTAATTTTTGCATTAACATCAATGGAAAAGATATATCTTTAAACGTATAAGAGAAAATTATATATATATATATTTATATATATATATATATATATATATATATATATATATATATATATATATATATATATATATATATATATATATATATATATATATATGCAAAACAACCACTGTGTTTAAAGAGTAGTGAAATTCCAAGCGCTTTCGTGACTACTCACATTGTCAAGGAACTATGAAAGTGAGTAGTCACGAAAGCGCTTGGAATTTCACTACTCTTTCACAGTGATTGTTTTGCATATTTTAAAATCACCTGTTTACTGTGATCTTATTGCATATATATATATATATATATATATATATATATATATATATATATATATATATATATATATATATATATATATATATATATATATATATATATATATATATATATATATATATATATATATATATATATATATATATATATATACCTATATATATAGCACTCAGCATGCACTGTAATGACTGCATGGTGTTTAGCGTGCGTTGTTGCACTCTGAAGAAAACTTTTAGGATTGACTGTGACTCTGACGAGGTACAAACATGCACTACGCCGCGACCCCAACGAGGATAAACTACTCTGCAGAGCTGCTACCTTGTCCTCTAACAGAGAGGAACGTTGTCCCGGCAACACCTTGCTTTCTTCACTATGGTCTGCGGCACCGCACTACGGTTCGCTATAACTGCTAGAATGTTCGAGGTAGGGAATCAGCTTCGACATTTCTGAAATAACGATCTCGATTCCTGATTCGCTGCTTGGTGAAGCATTTGATTCTTTGCTCATGGGTATTGGAACTTATTTAAATGAAAGGCAAACAACTTACAACAATAATAAGGAAGTATTTTCTTTTGGGGGGGGGAGGGGGGTCGCTCTTCCTTCTTGGGAAATGACCAGTGGGGTAATATTTTTTTCTTTTTTACAAAAAATCACGAACACACCCAATTCTTGAAAATATTAAGAAAAGCTTGTCTTCAAAATAGGTGTATTGTATCTCCTATCGCAAGAAGAATAAGCAAAGCTCTTCAGCGCAGGAATAAATTAGCTTTAATATCAAAACCACTTCATCAGTACCGTCGAATAAAGTATATTGAGAATGTTAAGTACTAATTTTGCAAGTGGTAGCTGTGTGTTAAGGTTTAGAAGCCAAGCTTACCATGATTCTTTTGCTGTTGAGAGAACTATAGGCCTATTGAGTCTCGTCAGCCTCCCTTGCAGAAAAGACAGTTGGTTCAAAATGCTACTCTTTACGCAACGTTTCGCTCTGTGCAAAGCTCTTCACAGGCTGAAACGTTGTTTCGGGGAAATGTTGTTTTGCAATCTTCGTATTGTTTTTCTCACTAATGTAGTGAGTTCGTGCCTTCACCCAGCCTCTACTGTGCTGCTTGTGAGTAGTCAAACGTCTCTTCTGACGTCCCACAAGAGCTTACAATGAATCTAAGCTCTTTAAGAGCTCCACGATGTAATCTCTGCTGGAAACTCTCGGGAATAATATTGGAGCACATCACAATACCGTTGGAGGGAAAATAAACACTATCAAGGCCAGCCTTGAGAGGATACATTCCTTTACGAGGAAACACACAGATGACGCAGCTCTAACCTGCAGCAGCTCACACCTGACATCTGACACCTGAGGCAACTCACACCTGACAGCTGATAGCTGAGGCAGACTTGAGGAAATTCACACCTGGGACTACACTTAAGGGGTCAGTCCTCACACTTGAGTGGAAGGTCGTCCAGTAATGTTTTGTTACGTGTTCTTGTTTGTCAGCAGATTTCCTAAAGGTCATGGACTGAATCCCCCGGCCGAGCTTGGGTAGTGTCATTGCTTAAAAAAAACTGATGTAGAATAACAGCTCTTAGCTTGTGAAAACAAACTAGGTCGGGAGCAACAGATCTCTCTCTCTTTCTTTCCTTCACTCTCTCTCTCTCTCTCTCTCTCTCTCTCTCTCTCTCTCTTCATACACACACACACAGATAACCTGCGCGTACGAGACTGAATCTTGTGACGACGCTTCGGTCCGACTCGGATCATTAACTAATTACGTTTCAGTCGAAGTCGGACAGTAAAGTCGTCGTAAGTTTTAGTCTCCTACGTGCGGGTTATTCGTGCATTGTCCCAGTCACGGTATTGTGACTTTTTATTCTCTAAGTGAAGAGAGTCTGTGGAGCATATTGGACCCCTCATTACTGCTGGCTTGTTTCTGACCTATATTGCACTTGGGCTTTCCCTTAGGCCAGTCTGACCAGCCTCTTTTAAATGTAAAACAAGATACAAGTTTGCTGCCTGTCTTCCAGGAAGGACAATTTAACACATTTGAAAATCTTTCTCAGCATCTTAGGTATTGGACTGATACAAGCAATAATGTTTTTCTGAATATTTTTCAGATAAAGGTTATTCGAATACTTTATATAAGGCTATTGCTGTGTGGCAGTAGTCCATGCTCCAGTCCTGGAAGCAGGTATAAATACTGTCTTAGAACTTCATTACTGATCTGAGATCTCTTGTTTTGAGCCAGACTCACATCAACTGCAGATGTCATAGTTACACTACTATCCTCTTTCCACTTACAATCTTTCAACATTATTATATCCCAGTTACATTTCACATCACTCCTATAGACTGTTTTTGTTAAATTGCACTTTTGTGCTGTTTTTACTTTATATTTCTTTAGTTTCTCCACATCAGAGCAGCTGAAAGTTCTGCCAGTTTTAGATCATGTTTTTTTCTTTTCTTTAGGCCTAGACGGAGAAGTACATGGTAGTACATGGGAAAGACAGATAGCAAAGGCCATGGAAGCTCCCATTACAGTTCGTTGTGTTCTCACTGGACGACACCCGGAAAGTCTAGTGTCATGAGTAAAGCAGGTAACACTGCCAGGATTTTCATATTTGTCCATAAAAAGTATTAGAATGAGAAAGAAAATTGGAACGAGTTCTCGATTTTGTGAGACTGAGTTTCTCACCGGGAAGAACACTAGAATTTGAAGACCATCAGTGGTAGCTGAAGACCATCATTGGAAATTGAAGACCATCATTGGAAGTTGAAGCTCTATCACTGGAAGCTGAAGATCCAGCACTGGAAGTTGAAGACCATCATTGGAAGTTGAAGACCATCATTGGAAGTTGAAGACCATCACTGGAAGATGAGGATCCATCACTGGAAGTTGAAGATTCATCACCGGAAATTGAGGATCCATCAATGGAAGTTGAGGATCCATAACTGGAGGTTGAATATCCATCACTAGAAGTTGAAGATCCATCATTGGAAGTTGAAGACCATCATTGGAAGTTGAGGATCCATCACTGGAAGTTGAGGATCCATCACTGGAGGTTGAAGATCCATCACTGGAAATTGAAGATCCATCTCTGGAAGTTGAACATCCATCACTGGAAGTTGAGGATCCATGCAACATTTTATCTGCTATTACACCAGCGTGGCGAGCAAGAAGGAGAAGTGGAGCAAGAAGAAGAGGAAGTGGAGCAGGAAGAAGAGAAAGTGGAGCAGGTTGGAGAGGAAGTGGAGCAGAAAGAAGAGGAAGGGGAGCAGGTAGGAGAGGAAGTGGGGCAGGAAGAAGAGGAAGGGGAGCAGGTAGGAGAGGAAGTGGGGCAGGAAGAAGAGGAAGGGGAGCAGGTAGGAGAGGAGGTGGAGCAGGAAGAAGAGGAAGGGGAGCAAGTAGGAGAGGAAGTGAAGCAGGAAAAAGAGGAAGTGGAGCAGAAAAAAGAGGAAGTGGAGCAGGAAGAAGAGGAAGCGGAGTAGGAAGAAGAGGAATTAGAGCAGGAAGAAGAGGAAGTGGAGCAGGAAGAGGAAGCGGAGTAGGAAGAAGAGGAAGTGGAGCAGGTAGGAGAGGAAGTGGAGCAGGAAGAAGAGGAAGGGCAGCAGGAAGGAGAGGAAGGGGAGTAGGAAGGAAGGGGAGGTTAGACATGAAAGGGAGGGGGGAGGGGAGGCCTTCCCCTACCGGAAGTATGCTATGCTCGGCAGCAGTTCAGGTATGTTGAGCATGTTTCCCCACCACCTCTTCCCCTCCCCTTTCCCCTCGCCCCATTCCCCTCCCCTTCCCTTCGCCTCATTTCCCTCCCCCTTACAGTTTCCTCCCCTCCCATGCTGCCCCCGTAAGGAAAAAACTTTAATGCATTTGCAACGACGAGCCTGGGGAGGGTGAGGAGGAGGGGGAGAAGAAGGGGAGGGTAAAGGGGAAGGGGAGAAGGAGGGGAGATGGTTTGGCGAAGGTGAGATGACTAGGGAAGGGGGAGATGGATTGGGGGGGAGATGGCTTGGGGAGGGGGAGATGGCTTGGGGAGGGGGAGATGGCTTGGGGAGGGGGAGATGGCTTGGAGAGGGGGATATGGCTTAGGGAGGGAGAGATGGCTTGGGGAGGGGGAGATGGCTTGAGGAGGGGGAGATGGCTTGGGGAGTGGCTTGGGGAGGGGGATATGGCTTAGGGAGGGAGAGATGGCTTGGGGAGGGGGAGATGACTTGAGGAGGGGGAGATGGCTTGGGGAGGAGGAGATGGCTTGGGGAGCGGGAGATGGCTTGGGGAGGGGGAGATGGCTTGAGGAGGGGAAGATGACTTGGGGAGGAGAGATGGCTTGGGGAGGGGGAGATGGCTTGGGGAGGGGGAGATGGCTTGGGGAGGGGGATATGGCTTAGGGAGGGGGAGATAGCTTGGGGAGGGGGAAATGGCTTAGGGAGGGGGAGATGGCTTGGAGAGGGGGAGATGGCTTGGGGAGGGAAAGATGGCTTGGGGAGGGGGAGATGACGGGAATATGGGTGAGAAAGGGCAGGGGGAGGGAAAAAAGGGGTGAGAAAATGCAGGGGAAAGGGAAGGGAGAGGTGAAAAAGGGTATAGGGGAGGGGAGGAAGGGGAGAAAGGGCAGAGGGAGGATAGAAAGGGGTGAGCAAGGGCATGAGAAGGGGAGGAAGGGCTAGAAAGAGCAGGGGAAGGGGAGGAAGGGGAAATTTTTAATTAACGTCATTAGCCCCAAGGATAAAGGGCAGGGGGGAGAAGCGGCGAGAAGGGGGAAGATAAAGGGGAAGGGGCCAGGGAAGGCGAAAGGGGGGGAGGAAGGGGGAGTGGAAGATGGAGGGGAAAGGAGAGGGGAGAGGAAGGGGGAGGGTAAGGGGGAGGGGAAGAGGGGTCCCACTGCCCTCAAGCATCTTCTGTTAATCTTGTGTAATTATGCTGCTCACGTCTCCCCTTCCTAGAGTGTAGAAGGAGGAGGGAAGGGAGGAGGAGGAGGGGGAGGGGGAGGAGGAGGGGGAGGGGGAGGAGGAGGGGGAGGGGGAGGAGGAGGGGGAGGAGGAGGGGAGGAGGAGGGGGAGGAGAAGGGGGAGGAGGAGGGGGAGGAAGAGGGGGAGGAGGGGAGGAGGAGTTGGAGGAGGGGGAGGGGAAGTAGAAGGAGGGGGAGGTGGAGGGGGGGAAGTGGACGAGAAAGAGGATTCTCATTTATTCCTTTGATGAGCTTCGAGAGTTTTTCCACTCCAGGAGCCCGGCCATGGACCAGGCTCGTCTGGTGCTAGCTAGGTCAACCAGGCTGTTGTTGCTGCTGCAGGCCGCTGCCCCACATATCCATCACATCCTGGTTGGTTTGGCACCTGGTGAAGATACTTGTACAGTTTTCCCCTAAAGAGACGTCTATACTTGTTCCAGCAGTTTTTCTGATATCTTCTGGTGAAATGTTGAATAATCTGGGGCCACGGATGTTGATACAGTGTTCTCTTATTGTGCCCACTGCACCCTTTATTTTCACTGGGTATATTTTGTATTTCCTCCTATACCTCTTGCTCCAGTGTGTTGTTACGGCAATGTGGAAATTTGTGACAAAGCCCTCGAGTATTTTCCAGGTATTTATTATCATGTCTCTTTCTTTCTCTCTCTCTCTCTCTCTCTCTCTCTCTCCTCCTCCTCTCCACTAAGTACATATTTAGGACTTTAAGACGTCACCAGTAATTGTTTTTTGGCTCTTTGTGGGCCGTAAATGATCCCTGTCTGTGTTCCAGCTCTGATATCTCTCCTGCCCTGAACGAGGCCGTCAACACTGAACAATATTCCCAACGAAAGATCTTAAGTGATTTGACAAGTGTCACCCGGAGGGGGATAAGGAGGAGGAGGAGGAGGAGGAGGAGGAGGAGGAGGAGGAGGAGGAGGAGGAGGAGGAGGAGGGGGAGGAGGAGGAGGAGGAGGAGGAGGAGGAGGAGGAGGAGGAAGAAGAGGAGGAAGAAGAAGAAGAGGAGGAAGAAGAGGAGAAGTAGGCAGGGAAGGTGAATATATAGTTGTTAAACACAAGACTGTCTAGATCTGTATTAGCTAGGTGTGGGCTCCACACTGATGCTACAAACTTGAGGTTTCTAGAACACCTAGAACACAGGCATAGCTACTTTTCAATGGTACCACGCTCTCTGCTTTCCAGCTGACTGGCAGCTTAGACATCCATCTTCAGTAGTGGTTGACACCGAGAGTCAGCCAGGAACCCAAGGTGATACCTTACCTAGGCCCACATATTTGCTCGTGTCCCGACTTGCTTAGTGTCTAGGAAGTTCTTGCAGTTTTGTCTCAAATAACTTCTTTTTCCGTACTCAGCTGTGGTAGATGACGTGTATTACTGGTGTTATGGCTGCTTTACATTTTATATCACTACTGAATGAAGAATTAGACACACATGCAACATCTGGGTATCTGGGTATCTTTATTTGTATCGCCAACCAGTGGCTGTATCAATATGAATTCGAGGACATAACTGGAAGACTGGAGAATTATTTACATAGAACGAGGCAATCATTACTGTTATCTCGTTTATCACTACTGTTAACCTGTGCTACATTCACGTAGATTTTTAAACAACTGAATTTTAAAAATTCGCCCTGTCTCTTAAATGATGGAGATTGAAGGGAAGGTCACTAGGCCCTTTACTCCTGGTATTTTAGTCACCTTTTACGACACTTGATGTTTATATAGAAAGGGTTTTATCTGGAGTCTACGTGCAGGGTGTTCCGGGGATCAACGCCCCCGCGGTCCAGCTCTTGACCAGGCCTCGCTGTGGATCAGGGTCAGATCAACCAGGCTGTTACTGCTTTTCACACGTAGTCCAACGTACTAATATCACATCTCGAGGGAAAGTAAAGGAAAATACAGCCAAGACAGTAACTTTTTTAAGAAATTTAGGGAAAAATTCGTAGGATGAATGTACATAAACATATACATGCCCACATGTGTATGTGTAGTGTATTCTGGAGGTTGTAGCAGCAAGATTTATTTTATCAGCAACCAACAGTACTGGCAGTGTGTAAAGCATTTAATATTATTCCGTTTCAGACTCAGATATGTAGAACAGAACCGTAAGTGGGATGGACAGTAGCTTTATCAGATGCTACATCAATCACCTTGTTGAATATATATATATATATATATATATATATATATATATATATATATATATATATATATATATATATATATATATATATAGAGAGAGAGAGAGAGAGAGAGAGAGAGAGGGAAGGGGGGCCAGGCAGGGCTACGCGGGATCTTCATTTCCGGTGTGCCCCGAAAACCGCCCGGGCGTCCTCCTCGTGACCCACCCAGTGTGTTAGGTTAGGGTCCTCGCCCCCTCACCATCACTGTCCTCATCTCCTCACCATCACCATCCTCACCTCCTTACCAACACTATCCTCACCTCCTTGCAAAAAGATGCTTGCAAAAATAATAAGATAAAAATATAAAATAGGACCCCTGTGTAATGTTGTCTCTTCTCCTCCCTTTGCCCATTTTCCTGTGTCAGTAACACTAAAAAGGCAGAAACCACAAAAACACTCACACTTTGGAAACTTATGACAACGTTTCGGTCAGTCCAAGTTCATTGTCAGGCCTCAAACTGGTTGTGACTTGACACTCGTTCACGACGGACCGAAACAAGTCAGAAGTTCCCTCTCCCAACTGTAGATTATTTGCTATTTGTTCCAGCCAAGATATTGCTAGATTTTATTTCACAACAAAGACTGTCCAGAAGGAAGTGAACACGTCGCTAGTCTTCCAGCACCTCAGAATTCACACCAGTCAAAATGCTATATGATCAAATTTTCCTTTGAACAAGCGTTAAATACTAATGGGTCATTCCAAGATGTCCTGTAGACAGTCAGGTCTAAAACTCAACAACGAGTTGAAACACAAGATAAAATAATGACTTTCCTACAATTAAGAATTACTCGAAGTCTACAAATACATTACATACAACACCTTCCTCCCTTAATACCTGTTCCTATACGCATATATGATCCCATATAACAGTATTATATAAGTTTATTTAGTGGTTAAAAATACTATTAATGTTTCCTCCGGAGCAATGAAATAAATGCTATAACTCGGATGTTTTTATTTATACTGGTATTAATGCTGTGGTAAATGATGTTAAATAGCTACTGCGTGTACAAAATATAATTTGTATCTGACAGGGTTGGTTGGTATAGTGGAGCTCTGTGGTGATGTAGACTGGCTAGCCACATAATTAGACATAACCACATAATTAGACATAGCCACATAATTAGGCAAACGATAGACGTTGGAACCATCTCTTTAATAAAATAGAATCAATAAAATGAATGCGTAGGTGTAATGTACAACCTTGTACACCTTGCTAACCTGGACAAAACTTATACACTATACTGATATGGACAAAATTTATACACTATATTGACCTGGACAAAACTTATGCACTATACTGACCTGGACAAAACTCGCCATCAGAATGTACAAGGAGACCGCCTTGCTAGGTAAGTAATGATCGGGTATAGTGTAACGAAAGAGAATTTTGTGTTATTAATTCGTGACTACAACTACGAGTACCTGGTCGACTCCTCACTCGGCCTCATTCAGGAAGGCAACTCGCTAGACCCTTCAGTGGAAGGCTATGGGACGTGCAGACTGAAGAACAGGACGTCGAAGTATTTGGATACCCGGGGCCACCTAGAAGACCCTGGAGGACGCATCATATCACAGACAGGTAACGGAGCAGTCAGAAACGTTGCTCACTTGGTAGCGCACTCAACTCACATCCTGAGGGTCTTTGGTTCGATCCCCGGCGTGGGTGAAAACGGTGGGCATATTTCCTTACACCTGCTGCCCCTGTTCACCTAGCATCAAACAGGCACCTGGGTGTTAGTTGACTCTTGTGGGTCGCATCCTGGGGGGTAGCAATAGTATATCTTAAATAGGGATAAGCTTTGAAGTGAGCTAAGTTGGGACAACAGCTCATCGCCTGTAAAACTGATCTGAGTACATAAAGACACACAGTAATAAGAGCAGCACTTTACAGAGTGACGTTTTCCCTAGCCGGGTACCTACTCAGCTCTCAGCGCAGTGTTCAACCAGTACGAACCCATCACAATCTACGTAGCAGTGGGTAGTCAGCGCTTGAACATGCAGACGACCAGTCTAGCTTTTTATCTAAACACGCCGAAATAATAAAAAAACTCTATAATCTGGATTATCCTGGTTTAAAACAAAACACTAAAAGGCACTAGTAATGTACACTTTAATTAAATAATCGATTATATTTTCCTTGATTCATCAGAGGACTGGCTCGCCATGGGGTCGAGTACTCCATGTGGTGTGACACATTTCCTAAAACGATTATCATTTTCTAACTTAATGTGTCGTAAATATCTCACTGGCATGCATGATGCGCTATAAATATTGCATAATAATATGTTAATAAATCAAAAGCAACATACAGAGGCAGCTGACGCAGTTGCAGAATGATCATACAAGCTGACGCAGTTGCAGTGTAAGCTTATCGAGGTATGAAAAAAACAGAAGAGTAGATGAGGGGCTCGAACCTTGGTCCGTAAATTAATAGTCCGACGCTGTACCAGCAGTTCGAGCCCTCGCTCACCTTTCTGTTCATTTATCCACAGCTGTTTATTGTAACTTAAGAAATGAATATGAGACTAATTTACAGTTGCGATGGATTGATAAGTAAGACAAATGTATATCAGTTAGGTATCTTTATTCCGAAATGTTTCGCCTACTCAGTAGGCTTCTTCAGTCGGGTACAGAAGAATTAGCAGAAGCAGTAAAGATGTGAAGACGATGTAATCAGTCCATCACCCTTAAAGACGTAGTTTTGAGGTGGTCAGTCCCTCAGCCTGGAGAAGAGTTTTGCTTCATAGTCTGGAACAGCGTGAAGTTGAAGCAAGAGTATGGAGACTTACAGACTATCAAAGGGAGTGGGGTGTACTCCACTAGTAGAAGAATGTAATCATTAAAAGGACGCGAAGGTGTTGCCTGTAGCAAGATAACTTTGTATCGCAGTGTTTGTTGTATATAAACTTGGAAGGTTGTTCATTTATTGGAAATATTTTGTGTGTATCTACTCGAAATGTGTTCTATATTTTCGTTTATATTGGGGTACCCGCCATCACGAGTTCCACTAGTCTTGTATCTTCAACCGCATCTAGCAGCAAAAGCGCTAGCAACTCACACCCACCGTCACAACCGTCCACAGCTACCCATCACTCATTAGCAGCAACAGCCATTAGCACCCATTACCAGCAACAGCTATTAGCACCCATTAACAGCAAGAGCCAT
>NC_091343.1:23208690-23241190 GCF_038502225.1 Cherax quadricarinatus | reverse complement strand
ACAGACAAAGGTGTGGACAATGCATTCAAGAAAAAGAAGAATTTCGTCACAATGGGCACTAAGGCTTCTGCTCCAGTCAATGGTGAGTTCGTCAGTGAGAACTTACAGTTATTCTTTCAGCGTTTGGTAACAGCCGCTACTGAAGCCACTGAAAGTACAGTAGAGTAGATATTTTGAAATATAAAATGTGTGGCCATTCTTCAGCTTTATTTGAGTCATGGAGACTACTTCGAGAAGCAAGAGCACAACACTTGCTGAGCACAACACTTACTGAGCACAACTCTTGCTGAGCACAACACTTGCTGAGGTAATCTTGACAACAGAGAGGCATTAATATGCTTCCATCATCCCAGGGTGACATGAAGTACAGCCTTGATGGTTTCTCACTACCCCAACGAATGCCATGAACAAGTGATGTTACATTTCGCCATGGAGCCGGTGGTTCATTCATGTGGGTCTGTAGCCTGGTGGCCGGACTTGGGTCCTGGAGGTGGACAGTACAGTGCCTGCTTTTTGAAGGAAGGGTGGGAATGTTGTGGTTTGGTGGGTCACCTGAACTGTAATGTGAGTGTGCTTCTGGCAAGACAGTGATTGAGTTACGTTTCGATCCTCCCGTCCATCTTTCTGTTTATTCCATACAGTATAAGAGCTGTCTTAAAGTTTAAAGCCTCTTCGACATTCGCGTTATATCATTTAACATTCAGAGACAATTTCTGATATCTAATAACAGCAGATAGTAGAACATAGTAGATTCAGTCATCTGTGATAGTGTACACTTCGAGTGATATTTGGTAGCCTTGAATGGCTTGTGGTAACTTGTAAATAATTCATAGCACCTGGTGAGAGCACACATGGGCTTGTAATATTCCCTTCTGTTCTCTGATGTCTCGTAATAGGCTGGTAGATTGCTGTAGCTGGCTATAGCATACGATAGCCTTGATTGCGGCTTCCATAGCTGAGTGTAAGCAATATATCCTTCTGTAGATTTTGGTAGTTCTCAGCAGCAGCCTAGGATAATTGTGAGATAGCCTTTATTAGCCTCTGGTAGAGTGCGGTGAGTAGAGTAGCCTTCGGTAGCGCGTGGTAGCCAGAGTACCTCCCAGTCAAGAGGACGGTGGACATTCTTGACTCACGACATGCTGCCTGAGAGCTGGGAGACGGCCAGAGGCATTTGGTACACCTAGTCACCTCAGACTAGAAGTGAAGTATTTCCAACGGTACCCTGCCATAGTTTCCCAGGTACTCTGACTTAGTTTCAGCGATACTCTGCCATAATTCCAATGATACTCTACCTAGCTGCAATGGTATTTTAAAGTATCGTAGGGAGACACCCTTGCGGTTCCACTGAGGCCCTGGTTCACAGATAACCACACTTAGGAGAAGAAACTTCAACCGACGTTTCTGTAGGTCCTAGACAACTGTAAGGTCGCAAGTGATCGAAAAAATAAGACACGCAAGACAAGTCAGTAAGAGAGAAGGGGAGAGGGTTAGAAGAAAGGTAGGTTACGAAGATACCAGAAAATACGAAAGAAGGTGAGTACTAGTAGTAGTAATAGTAGTGGTAGAAGTAATACTAGTATTAGTAGTTGTTGTAATAGTAGTAGTATTTATAGTAGTAGTAGTAGTAGTAGTAGTAGTAGTAGTAGTAGTAGTAGTAGTAGTAGTAGTAGTAGTAGTAGTAGTAGTAGTATTAGTAGTAGTAGTAATAGTAGTAATAGTAGTAATAATAGTAATAATAATAATAATAATAATAATAATAATAATAATAATAATAATAATAATAATAATAATAATAAAAATAATAAAAATAATAATAATAATAATATTATTATTATTATTATTATTATTATTATTATTATTATTATTATTATTATTATTATTATTATTATTATTACACATACAAAAGAACACAAGACAGAAGGAGCACTGCAGTAACCCAAATTAATCAAGTAGAACCCTGACCAGCGCTCCATGGGAACCCCTACCACAGTTTAACTGGAGTCAACAAAAACTTACGTTGGAGCCTGCAACAGTTCCCTGAAAGAAACTGCAGTTTTGAGGGTCCAATTTAGACGCCTAACCTGCCTACTGCAGTTTCCAGGATCCTTACTACAGTTCAGTGATACAAATTACAGATATAAGGGGGCCCATTTTGACGTCTTAATGCCTGCTACACCTCCCAGGATCCCTTCTGCAGTTCCTTCATACACAACAAAGTAACCTGATCAACTCCCAGAAAGCTGCAACAACTCCCACGCTGCCTCTCCAGAGCTCCCACATAACTTCAGAACTCTTCCTACCCCACACACATCTTTTCGGACCACACCATAGCTTCTGTGGCCCACCCACACTCTACCTCTGCTACTCCCACACCGGTGACAAGTCTAGTACAACTGGCTGGGCCGGCTGGTGCAATGACACACTCATCTTTAGCGAGGCAGAAGAGAGCCTTTTTTTTTTTTTTGGTCTGACAAGGACTTGGTGTTGATAGGATGTGGTGGAGGGGGCTTTTACGAGAGGGGCAGGAAGAAGGGAGGGAGGGAAGGAGGGAGGGAGGGAAGAAGGGAAGGAAGGAGGGCTAGATGGATGGGAGGAATAGGCAAATAACCCGCACATAGGAAACTGAGACTGACGACGTTTCGGTCAGACTTGGACCATTAACTAGTCACACACACTAACAGTGGGTGACCACTTAATGGTGCCAGTCGGACTGAAACGTCGTCGTAAGCTCCTCTCTCCTATGTGCTGGTTATCTGTGTATTGTTCCAGTCACTGTATTGTGCCTTTTTGTTCTCTACGAAGGGAGGAAGGTAGAAAATAATCGGGGGATAAATAGAGAAAGAGAACGAGAGAGAGAGAGAGAGAGAGAGAGAGAGAGAGAGAGAGAGAGAGAGAGAGAGAGAGAGAGAGAGAGAGAGAGAGAGACTAAATGATAGATAAAAAGAGTGATGAGTGGAAGGATAGAGAAGATAAATGAAGGAAGTTGTGATAGAGTTAGAGGTATCTTCCCTGGCCTAGCCTGGAGTCTTCGACGTTATCTTTATCCCTATCTTTAACTCTTTATTATCTTTATCCCTATCTTTAACTCTTTATTATCTTTATCCCTATCTTTAACTCTTTATTATCTTTATCCCTATCTTTAACTCTTTATTATCTTTATCCCTATCTTTAACTCTTTATTATCTTTATCCCTATCTTTAACTTTTTATTACTTTTGTTGTCACTATCTTCAAGATTATTTCTACCGCCTTTATAATTATTTTTTAATAGTATCTAAAATGTTAACTACAACGCTAACTTCAACACTATCTTTTCCACTATCTTTGCCACTATCTTTACCATTATCTTTACCACTATATTTATCACTAGCTTTATCACTACCTTTTACTCTATATTTTCCAGTATTTTTACCACTATCTTTATTATTATTTTTTCCATTATATTTACCACTGTCTTTACCACTATCCTTTCCACTATCTTTACAACTATATTTACCACTATCTTATCACCCTCTTTACCACTATTTTTACCACTGTCTATAGCACTATCTTTACCACTATCTTACCACTATCTTTACCATTATCTATATAACTATCTTTACCACTGCATATACCATTATCTTTACCACTATCTTTGCCACTGTCTTTACCACTAACTTCACCACTATCATTACCACTATATATACCACTATCTCTACAAATATCTATACCACTATCTTTACCACTATCTTTCTCACTCTCGTTACCATCATATTTACCACTATCTTTACCACTATCTATGCCACTATTTTTAACTATCTTTACCACTATCGTTACCATTATCTATACCACTATCTTTATCGCTATCTTTCTCACTATCTTTACCACTATCTTTCTCACTGTCTTTAGCACTATCTTCACCACTATCTTTCTCATTGCCTTTAGCACTATCTTCACCACTATCTTTACCACTATCTCACTTTCTTTACCACTATCTTTCTCACTATATTTACTACTGTCTTTCTCACTATATTTACCACTATCTTTCTCATTATCTTTCTCACTATCTTTGCCACTATCTTTCTCACTGTCTTTAGCACTATCTTCACTACTATCTTTCTAATTGCCTTTAGCACTATCTTCGCCACTATCTTTACCACTATCTCATTTTCTTTACCACTATCTTTCTCACTATATTTACTACTGTCTTTCTCACTATATTTACCACTATCTTTCTCATTATCTTTCTCACTATCTTTACAACAATCTTTCTCACTATATTTCTCACTATCTTTACCACTATCTTTCTCACTATTTTTGCCACTTTCTCACTATCTTTAGCACCATCTTTCTCGCTATCTTAGCGCTATCTTTCTCACTATCTTTACCACTATCTTAGCACCATCTTTACCACTATCCCTCTCACTATATTTACCACTATCTTTCTCACTATCTTTACCACTATTCTTCTCACTACTTTTACCACTATCTTTTTCACTATCTTTACCACTATCTTTCTCACTTTCTTTAGCACTATCATTACCACTACCTTTCTTACTATCTTTACCACTAACTTCCTCACTATCTTTCTCACTATCTTTACCACTATCTTTCTCATTATTTTTAGTACCATCTTTCTCACTATATTTAGCACTCTCTTTCTCACTATCTCTCTCACTATCTTTACTACCATCTTTCTCACTATCTTTACCACTTTCTCACTATCTTTACCACTATCTTTACCACTATCATTATTTTTAGCACCATCTTTCTCACTATATTTAGCACTATCTTTCTCACTATCTTTACCACTTTCTCACTATCTTTACCACTATCTTTCTCCCATCTCTACCAGAATGAACAAAAGAGAATATTCCTTATCTGTAGAATCTTTTATTTACCAGAAGTAATATTTGCCTCTGTAAATTGCTCGGACATTTACACGATTTACACAGCGTCGTCTAGCTGTCTTGTAAATAATACTCTCCTTCTTTACGCTGTCGCTTCTGCTGCTGCTGCTGCTGCTGCTGCTGCTGCTGCTGCTGCTGCTGAGGGGTATCTTGCACGTCGTGAACATATCTCCTCAGTTATATGGGTGTAGGTGAGGGCTACACACTGGCGCGGAGTCCTCGAGGATTTCTCATGTGTCTGTGTGTTTTCCTCTTATTCGTTCTTATTCTTGACGCCTTTTCTCTGTGTCTGTCTCTTTCTATCTGTCTGTCTGTCTGTCTGTCTGTCTGTCTGTCTGTCTGTCTTCTTTTTTATCTTTTCTAACTTAATGTTTAGTTCCTTCTTCTCATGTTTATCTTTTGTTTTTTATTCTCTTCTACCTTCCCTGCTCATTCCCCTTTCCTTCCCATTCCGCGTTCCTTCCTTCCTTCCTTCCTTCTATCTTTTACCATTTTTCTTATTCCTCCCATCTGTCCCATTCCTTCCTTCCCGATTCTCCCTTCTCTCTTCTACCCTTCCTTCCTTCTCTCTTCTACCCTTCCTACCTTCTCTCTTCTACCCTTCCTTCCTTCTCTCTTCTACCCTTCCTTCCTTCTCTCTTCTACCCTTCCTTCCTTCTCTCTTCTACCGTTCCTTCTCTCTTCCTCCCTTCCTTCCCTCCTTCTCTTCCTCCTCTGCCACAGACACCAGTCATCTCCCTCAACTAATTACTTCAGAATGTCATGTATATCATGATTGTTCCCAGCTCTCAACCTTCCTTCCTTCCCTCCTTCCTTCCTTCCTTCCCTCCTTCCTTCCTCCCTTCCTTCGTTCCTCCCTTGCTTGCTCCCTTCCTTCCTCCCAGCATCAGTAAACACCCAGCACGGAGCACGCAACACCCAGCACGAAATACAGAGCACATAACACAGAAAACGGAACACATCACAAGTGTCCCCGTTCAAGAGCATTAAATGAAAGAGAGAGAGAGAGAGAGAGAGAGAGAGAGAGAGAGAGAGAGAGAGAGAGAGAGAGAGAGAGAGAGAGAGAGAGAGAGAGAGAGAGAGAGAGAAGGCCAGAATAAAAATAATTGCATAATAAAACAATTAATTAAAACTCGATAAATTCACGTATCGCATTAATAATGTGACTGGGGGTCAGCGCTCCCGCTGCCCGGTCCCAGACCAGGTCTCCCGGTGAATTAAGGCCTGATCAACCAGGCTGTTACTGCTGGCCACACCCAGACCACTGTATGAACCTCCTGATAATCCGTCTTTATGCATGATGAAAGGCTGTTGAATAGTCTGGGGCCTCTTACACTTACTCTACTGGCTCTCAGAGTACTCATGGGAATACTCTGAGGGCATTGGGGGCATTTGGCACTACCTGCTGAGACTCTTGCTTTCGTAGGGAGTGATTTCTGTGTGCAAATATGGAACCAGTCCATCTAGGATTCTTCAGGTGTAAATTACGTTGTATCTTTCTCGCCAGCGTTCCAAGGAGTACAAATCAAGGAATTTCAAATGTTCCCAGTAATATAGGTGCTTGAGTGAACTTATACATGCAGTGAGGTTTCTCTGTACATTCTTTAGGTAATCAGTTCTGACTGCTTTAAAAGGGGTCGTCTTCCAGGGTCAAGGCATTATACTCACAGGTCAAGGCATTATATGCACGAGGTGAAAACATTATACGTAAGGGGTCAACATATTATACACCAGGGGTCAACTTATACATCAGGGGTCAACATATTATACACCAGGGGTCAACATATTATACACCAGGGGGTCAACATATTATACATCAGGGGTCAACATATTATACACCAGGGGGTCAACATTATACACCAAGGGGTCAACATTATGCACCAGGGGGTAACATTATGCACCAGGGGTCAACATTATACACCAGGGGTCAACATTATGCACCAGGGGGTCAACATTATTCACCAGGGGTCAACATTATACACCAGGGGGTCAACATTATACATCAGGGGTCAACATTATACACCAGGGGTCAACATTATACACCAGGGGTCAACATTATACACCAGGGGTTAACATTATACACCAAGGGGTTAACATTATACACCAGGGGGTCAACATTATACACCAAGGGGTTAACATTATACACCAGGGGGTCAACATTATACACCAGGGGTCAACATTATACACCAGGGGGTCAACATTATACACCAGGGGGTCAACATTATACACCAAGGGGTTAACATTATACACCAGGGGGTCAACATTATACATCAGGGGTCAACATTATACACCAGGTGGTCAACATTATACACCAAGGGGTTAACATTATACACCAGGGGGTCAACATTATACATCAGGGGTCAACATTATACACCAGGTGGTCAACATTATACACCAGGGGTCAACATTATACACCAGGGGGTCAACATTATACACCAGGGGTCAACATTATACACCAGGTGGTCAACATTATACACCAGGGGTCAACATTATACACCAGGGGGTTAACATTATACACCAGGTGGTCAACATTATACACCAAGGGGTTAACATTATACACCAGGGGGTCAACATTATACACCAGGTGGTCAACATTATACACCAGGTGGTCAACATTATACACCAGGGGGTCAACATTATACACCAGGGGGTTAACATTATACACCAAGGGGTTAACATTATACACCAGGGGGTCAACATTATACACCAGGTGGTCAACATTATACACCAGGGGGTCAACATTATACACCAGGGGGTCAACATTATACACCAGGGGGTCAACATTATACACCAGGGGGTCAACATTATATACCAGGTGGTCAACATTATACACCAAGGGGTTAACATTATGCACCAGGGGGTCAACATTATACACCAGGGGGTCAACATTATACATCAGGGGTCAACATTATACACCAGGGGTCAACATTATACACCAGGGGGTCAACATTATACACCAGGGGTCAACATTATACACCAGGTGGTCAACATTATACACCAGGGGTCAACATTATACACCAGGGGGTTAACATTATACACCAGGTGGTCAACATTATACACCAAGGGGTTAACATTATACACCAGGGGGTCAACATTATACACCAGGTGGTCAACATTATACACCAGGTGGTCAACATTATACACCAGGGGGTCAACATTATACACCAGGGGGTTAACATTATACACCAAGGGGTTAACATTATACACCAGGGGGTCAACATTATACACCAGGTGGTCAACATTATACACCAGGGGGTCAACATTATACACCAGGGGGTCAACATTATACACCAGGGGGTCAACATTATACACCAGGGGGTCAACATTATACACCAGGGGTCAACATTATACACCAGGTGGTCAACATTATACACCAAGGGGTTAACATTATGCACCAGGGGGTCAACATTATACACCAGGGGGTCAACATTATACACCAGGTGGTCAACATTATACACCAGGGGTCAACATTATACACCAGGGGTCAACATTATACACCAGGGGTCAACATTATACACCAGGGGGTCAACATATCTAAAGATGATTTAGCAAAAACTAATGCTAAAATTGTGTCTGTAATGGTTGTCACTCTCCCTTAACTACCTCGTAGAACCTTAATGACTCAGGCTGATCTGAGCCCACGGTCACAACCACACTAATGACCCACCATGACCTCATCCCAAGATGAGGTAGGAGAGGAGGGAGGAAAGGAGGGAGGGAAGGAAGGAGGGAGGAAAGGGGGGAGGGAGGGACCATTAGTCTTCCACGTTATTACAGGAGGGGAGAAAGGGAGAGAGAGAGAGAGAGAGCGATGGAAGGAAGGAAGGAGGGAAGATTTCTCTCTCTCTCCCTCTCTTCCTTCCCTCCTGATTCCATCTGACTTGTTTACCACATAAATCATTTATGGTGTGTACACCGGAGCTACACCAGGTCTCCTTCAAGGGCAAATATAGCTAGGCTTGCTCACATAAAGTGGGCAGCCCTTAACACCTCTCTTAAGTGTCTTCCTCTGTGTACACCACTGTCAAGGATACACCGAGTTGTCTAATGCATCAATCAAGGTGTAAGAGTCTCTCTCTCTCTCTCTCTCTCTCTCTCTCTCTCTCTCTCTCTCTCTCTCTCTCTCTCTCTCTCTCTCTCTCTCTCTCTCTCTCTCTCTCCTCTCTCTCTCTCTCACTGTTTCTCTCTCTCTCTCTCTCACTGTTTCTCTTGTTTCTCTCTCTCTCTCTCTCTCTCTCACTGTTTCTCTCTCTCTCTCTCTCTCACTGTTTCTCTCTCTCTCTCTCTCTCTCTCTCTCTCTCTCTCTCTCTCTCTCTCTCTCACTGTTTCTCTCTCTCTCTCTCTCTCTCTCTCTCTCTCACTGTTTCTCTCTCTCTCTCTCTCTCTCTCTCTCTCTCTCTCTCTCTCTCTCTCTGCAATATTGTTTCATTATTTTCTTTCGTTGTATGTCTCGTAGTGTCGCTTCAACATTGCATGACTGTCCATGTATCTCCGTATGGAGTTTGCAGGTTCGAGTCCTACTGTGGACGTAGAGACAATGTTTGTAAATAATTTCGCCTGATTTGATAAAATATCTTTGAAAACAAGCCTGGTGCCCTGGGGTATGGGGTAACATCGTCTAGCTACAGCTATGCACCCATACTTATCTGGGGTCTGGCTCCGTGGTAAAGTACTGTGTACTCTGATACAAAGTTTGCAGGTTTGAATTCTATTGTGGACGTAGAGACAAGATATATATATATATATATATATATATATATATATATATATATATATATATATATATATATATATATATATATATATATATATATATATATATATGTATAATATCCAGAGGAGATATAGGATCCAAGAGGAACATATGTTGTCTGTCCTACAGGAAACTGCAACATATAGGATGCAAGAGAGAACAGGATAATATATGCAATATTGACCACCGGAAGTTGAAACACACATACAACATATATATATATATATATATATATATATATATATATATATATATATATATATATATATATATATATATATATATATATATATATATATATATATATATGTCGCGCCGAATATGTAAAACTGGTCAATTAGCAAGAACTCATTTAAAATTAAGTCCTTTCTAAAATTTTCTCTTATAAGTTTAAAGATATATTTTTTTCATTAATGTTAATGTAAAAAATTTTAATTTTGCACCAAAAGAATCTTAGAAAACTTACCTAACCTTATTATAACAAGAACAATTTATTTTAGCCTAACCCAACTAAATATATTTTAGATACGTTTACAGTAATTTAATAGTAAACAAACACAGTGAAATATATTTTTTTCGTTAGGTTCAGAATGATTTTGGCGAAATTATTGCATACACAAATTTTCACTTGTCCTATATGGCAAGATGAGCTTTGCTATTTAAGCCAAGATAGCAAATTCTGCCTATTCGGCACGACATATATATATATATATATATATATATATATATATATATATATATATATATATATATATATATATATATATATATATATATATATATATATATGTCGTGCCGAATAGGCAGAACTTGCGATCTTGTCTTAAATAGCAACGCTCATCTTGCCATATAGGACAAGTGAAAATTTGTGTATGCAATAATTTCGCCAAAATCATTCTGAACTTAACGAAAAAAATATATTTCATTGTGTTTGTTTAGTATTAAATTATTGTAAACTTATTTAAAATGTATTTAGTTGGGTTAGGCTAAAATAAATTGCTCTTGTTATAATAAGGTTAGGTAAGTTTTCTAAGATTCTTTTGGTGCAAAATTAAAATTTTTTGCATTAACATTAATGAAAAAAATATATCTTTAAACGTATAAGTGAAAATTTTAGAAAAAACTTAATTTTAAATGAGTTCTTGCTAATTGACCAGTTTTGCATATTCGGCACGACATATATATATATATGTATATATATATATATATATATATATATATATATATATATATATATATATATATATATATATATATATATATATATATATATATATATATATATATATATATATATAAAGCGTACACATGCACTTGGTATCTCATATATATATATATATATATATATATATATATATATATATATATATATATATATATATATATATATATATATATATATATATATATATATATATATATATATATATATATATATATATATATATATATATATGAGATACCAAGTGCATGTGTACGCTTTATTATCTATAAATAGATAGTCAAAAATAGTAATCACTGATAGGAATTATAAATAATAATGATAAATAGGTAATTCCATATTACCAGATGGTAGAGCATAATTAATTATTCTTTGTTAAAGTCCATTGTAAATATCAAGTAAGTGGAACTCACAACATTGACGAGGGTAAGACTAAACAATGTAAAGGCCGGTGAATGTGATTGACAGTGTTTCTGGCCGCTTGTAACGAGTACAGCTCAAGGCACTTCAACCTTTCCTAGTACCCGAGGTACTTCATTGTAATTATACGTGCAGTGAAAATTCACTGTATATTCTCCAGGTCTACAACTTTGTCTGTCTTGAAAGGGCACCGTTAATATACAGTAGTACACCCATCGTCAACACTAATGTTATCAGTGCTGCTCATACACCTCACCACCAGACAAGAATGCTTTATTTCCTGAAACTGAGATACATGTCAAGCCGCAGCATATATGCTGTGTGGGATATGCACCTCTCGGCGTATATATCCAATGCAGTTGCAAATGGGTCCATAATATTGCATCCCCTGGCTCATCTTTGTCACATATAAGCTGGGTCATACTAGGTCGTCAGAGGTATGGGTTGTGCTAGCTCGGGTCACAGCTTGTCTTGGCTCAAGTTAGAGTCAAAGAACTTTTCTAAGTTCAATACATTCTTGCTACTGTTTATCCAATTACTGTTTCTCCTATTACCATTTCCCCTATTACTATTTCCCCTATTGCTATTTCCATCCACTAAGTTCTTCATCCTATGGCTAAGTTAAACTTCCAGAGAATATTTTTTTTTAGTTTATTTCCCCGAAAAATAAAATATATCGGCACCATATTACTATTATGCTAAGCTTTGACACACTACTGTGTGTTTGAGTGTGCCAGGAAGCTTCTCTCAAAGCTTCATGAAATAAATCAGTTTTAGGCTTAGTTGTATCGATGTTAAGCTTCTATACACATCAGTTATAACAAAAAATTTGGATGTTTAACAATTAGACAACAAGGGGAATTATTTAGAAATATTTTCTAAGAGCACCGGTTTCCCCGGTGCTCTGTAAGACCCGGTTTCCCCGGTGCTCTGTAAGACCCGGTTTCCCCGGTGCTCTGTAAGACTCGGTTTCCCCGGTGCTCTGTAAGACCCGGTTTCCCCGGTGCTCTGTAAGACCCGGTTTCCCCGGTGCTCTGTAAGACTCGGTTTCCTTTCCCCGGTGCTCTGTAAGACTCGGTTTCCCCGGTGCTCTGTAAGACCCGGTTTCCCCGGTGCTCTGTAAGACTCGGTTTCCCCGGTGCTCTGTAAGACCCGGTTTCCCCGGTGCTCTGTAAGACTCGGTTTCCCCGGTGCTCTGTAAGACCCGGTTTCCCCGGTGCTCTGTAAGACGCGGTTTCCCCGGTGCTCTGTAAGACCCGGTTTCCCCCGGTGCTCTGTAAGACTCGGTTTCCCCCGGTGCTCTGTAAGACCCGGTTTCCCCGGTGCTCTGTAAGACTCGGTTTCCACGGTGCTCTGTAAGACTCGGTTTCCCCGGTGCTCTGTAAGACCCGGTTTCCCCGGTGCTCTGTAAGACCCGGTTTCCCCGGTGCTCTGTAAGACTCGGTTTCCCCGGTGCTCTGTAAGACCCGGTTTCCCCGGTGCTCTGTAAGACTCGGTTTCCCCGGTGCTCTGTAAGACCCGGTTTCCCCGGTGCTCTGTAAGACTCGGTTTCTCCGGTGCTCTGTAAGACCCGGTTTCCCCGGTGCTCTGTAAGACTCGGTTTCCCCGGTGCTCTGTAAGACCCGGTTTCCCCGGTGCTCTGTAAGACTCGGTTTCCCCGGTGCTCTGTAAGACCCGGTTTCCCCGGTGCTCTGTAAGACTCGGTTTCCCCGGTGCTCTGTAAGACCCGGTTTCCCCGGTGCTCTGTAAGACTCGGTTTCCCCGGTGCTCTGTAAGACCCGGTTTCCCCGGTGCTCTGTAAGACTCGGTTTCCCCGGTGCTCTGTAAGACCCGGTTTCCCCGGTGCTCTGTAAGACTCGGTTTCCCCGGTGCTCTGTAAGACCCGGTTTCCCCGGTGCTCTGTAAGACTCGGTTTCCCCGGTGCTCTGTAAGACTCGGTTTCCCCGGTGCTCTGTAAGACCCGGTTTCCCCGGTGCTCTGTAAGACTCGGTTTCCCCGGTGCTCTGTAAGACTCGGGGTCCCCGGTGCTCTGTAAGACCCGGTTTCCCCGGTGCTCTGTAAGACTCGGTTTCCCCGGTGCTCTGTAAGACTCGGTTTCCCCGGTGCTCTGTAAGACTCGGTTTCCCCGGTGCTCTGTAAGACCCGGTTTCCCCGGTGCTCTGTAAGACTCGGTTTCCCCGGTGCTCTGTAAGACCCGGTTTCCCCGGTGCTCTGTAAGACTCGGTTTCCCCGGTGCTCTGTAAGACACGGTTTCCCCGGTGCTCTGTAAGACTCGGTTTCCCCGGTGCTCTGTAAGACCCGGTTTCCCCGGTGCTCGGTTTCCCCGGTGCTCTGTAAGACCCGGTTTCCCCGGTTCTCTGTAAGACTCGGTTTCCCCGGTGCTCTGTAAGTCCCGTTTTCCCCGGTGCTCTGTAAGACTCGGTTTCCCCGGTGCTCTGTAAGACTCGGTTTCCCCGGTGCTCTGTAAGACTCGGTTTCCCCGGTGCTCTGTAAGACACGGTTTCCCCGGTGCTCTGTAAGACTCGGATTCCCCGGTGCTCTGTAAGACCCGGTTTCCCCGGTGCTCTGTAAGACCCGGTTTCCCCGGTGCTCTGTAAGACTCAGTTTCCCCGGTGCTCTGTAAGACTCGGTTTCCCCGGTGCTCTGTAAGACTCAGTTTCCCCGGTGCTCTGTAAGACACGGTTTCCCCGGTGCTCTGTAAGACTCGGTTTCCCCGGTGCTCTGTAAGACTCAGTTTCCCCGGTGCTCTGTAAGACTCGGTTTCCCCGGTGCTCTGTAAGACTCAGTTTCCCCGGTGCTCTGTAAGACTCAGTTTCCCCGGTGCTCTGTAAGACTCAGTTTCCCCGGTGCTCTGTAAGACTCAGTTTCCCCGGTGCTCTGTAAGACTCAGTTTCCCCGGTGCTCTGTAAGACTCAGTTTCCCCGGTGCTCTGTAAGACTCAGTTTCCCCGGTGCTCTGTAAGACTCAGTTTCCCCGGTGCTCTGTAAGACTCGGTTTCCCCGGTGCTCTGTAAGACTCAGTTTCCCCGGTGCTCTGTAAGACTCAGTTTCCCCGGTGCTCTGTAAGACTCAGTTTCCCCGGTGCTCTGTAAAGTTTCCCCGGTGCTCTGTAAGGTTTCCCCGGTGCTCTGTAAGACTCAGTTTCCCCGGTGCTCTGTAAGACTCAGTTTCCCCGGTGCTCTGTAAGACTCAGTTTCCCCGGTGCTCTGTAAGACTCAGTTTCCCCGGTGCTCTGTAAGACTCAGTTTCCCCGGTGCTCTGTAAGACTCAGTTTCCCCGGTGCTCTGTAAGACTCAGTTTCCCCGGTGCTCTGTAAGACTCAGTTTCCCCGGTGCTCTGTAAGACTCAGTTTCCCCGGTGCTCTGTAAGAGTTTCCCCGGTGCTCTGTAAGACTCAGTTTCCCCGGTGCTCTGTAAGACTCAGTTTCCCCGGTGCTCTGTAAGACTCAGTTTCCCCGGTGCTCTGTAAGACTCAGTTTCCCCGGTGCTCTGTAAGACTCAGTTTCCCCGGTGCTCTGTAAGACTCAGTTTCCCCGGTGCTCTGTAAGACTCAGTTTCCCCGGTGCTCTGTAAGACTCAGTTTCCCCGGTGCTCTGTAAGACTCAGTTTCCCCGGTGCTCTGTAAGACTCAGTTTCCCCGGTGCTCTGTAAGACTCAGTTTCCCCGGTGCTCTGTAAGACTCAGTTTCCCCGGTGCTCTGTAAGACTCAGTTTCCCCGGTGCTCTGTAAGACTCAGTTTCCCCGGTGCTCTGTAAGACTCAGTTTCCCCGGTGCTCTGTAAGACTCAGTTTCCCCGGTGCTCTGTAAGACTCAGTTTCCCCGGTGCTCTGTAAGACTCAGTTTCCCCGGTGCTCTGTAAGACTCAGTTTCCCCGGTGCTCTGTAAGACTCAGTTTCCCCGGTGCTCTGTAAGACTCAGTTTCCCCGGTGCTCTGTAAGACTCAGTTTCCCCGGTGCTCTGTAAGACTCAGTTTCCCCGGTGCTCTGTAAGACTCAGTTTCCCCGGTGCTCTGTAAGACTCAGTTTCCCCGGTGCTCTGTAAGACTCAGTTTCCCCGGTGCTCTGTAAGACTCAGTTTCCCCGGTGCTCTGTAAGACTCAGTTTCCCCGGTGCTCTGTAAGACTCAGTTTCCCCGGTGCTCTGTAAGACTCAGTTTCCCCGGTGCTCTGTAAGACTCAGTTTCCCCGGTGCTCTGTAAGACTCAGTTTCCCCGGTGCTCTGTAAGACTCAGTTTCCCCGGTGCTCTGTAAGACCCGGTTTCCCCGGTGCTCTGTAAGACTCAGTTTCCCCGGTGCTCTGTAAGACTCAGTTTCCCCGGTGCTCTGTAAGACTCAGTTTCCCCGGTGCTCTGTAAGACTCAGTTTCCCCGGTGCTCTGTAAGACTCGGTGCTCTGTAAGACTCGGTTTCCCCGGTGCTCTGTAAGACTCGGTTTCCCCGGTGCTCTGTAAGACTCAGTTTCCCCGGTGCTCTGTAAGAGTTTCCCCTCAGTTTCCCCGGTGCTCTGTAAGACTCAGTTTCCCCGGTGCCTGTAAGACTCAGTTTCCCCGGTGCTCTGTAAGACTCAGTTTCCCCGGTGCTCTGTAAGACTCAGTTTCCCCGGTGCTCTGTAAGACTCAGTTTCCCCGGTGCTCTGTAAGACTCGGTTTCCCCGGTGCTCTGTAAGACCCGGTTTCCCCGGTGCTCTGTAAGACTCAGTTTCCCCGGTGCTCTGTAAGACTCGGTTTCCCCGGTGCTCTGTACGACTCGGTTTCCCCGGTGCTCTGTAAGACTCGGTTTCCCCGGTGCTCTGTCAGACGCGGTTTCCCCGGTGCTCTGTAAGACTCGGTTTCCCCAGTGCTGTGTAAGACTCAGTTTCCCCGGTGCTCTGTAAGACTCGGTTTCCCCGGTGCTCTGTAAGAATCGGTTTCCTCGGTGCTCTGTAAGACCCGGTTTCCCCGGTGCTCTGTAAGACTCAGTTTCCCCGGTGCTCTGTAAGACTCGGTTTCCCCGGTGCTCTGTAAGACTCAGTTTCCCCGGTGCTCTGTAAGACTCAGTTTCCCCGGTGCTCTGTAAGACTCAGTTTCCCCGGTGCTCTGTAAGACTCAGTTTCCCCGGTGCTCTGTAAGACTCAGTTTCCCCGGTGCTCTGTAAGACTCAGTTTCCCCGGTGCTCTGTAAGACTCGGTTTCCCCGGTGCTCTGTAAGACTCAGTTTCCCCGGTGCTCTGTAAGACTCAGTTTCCCCGGTGCTCTGTAAGACTCAGTTTCCCCGGTGCTCTGTAAGACTCAGTTTCCCCGGTGCTCTGTAAGACCCGGTTTCCCCGGTGCTCTGTAAGACTCAGTTTCCCCGGTGCTCTGTAAGACCCGGTTTCCCCGGTGCTCTGTAAGACTCAGTTTCCCCGGTGCTCTGTAAGACCCGGTTTCCCCGGTGCTCTGTAAGACTCAGTTTCCCCGGTGCTCTGTAAGACCCGGTTTCCCCGGTGCTCTGTAAGACTCAGTTTCCCCGGTGCTCTGTAAGACCCGGTTTCCCCGGTGCTCTGTAAGACTCAGTTTCCCCGGTGCTCTGTAAGACTCAGTTTCCCCGGTGCTCTGTAAGACTCAGTTTCCCCGGTGCTCTGTAAGACTCAGTTTCCCCGGTGCTCTGTAAGACTCAGTTTCCCCGGTGCTCTGTAAGACTCAGTTTCCCCGGTGCTCTGTAAGACTCAGTTTCCCCGGTGCTCTGTAAGACTCAGTTTCCCCGGTGCTCTGTAAGACTCAGTTTCCCCGGTGCTCTGTAAGACTCAGTTTCCCCGGTGCTCTGTAAGACTCAGTTTCCCCGGTGCTCTGTAAGACTCAGTTTCCCCGGTGCTCTGTAAGACTCAGTTTCCCCGGTGCTCTGTAAGACTCAGTTTCCCCGGTGCTCTGTAAGACTCAGTTTCCCCGGTGCTCTGTAAGACCCGGTTTCCCCGGTGCTCTGTAAGACTCAGTTTCCCCGGTGCTCTGTAAGACTCAGTTTCCCCGGTGCTCTGTAAGACCCGGTTTCCCCGGTGCTCTGTAAGACTCAGTTTCCCCGGTGCTCTGTAAGACTCAGTTTCCCCGGTGCTCTGTAAGACTCAGTTTCCCCGGTGCTCTGTAAGACTCAGTTTCCCCGGTGCTCTGTAAGACTCAGTTTCCCCGGTGCTCTGTAAGACCCGGTTTCCCCGGTGCTCTGTAAGACTCAGTTTCCCCGGTGCTCTGTAAGACTCAGTTTCCCCGGTGCTCTGTAAGACTCAGTTCCCCCGGTGCTCTGTAAGACTCAGTTTCCCCGGTGCTCTGTAAGACTCAGTTTCCCCGGTGCTCTGTAAGACTCAGTTTCCCCGGTGCTCTGTAAGACTCAGTTTCCCCGGTGCTCTGTAAGACTCAGTTTCCCCGGTGCTCTGTAAGACTCAGTTTCCCCGGTGCTCTGTAAGACTCAGTTTCCCCGGTGCTCTGTAAGACTCAGTTTCCCCGGTGCTCTGTAAGACTCAGTTTCCCCGGTGCTCTGTAAGACTCAGTTTCCCCGGTGCTCTGTAAGACTCAGTTTCCCCGGTGCTCTGTAAGACCCGGTTTCCCCGGTGCTCTGTAAGACCCGGTTTTTCCGGTGCTCTGTAAGACCCGGTTTCGCCAGTGCTGTGTAAGACCCGGTTTCCCCGGTGCTCTGTAAGACTCAGTTTCCCCGGTGCTCTGTAAGACTCGGTTTCCCCGGTGCTCTGTAAGACCCGGTTTCCCCGGTGCTCTGTAAGACCCGGTTTCGCCAGTGCTGTGTAAGACTCAGTTTCCCCGGTGCTCTGTAAGACTCGGTTTCCCCGGTGCTCTGTAAGACTCGGTTTCCCCGGTGCTCTGTAAGACCCGGTTTCGCCAGTGCTGTGTAAGACCCGGTTTCCCCGGTGCTCTGTAAGACTCAGTTTCCCCGGTGCTCTGTAAGACTCAGTTTCCCCGGTGCTCTGTAAGACCCGGTTTCCCCGGTGCTCTGTAAGACTCAGTTTCCCCGGTGCTCTGTAAGACTCAGTTTCCCCGGTGCTCTGTAAGACTCAGTTTCCCCGGTGCTCTGTAAGACTCAGTTTCCCCGGTGCTCTGTAAGACTCAGTTTCCCCGGTGCTCTGTAAGACCCGGTTTCCCCGGTGCTCTGTAAGACTCAGTTTCCCCGGTGCTCTGTAAGACTCGGTTTCCCCGGTGCTCTGTAAGACTCAGTTTCCCCGGTGCTCTGTAAGACTCGGTTTCCCCGGTGCTCTGTAAGACCCGGTTTCCCCGGTGCTCTGTAAGACCCGGTTTCGCCAGTGCTGTGTAAGACTCAGTTTCCCCGGTGCTCTGTAAGACTCGGTTTCCCCGGTGCTCTGTAAGACTCGGTTTCCCCGGTGCTCTGTAAGACCCGGTTTCGCCAGTGCTGTGTAAGACCCGGTTTCCCCGGTGCTCTGTAAGACTCAGTTTCCCCGGTGCTCTGTAAGACTCGGTTTCCCCGGTGCTCTGTAAGACTCGGTTTCCCCGGTGCTCTGTAAGACCCGGTTTCGCCAGTGCTGTGTAAGACTCAGTTTCCCCGGTGCTCTGTAAGACTCAGTTTCCCCGGTGCTCTGTAAGACTCGGTTTCCCCGGTGCTCTGTAAGACCCGGTTTCGCCAGTGCTGTGTAAGACTCAGTTTCCCCGGTGCTCTGTAAGACTCAGTTTCCCCGGTGCTCTGTAAGACTCGGTTTCCCCGGTGCTCTGTAAGACCCGGTTTCGCCAGTGCTGTGTAAGACCCGGTTTCGCCGGTGCTCTATTCTGGCTGTGTGAATATAGTACTGTGATCTCTGATGTCTAGATTTAAGGTTCGAATCCTGTTGTGGACTCAGAGATAAGTGATAAGGATGATAAGATAACTTTATCTTGATTCACTAACCATTATAAATATTTTTATAGATCTTAGCGTGGGAGATGTTTATATTAAAATTCCCTTTCTCCTGTATTATATTGAGAGATGGTAATTCTCAAGTAATATCAACTCAAACCATACCATACCACGGGTGGGGATAGAACCCGCGATTAGAGACTCTCTGATCGCGGGTTTTATCCCCGCCCGTGGCATGGTTTGTACGCAATCGTGTCATTACGAATTCGTGAGTCATGTAGATATCAACTTCATCTATGCTGGAACGAAACTCATGGAATTGTCGTAGTTGATGAATCTCTAATTGAATACTTTGCGATATCCTCATTGTCTTACTGATGTTTTCCAGCTGAGAACATAAGAACATAAGAATGGAGGAAAACTGCAGAAGGCCTACTGGCCCATGCGAGGCAGGTCCTTATCAAAACGACTACTACCTAAAGCTTCCCTAGAAATAACTCCCGTACCCAATGACACCAATCAAACCCAGCCCCTCCCACTCATATATTTGTCCAGTCTCTTCTTAAAGCTACCCAAGGTCCTCTGAGGCTGAGGACCGCCATGCATGACGGAATATGACAGGGTAAACACAGCTTTATTTCCACTGTAAAACTATCAAATAGAATAAGGTAACAGTACACTATTGATGTATACAATTTTGCTAAAATTAAAGAAAGGGGACAAATACCTGAGTATCCACTCTGCATAGCACCTGTGTTCGTTAGGTGTCGGGCAACAGCAAAGGAATGCTGATCACAGGGAGGGTTACCTGTAGTCGCTTCCAGGGGTTACAGCCCCCACGTTCCAGTCCCCGATCAAGTCTCATGGATGCTGGCCTCTGAGATCAAACAGTAGCAGGCTGTCAGACCCTGGACCATGGAGAAAAGAAACATGCAACAGGCTTTCACAAAGAACAAGGTTCCAGACTTATCAACGCCACAAGGGATTCAATCTCTACCATCTCCCTCTTCCAGCTTCCCCGCGGGGCCATCCTAAAGAATGCTGCATTTTCAGCTCTCGTCCAGCTGTTGAGGACCTGCACCATATATATATATATATATATATATATATATATATATATATATATATATATATATATATATATATATATATATATATATATATATAGTAAGAATAGGTAAAGCAGTTTAGATTGAAATTATTCGTTGTTGGCTGGTTATACCCGAATTATCCTTAGCATCATAATGGAAGTATCTTTAGTGATATACTAGGAGTATCTTTAGTGCTGTACTAGGTGTATGCTTAGTGGTATGAGCACTGGTATGAGCGGCGGCAGCTACTGCTGCTAGCAGGGCGTGAGGACAGGATTTTGGCTTGCTGTTTGTAATATTGCGAAGCGCTGCTCCTCTGTGCGTGATGCTGCACAGCTTCTAGTGATATTACTAAATTCTCTGTCTCTGTCTGTCTGTCTCTATCTCCTACTACTTGTAGGTATTCAAAGTTAATGGAGATAATTTAGATCAAAGTCAAAAGAAATCCTTCCTTCCTTCCATCCTAGTTATAAATGGGGTTAATTGTACAGCCCTAATCAGTGTTTGAGAATACTTCTCTTCTGCAGGGCCCTGGAAGAGCCTTTACCTCTTCCAGGGCCACCATCAGGGCCAGATAAAGAGCCCTTACTTTCTCCAGTGCCACCATCAGGGCCAGATAAAGAGCCCTTACTTCCTCCATCAGGGCCACAGGGAAACCCCAACACCTCGAGGACACTGAGGCTGGGCTACCAGGACTATTGATCGGGGGATGGGAGGAGGGGAGGGAGGGGAAGAGAGGCAGGGAGATACGTGAGAGAAAGTGAGGGGAAAGGGAGGGAGGCGGGGAGAGAAAGGGAGAGATTAACGGATAGAGAAGGGAGATAGGCAGGATGAGATGTGAGAGAAACTGATAAAGAAAGGCACGCTGACAGAATGAGAGAGAGAGAGAGAGAGAGAGAGAGAGAGAGAGAGAGATTGAGAATAGGTGATGGCATAGGAGATAGCAGAAACAGTAAATACTAATAGAAATACTAATATTAACATAATAATAATAATAATAATAATAATAATAATAATAATAATGATAATAATATGTATATATATATATATATATATATATATATATATATATATATATATATATATATATATATATATATATATATATATATATATATATATATATATATATATATATATATATATATATATATATATATATATATATATATATATATATATATATATATATATATATATATATATATATATATATATCAATTTGGATACACTGAGAAATATACAACTCTCGGTTTATATATATATATATATATATATATATATATATATATATATATATATATATATATATATATATATATATATATATATATATATATATATATATTTCAATTTGGATACACTGAGAAATATACAACTCTCGGTTTATACACTTTTATATTAATACAAGACACACACACACACACACACACACACACACACACACATACACACAAACACACACACACAAACACACACAAACACACACACACAAACAAACACACACAAACACACACTAAAAAAAAACAGATAAAAATGAAATCTTTCTTCCTCAAAATCAACATTAACATGTTATAAATCTTAAAACTCTGATAAAAGAAGTGCAAGTCCCAGTTGTGAGTCAAGGGCCTGAAACAGGTGTCTCATACCATCACCTCTGAGAGCCGGGTCCGAGCTGGAGGTTAGATTATAGTGATTATAGATTATAGTGATTATGAAGCTAATTATCATTGTATCAATTTTCTCTTTCCAGTGATTTTTTGGGTAAATACGTCAGATAATTTTAGTAAAAATCTGTTTTAAGTCAGATTATTTTTCGTGATGCTTTAATCAGGGGTAAATTATGTGGGCCGTTGTGGACAGGAATTTATGTGTGTGGATATATATGGGCGCTGAGCTCCAGTTCTTGGGTCTTCCTCTTTTGGTAGGTTGACCTGATCTGAGTCTTATTTGCTTTCGCAGCAGTTACCTGAGTGCTAGTTGACTCTAGTATCAGTTACCTGAGTGCTAGTTGACTCTAGTATCAGTTACCTGAGTGCTAGTTGACTCTAGTATCAGTTACCTGAGTATTAGTTGACTCTAGTATAAGTTACCTGAGTATTAGTTGACTCTAGTATAAGTTACCTGAGTATTAATTGACTCTAGTATCAGTTACCTGAGTATTAGTTGACTCTAGTATAAGTTACCTGAGTATTAGTTAACTCTAGTATAAGTTACCTGAGTATTAGTTGACTCTAGTATCAGTTACCTGAGTATTAGTTAACTCTAGTATAAGTTACCTGAGTATTAGTTAACTCTAGTATAAGTTACCTGAGTATTAGTTAACTCTAGTATCAGTTACCTGAGTATTAGTTAACTCTAGTATAAGTTACCTGAATATTAGTTAACTCTAGTATAAGTTACCTGAGTATTAGTTAACTCTAGTATCAGTTACCTGAGTATTAGTTAACTCTAGTATAAGTTACCTGAGTATTAGTTGACTGTAGTATCAGTTACCTGAGTATTAGTTGACTCTAGTATAAGTTACCTGAGTATTAGTTAACTTTAGTATAAGTTACCTGAGTATTAGTTAACTCTAGTATAAGTTACCTGAGTATTAGTTAACTCTAGTATCAGTTACCTGAGTGTCAGTTGACTGTAGTGACAGAGAACTTTTTAGACTCACAATTCCACAATAAATATATATATATATATATATATATATATATATATATATATATATATATATATATATATATATATATATATATATATATATATATATATATATATATATATATTTGCAATAAGATCACAGTAAACAGGTGATTTTAAAATGTGCAAAACAACCACTGTGAAAGAGTAGTGAAATTCCAAGCGCTTTCGTGACTACTCACATTGTGGACAACGTGAGTAGCCACGAAAGCGCTTGGAATTTCACTACTCTTTCACAGTGGTTGTTTTGCATATATATATATATATATATATATATATATATATATATATATATATATATATATATATATATATATATATATATATATATATATATATATATATTTATATGTTCACAGATATACATACTTCCTTACAAGCATGCAGATACAAATACGTACATGCATATATAGACACACATGTTGGGGCGTGTGAGTGTGTGTATGTGTGTGTGTGTGTGTGTGTGTGTGTGTGTGTGTGTGTGTGTGTGTGTGTGTGTGTGTGTGTGTGTGTGTGTGTGTGTGTGAACATATATGAAAGCCCCAGTCTATGTTTGCACACACTAATTGAACGACACAGAAATCAGTATTCAATTTCTGGAAGTGAGCGTAAGACACAGGAGTCAGAGGCGAGGTGGTCCTCCCTGACTCTTAACAGCCTCCGTGCACCTCTCTACATATGTTAAAAAGTTGGGAAATTTCTTCTGTGCGTGTGTGGGAGAAGCGTGTGCGTACTCACCTAGCTGTGGCTGCAGGGATCGAGTCACAGCTCCTGCCTCTTTACTGATTGCTACCAGGTCTTCCTGCTCCATGAGCAGTGTGTGTGTGTGTGTGTGTGTGTGTGTGTGTGTGTGTGAACACCCACACATAAGTGACAGTTCTCCACGGTCCTAACACAGGAGTATGCCAGGACCCAAGCCTTGCTGTGCTATCACTGGCACCCTTGGCACTACCAGTGTTGGGAGTGCCACCCACTTGACTGATGGCTCTCTGACGTGCTGGCGACGGGCAGAAATGAACACGTATATTGAGAGCTCGTCACGTTACTTTAATGATTACGTAGTGTGACTTATAGTGTGTATGTGTGTGTGTGTGTGTGTGTGTGTGTGTGTGTGTGTGTGTGTGTGTGTGTGTGTGTGTGTGTGTGTGTGTGTGTGTGTGTGTGTGTGTGTGTGTGTGTGTGTGTGTGTGTGTGTGTGTGTGTGTGTGTGTGTGTGTGTGTGTGTGTGTGTGTGTGTTTACTGTGTACTCACCTAGTTGTACTCACTTAGTTGAGGTTGCAGGGGTCGAGTCCGAGCTCCTGGCCCCGCCTCTTCAGTGATCGCTACTAGGTCACTCTCCCTGAACCGTGAGCTTTATCATACCTCTGCTTAAAGCTATGTATGGATCCAGTGTCGTCAGGTTGATTTCCCTTAACCTCTCCTCGTAGGACATACCTCTTAGCTCTGGGACTAGTCTTGTTGCAAACCTTTGCACTTTCTCTAGTTTCTTTACGTGCTTGGCTAGGTGTGAGTTCCAAACTGGTGCCGCATACTCCAATATGGGCCTAACGTACACAGTGTACAGGGTCCTGAACGATTCCTTATTAAGATGTCGGAATGCTGTTCTGAGGTTTGCTAGGCGCCCATATGCTGCAGCAGTTATTTGGTTGATGTCCACTTTAGAAGATGTGCCTGGTGTTATACTCACCCCAAGATCTTTTTCCTTGAGTGAAGTTTGTAGTCTCTGGCCCCCTAGACTGTACTCCGTCTGCGGTCTTCTTTGCCCTTCCCCAATCTTCATGACTTTGCACTTGGTGGGATTGAACTCCAGGAGCCAATTGGTGGACCAGGTCTGCAGCCTGCTGGTCACAGGTGCCCACTCTGACACCTCGTCACGTACCATGACTCGCTGCTGTCTTCCTGACAAGTATTCCCTGATCCATTGTAGTGCCTTCCCTGTTATCCCTGCTTGGTCCTCCAGTTTTTGCACCAATCTCTTGTGTGGAACTGTGTCAAACGCCTTCTTGCAGTCCAAGAATATGAAATCCACCCACCCCTCTCTCTCTTGTCTTACTGCTGTCACCATGTCATAGAACTCCAGTAGGTTTGCCGCCTTTCAGTGTGTGTCCTTTTCTCTCTCTCCTGAAGCCCATGGATAAACACTGATTTTGCCCTTTCCTCCTCCCATTGCCTCACTCTCTGTGACTCTGGATCCTGCCTGTATGTGGTCATTTTCTCCTTTGATTTTTCCAGTGGCTCTTGATAGCATGGTTGTGCCTCAGCATTCGACCTATCACCCTCTCCATCTGCACTCAGCTGTTCTTCCCTTTCACTCCTTGGCCCTTCTTGGCAGGCTGATATGACCTTAGCATAATTCATATCTCCTTCCTTCCTGTTCGGCCTCTCAGCTTCATATGCTGTGTCTTCTCTGGTCACTGCCCCTGTAACTCGCTTCAGCCTATTTATCTCAACTTCTAGGACCCTTATCCTGGCTACTGCAGTTTCATCTTGTGCCTCCCAATTCTTTGTCTCCTTCTCCAACCTCTTTTCCAATTTCACAGAGAGCTCTTTCTCCATTTTTTCAGAAAGCTCTCCTAATTTTTCTCTCCACTTTTTTTATCTTTTCCGCTCCCCACCCACTCCCCCCTACGAACCATTCTCATCTGATCCTTGGCTCGAGTCCCCACCTTTTTTTTGTGAGAGAGAGAGAAGGAAAGGGGGGGTAGAAGGGGGAGAGGGGGGAGAGTGAAAAAAAGGGGGGAGAGAGTGTGAGGGGGAAAGAGAAAAAGGGAAGAGGGGGGAAGGAAGAGGAAAGTGAAAGGAAAAGGGAAAGAGAAGAGAGAAGAGGGGAGAGAGAGAGAGAAGGAAGGAAAAGGGGAGAGAGAGGGGGAAAGGAGAAGGAGAGAGAGAGAGAGAGAGGAAGAGAAGAGAGGGGAAAGGGAAAGGGGGGAAAGGAAAGGGGAAGGGGAGAGGGGAGAGAGAGGGGGGGAGGGAGGAGAGGGGGGGAGAGAAAAAAGGGAATGGTAGGAGGGGGTGGGGAAAAAGGGAAAAGGGAAAGGGGAAGAAGGGAGAGAGAGAGAGAGAGAGAGAGAGAAGGCAAAAGAGGGGAGAGAGGGGGAGAGAGGGGGAGAGGGAAGAGAGGGAGAGGGGGGAGATGGAAGAGAGAGAGGAGAGAGGGATAGGGGGAGGGGGGAGGAGGAAAAGATGGGAAAAGGGAGGGAGAGAAAAAGGGGGGGGAGAGATGTTAGAGGGGAGGTGTTAGAGGTTAGAGGAGGTGTGCTTCTCAAAAAGTGTTCATCCCCAGCACATTGATGTTGCCCCCCCTACATCTTGAAATGATTTCTTGTCGTATAAACACTGTCCCTCTGTACTAGCATGTGAAATGTCAGACTCGGGAAACATAAACCCCTATAAACCCAAATGGAAAATATTGTTTTCCCCTTTACCCAAGCTGTAAACATTTTTGTTGATGACCTAAACCACACCAACAGGGGGAGTTGATGTTTTCAGTGTTTGGGGAAAAACTTTTTTGTTTCTCCCCCCCCTTGCCCAGAGGGGTGATCTGAAAAGGAAGTCACTTGTAAACCCCCTGGGCAGTTGGGATCCGCCCACAAGGCTTTTTTTACGACACGGGACCCCAACAGAACGGGGAGGCCCACCCCACAACCGGGTTTGGGAAAGGGGTGTGGCCCCCTTTGCTCTGGCTCCAAACCCCCGGGGTTGGTCTTTTCCCCAAGGATGTTGAAAACCAAGTAAAAGCCTTCACTGGACATTCTTAATCACAACAAGAACACTTTCCCTCACCGGCAATATGTGCCCCAAAAGCCTACAGATCGCCTTGGTTTTTGGTTTTTTGTTGTAGAGGGCTGCTCTGCAAGCAAAGCATGGCAAGGATAAGAGACATCCCCCCTTCGGGAATTTAAAAAAAGCCGTGGCATGGGGGAATTTAAAAAAGTGGCCATTGCTAAAGGGGAGGGGGACACTAAAAAAAAGCTAGCATCAGGTGGGAGGCTCCAAAACTTGGGGCCCTGGTAAAGGAAAAAAGGGGTTATCCCCTTGATCTTATTCACCTCTAAATCGACGGATGGACCACCTCTACTAAGTCAGAAAAGGCGGATTTTTGGGAACATTTTGCTCAAAATGCAAACCTGACCCACAAGGACCCTCCTTTTTTTCCTAAAAAACTTAAAATTTCGTGGTGGCAATGGCAGGAAAAGGGGCTTTTTTCTTAAACCCGAAAGAAAAGGTTTGGGGCCCAGAAAATTTACCCGATTGGGGGAAGATGTCAGACCAGCCAGCACCTCAAACTGTTTTCCCACCCTGCCAAAACAGAAAAGGGCCCTCTTGGAAAGAGGCAAATGAGTCCCTGTTCACAAAAAAAAGAGCAGGCAGAAATCAGCAACTGCAGCCCGTGTCACCCTGTAATCACTGGTGACCCCGAGAAATAATCTCAAGACAAATGAAAGTGTTTTGCTCCCCACTTTTGGTGATCCCAATTGGCTTCGGAAAATTATCGTCGATCTGTTTTAAACCTTCCACTAAGGGGTCCAACGGATGAACCAAGAGCTGTGTGGTGCACGGGACATTTATTCGACCGGGGTGTGGCATCGGGCCTCTTAGCAAAACTTCAAGCCGGGAATTACGGGCCCCGCATTCCTCAGTATTACCTTCATGTAGATCTCAAATGGTTCTCAATGGAACGGAATCAAAAGACCCCTATTGGGGCAAGTGTTCCAAAAGGGTTTTCTGGGCCCATTGTTATAAGTTTATTCAACGATTCCATCTCACCCCAGAATCATGATGAAAACTGTACACACATTCCTTATCCAAAAAAAATAGCTTCTTCATCAATCACCAGCTGAGAGCTATATAAACTGGGAAATAGATGGCAAGAACATTTGCACCTAAAAAAGCAAAGTGTCGTCTCTAGGCACCATGAGGGTAATGCTGGTGCAGTAGTAGGATGAATGGGAGGTTTGGCACCTGGAGAAGAAGTTGATACCCTTTGGGGGTGTTTGACCCCAAAACCAGAAAAAACCATGTTGTAAATCTGAAAACAAGGGCCAGGAAACAGCACTTCGCCGTATCCCCATCTCTTGGGGGTTCAAGATCCTGTAAAAACACAATCCCACACCTTGAGTATCCCACTTTTTTGGGTTTGCCCCCCCCCCTCTTTCGCACCCTTGACAAGTGAGAAAAGAGAGTTTCATCTCGCCGGGACCCATCCTGGATAGACCCTTCATTTCAGCAGAGCCTTAAACATAGGAGGGATGGGGTGGCCTTACTTTATGTAAAATATTGTAAAAATACATTTGAATCCTTTTGGGGGCTGAAAGTTTTTATGCCACAAGACGGGCGAAAACAGCAACTTCCTCGGGCTGTACCCTTCCCCAAAAAATCCTCCATCTGGATCCTAAAACCCAGGATACGGTATGGCATTCGTCAGCAAATTGATGTCAACGAGAAAAAGCAGTTGGTCAAATGAAAATGTCCCCAGATGCTCCAATTTACCCTTTTCCCTATTGTATGCCCATAACAAAAAAAACCAAATAGCTGATGTGGAACACCCTTTTGGTTTCAAAAAAGAAACCCTAACCTGAAAAAGCGAAATCTGGGGATCTTAAACCCAAAAACCCAAAAAAAAAAAAAAAAAAAAGGAAGAGATGTTGGGGAGATGGGAGGAGAGAGAGAAGGTGAGAGTGAGAGTAGAGAGAAAACATGGGTGAGTGGATAGGTAGAGATAGGTAGAGAAGGGAAGGGGGAGCAGGTAGTGAGAGGGATGAGAGAAAAAAGGAGCGGGGGTTTAGATGGTCAGTTTACAGGAAGGTGTGTGTGTGTGTGTGTGTGTGTGTGTGTGTGTGTGTGTTTTTAGTGTTGTGTGTTTTAGTGTGTGTGTGGGTTTGTACTACCTTTTTACTCCCCTATTTGTGGTTGCGGGGGCAGTTTTTGCCCGGCCCCCCTCTTCCCCGATTGTTTGGGCCCTCTCTCCCCCCGCTCCATGGCTATAAAACCCTCGTTTTAAAAACTGTGTATGGTTCCTGCCCCACTACGTCATTTTCAGGCTATTCCACTCCCTTGCAACTCTATGACTGAAGAAATCTTCCTAATATCTCTCTGACTCATTTGTTTTTCCCTTAATTGTGGCCTCTTTTTTTGTGTCCCTCCTGGGGAAACCTGTCTTTTTCCCCCTTGTCTATTCCGCAGTATTTTTTTGTCAAAATGTCTCCTATCCTGTCCTCCAGTGTCGTCAGGCCGATTTCCCTTTTAAACTTCTTCAGGACTTCCCCACCTGGGAAATAACCGGCAAACCTTTGTACTTTTGTTTCTTGACGGGTTTTTAAATCGGGGTTCCCAAAAAGGTGCTGCATCTCCAGATGGGCCTGACATCACGGTGTGCTTTGAACGATTCCTTATAAATGGACTGCTGTTTTTCCCGGTTGCCAGGCCCCTTCTGCAGCAGTTATCTGATTGATTTTTGGGTTCCCGGGGACATGCTCGGGGTTTATACCCAAGATCTTTTTCCTTTAGTGAGGGTTTTATCTTTTGGGCCCCCTAGCCTAACTTGTGTGTGTGTGTGTGTGTGTGTGTGTGTGTGTGTGTGTGTGTGTGTGTACACATGTGCTCCTTTGCACTCACCTATTTGGGGTTAAGGTCCGGGCAAAACTCCCGGGCCCCCCTCCCCTTTTTGCACATGTGTGCAAACCCCCTTTACAAACCTTCATGAACCCATATATATATATATATATATATATATATATATATATATATATATATATATTTATATTTTTGATTTGTCTATGTATATATTGCCCAAACACACACCTTTGCTCCAACACGTCAAAAATTAGAAAGTACAAAAGGGTTTCAACAAGGCTAGTCCCGGCTCAGGGAATGTCACTAGGAAAGGTTGGGGAAAACGGGCTGACGCCCGGAGGATAAAAGGGTTAGGAGACATGATAACACATATAAGATACTTGGGGGAAAAGACAAGGTGGGCAGAATGGATTTCCCGAGAGGGGGCACAGGGACAAGGGGTCCCTGGAAGCTGAAGCCAGACGAGTCACAGGAGTTAGGAAATTTTCTTCAGTCATAGAGTGGCAGGAAATGGAAAGCCCAAAAATGAAGTAGTGGAGGCAGGAACCATACGTTTAAAAAGAGGGTTAAAAAGCCAAAGGGAAAAGAGGACCGTAGGATCAGGAAAAGGGGGGCCAATGCTAGTCTACCCCAATACAAATTAGGTAATTGGTGAATACACACACAAAAACACACACACACACACACACACACACACAAACCCAAACAAAAAAAAACACACACACACACACAATATTCTCATTTTTTTCAAAAGGGAAAAACGTGTATTAATAAATATTAATTTTTAGTATTTTCAAACAGGGGTTTAAAAACACCTGACATTAGACCCAAACTCCCCATCCCCCTCCCCCCCCAATCACCAGCTCCCCCCACCTTTACCCCCCTCCCACCCATTAGAAATTTACCTCTCCCCATTACTAAAACCCTTTACCCACCTCCCCAACTCACCTCCCAACCCCCTTTTCCACCCTTCCTGTCACCCATCCTTCACCCATCCCCCCCATCCTGCCCCTATATATGTGTGTGTTGATAAAAATTCAAACAATTTTTTAAGTATCAGAAAGTAAACAAACCAAAACACCTGTTTCAATTTTTAGCTGTAAACTCAAAAAATTTTCCCAGTGTTGTGTAAGACCCGGGTTTTCCCCAGTGCTCGTAAAGTTTCCCCCGTGCTGTACCGGGCCCCCCTGCTGTGGGGACCCAGTTTCCAAGGTTTAAAAAGTTCCCAACTGTGCCCCTTCCCCGTGCTGTGAAGACCCAGTTTCCCCCGTGTGTGTAAGACCCAGTTTCTCAGTGCTCGGTAAGACCCAGTTTCCCCCGTGCTGTGTAAAAACGGTTTCCCCCGTGCTGCGTAAAACCCCGTTTCCCACGGGGGAACCAGTTTCCCGTACTGAGACCCAGTTTCCCCCGTGCTGTTAAAACCCGCCCTCGTGGAAAACCCCGTTTCCCCGCGCTCGTAAGACCCCGTTTCCCCCCCTGCTCGGGAAAAAACCCGTTTCCCCCGTGCTGTTAAGACCCATTTCCCCAGTGCTGTTAAGACCCCGTTTCCCCAGGGTTTTAAGAAATTTTTGTACTCGTAAGACCGTTTAGTGCTTTTAAGTCCCCTTTCCCCCGTGCTTTTGGGAAATTTCCCAGAGTGATGACCCCGCCCCAGTGCTGTTAGACCCCCTTTCCCAGTGCTTTTAAAACCGTTTCCCCGCAAAAACCCCTTTTCCCGTCGGACCAGTTTTCCCTTTGGGGCCTTTAAAAAGTTTCCCCTTCGTAAGACCAGTTTCCCAGTGCTGTGTAAGACCCCGTTTCGTCTGGGAAAACCCAGTTTCCCCCAGTCTCGTGAAGTTTCGTGCTCTAAAACCAGTTTCCCAGTACTCAGTAAGACCAGTTTCCCCAGTGTCGTGCCCCGTTTCCCAGTTGGGGAAGCCAGTTTATTTCGGGAAGACCCAGTTTCCCGTGCCGTGACCCCGTTTCCCCGGTGCTCGTGACCCCGTTTCCTGCTCGTAAAACCAGTTTCCCCGTGCTCGGGACCCCGCTTCCCCCTGCTCGTAAGATGTTTCCCATGCTCTAAGACCCAGTTTCCCCGTGTCAAAAAACCGTTTCCCGGGGCCGGGACCCCGTTTCCCCAGTGTGTTGACCCAGTTTCCTCAGTGTGTTGACCCCGTTTCCCCATGCTGTGTAATCCCCCTTTCCCCCCTGCTGTAAAACCAGTTTCCCCATGGGGAAGTTTTCCCCGGAAGACCAGTTTCCCCGTGTCAAAGAATTTCCGTGTCAAAGGGGCCCCCGTTTCCCCCGTGCTTTTTGGGCCAGTTTCCCAGTGCTCGTAGGACCCCGTTTTCCCCCGGTGTAAGCGTTTTGTGCTCAGTAAGACCAGCCCCCGACTGAAGACCCAGTTTCCCAGTGCTCGGGAAGCCAGTTTGTGTCGGTAAGACCCAGTTTCCCCAGTGCTCGGGAAGACCCAGTTTCCCCGTGCTCGTGACCCCGTTTCCCCGGGGCTCGTAAACCAGTTTTCCCCGTGCTCCGGGAAAACCCCGTTTCCCCGTGCCGGGAAGGTTTCCCTGCGGTAAGGAATTCCCCCGTGTGTAAGACCCCGTTTCCCCGTGCTCGTAAAACCCAGTTTCCCGGGGCTCGAAGACCAGTTTCCCCCGTGCTGTTAAGACCAGTTTCCTGTGCTGTTAAGAATTTCCCCCGTGCTGTTAAGACCCCGTTTCCCCGTGCTCGTAGCCCAGTTTCCCAGTCCCGGAAAACCCAGTTTCTCCAGTGCCGGGGCCCGTTTCCCAGTGCTCGTAAAAACCCAGTTTTCCCCGTGCTCGTAAGACCCAGTTTCCCCAGGTCGAAAACCCAGTTTCCCCCCGTGCTCGTAAAACCCAGTTTCAGTGCTCGTAAGCCGTTCGGGCTCGTAAGACCCCTTTGTGCTCGTAAGACCCAGTTTGCCAGTGCTCGTAAAACCCAGTTCCCCATTTTGTAAGACCCCCTTTCCCGTGCCGAAGACCCCTTTTTCCCCGGCTCTAGACCCCGTTTCCCCAGTCTGTTTTTTTGTGCTCAGAAGCCCCGTTCCCCGGGGCTCGTAAA